>NC_091955.1:89410781-89720781 GCF_031021105.1 Erythrolamprus reginae | reverse complement strand
GAAAGAATGGAAAACAATTAGTGTGTTGATGTCAGCTTAAAGGAGGTCACAGCAAGATCAATCTTTTCAGCATCTGTTCTTTAATTTAAAGAATGGGGGAGGAGTAGCGGTGTCCACTACTCATCACTATGGTAACTTTCAATATTGTACAACCAGAACCAGTTAGGTTTCCAACATCACTTGTGATGGATAGAAGTGAAAAAAAGAAACCCAGCAACAAACAGAGAAATGTTCAAAAGCAATAAGGCAAAGGATAGGGAGATACTCAGTATTGGGTTCCTACTGGTACGGATGAGAACGCCACACTGATAGTAGTAGTAATAGTAGTAGTAGTAGTAGTAGTAATAATAATAATAATTATTATTATTATTATTATTGTTGTTGTTGTTGTTGTTGAGGAGAAGCAGAATTGAGGAGAAACAGCTAGAGAAATTAGTGAAATACGAAGATCTAAAAATCGAGCTGCAACGACTCTGGCATAAGCCAGTGAAAGTGGTCCCAGTGGTACTTGGCACGCTGGGCGCAGTGCCAAAGGATCTCAGCGGACATTTGAAAACGATTGGAATTGACAAAATCTCCATCTGTCAATTGCAAAAGGCCACTTTACTGGGATCGGCAAACATAATTCGCCGCTACATCATGCAGTCCTAGGTGCTTGGGAAGCGCCCGACTGGTGATGAAATACAAAATCCAGCATAATGATCTCGTTGGCTGTGTTGTACTGACATTATTATTATTATTATTATTATTATTATTATTATTATTATTGTTGTTGTTGTTGTTGTTGTTGTTGTTGTTGTTGTTGTTATGTCAATACAACACAGCAAACGAGATCACTATGCTGGATTTCGTAAACTCCTTAAGACCCACCTTTGCCGTCAGGCATGGGGGAACTAAAACACCTCCCCCTTGCCCATGTTGTTTTGTTGATTGATTGACTGTGTGCCTGTTTTTTATATATATACTGTTTTTATGAGATTATTAATTTTTAATTGTAACTAGATGGGTGGGCATTGGATTTGGTATTATGTACTGTACTGTTTTTTTATTATTGTTGTGAGCCGCCCCGAGTTTGCGGAGAGGGGCGGCATATAAATCCAATAAACCTAACCTAACCTAACCTAACTATGCTGGATTTCGTATTTCATCACCAGTCGGGCGCTTCCCAAGCACCTAGGACTGCGTGATGTAGCGGCGAATTATGTTTGCCGATCCCAGTAAAGCGGCCTTTTGCAATTGACAAATGGAGATTTTGTCAATTCCGATGGTTTTCAAGTGTCCGC
Source organism: Erythrolamprus reginae (assembly GCF_031021105.1). Classification (NCBI taxonomy): domain Eukaryota; kingdom Metazoa; phylum Chordata; class Lepidosauria; order Squamata; family Dipsadidae; genus Erythrolamprus; species Erythrolamprus reginae. The sequence goes on along the minus strand of NC_091955.1, from coordinate 89,719,498 downwards.
TGAGATCCTTTGGCACTGCGCCCAGCGTGCCAAGTACCACTGGGACCACTTTCACTGGCTTATGCCAGAGTTGTTGCAGCTCGATTTTTAGATCTTCGTATTTCACTAATTTCTCTAGCTGCTTCTCCTCAATTCTGCTGTCCCCTGGGATTGTGATGTCGATGATCCATACTTTCTTTTTCTTCACAATCAGGATATCTGGTGTGTTATGCTTCAGAATTTGGTCAGTCTGAAGTCGGAAGTCCCACAGTAGTTTTGCTTGCTCATTTTCGACCACTTTTTTGAGATGATGATGATGATGATTATTATTATTATTATTATTATTATTATTTAAAAAAAGAAAACATATATATTATATTATAATAAAAAAGAAAACAAATCTAGGCTACCAAACTGCTAGGAATTCACAAAAAAATTCACACCTGCTGTATATGGATGACCTGAAATTGTACGGAAAATCAGAAACTGAGATACAGTCACTAACCAACACTGTGCGAATCTTCAGCAATGACATCAGCATGGAGTTTGGCCTGGATAAATGTGCCACAGTGGCACTGAAAAAGGGGGAAATCACTGAAAGTGAAGGCATTGAAATGCCAAATGGTCAAACCATCAAGTGCCACCAGCCAGAAGCCTACAGATACTTGGGCATCTTGCAACTGGATAATATCAAGCATGGCCATTGAAAACTGTGATCAGCAAAGAGTACATCCAGAGGACCAGAAAAAATTTGAAGAGCAAACTGAATGGTGGCAACACTATCAAGGCTATAAATACTTGAGGCATACCTGTCATTAGATACACAGTTGGCACAGTGAACTGGACTCAAGCAGAGCTGGACAACTTGGACAGGAAAACCAGAAAATTAATGATGATCCATCATGCACTACACCCCCGCAATGACGTTGACAGGCTGTATTTACCAAGGAAAATAGGCAGCAGAGGACTTTTGCAAGTGAAACAGGCAGTGGAAGAAGAGAAGCATGCATTAGCTGACTATGTGAAGGAGATCAAAGAGTCAGCGTTGATGGAGGTCAACAATAGGAAGCTTCTTAAGGTGAAGCAAACTAAGGACCAGTACAGAAAAACTGTAAGTCAATGTCGTATGGACAGTTGGCGGAACAAAGCATTGCATGGGCAGTTCTTGGAGAAGATTGAAGGCAAAGTGGATAATGAAAAGACCTGGTCATGGCTTACAAGTAGAACACTCAAAAAGGCCCTTAGAACAAATGCTGTCAAAGCCAGAATTGAAAAATCAACAGACAATCCAAAGCGCAGACTCTGTAAAGAAACAGATGAAACAATCACTCACATACTCAGTTGCTGCAAAAAGATCGCACAGACTGACTACAAGCATAGACATGATGCTGTGGCACAGCTGATCCACTGGAAGTTGTGCTGGAACTACCATTTACCAGTGGCAAAGAACTGGTGGGATCATAAGCCCGAAAAGGTGGTCGAAAATTAGCAAGCAAAACTACTGTGGGACTTCCGACTTCAGACTGACCGAATTCTGAAGCATAACACACCAAACATCCTAATTGTGGAGAAAAAGAAAGTATGGATCATCGACATCGCAATCCCAGGAGACAGCAGAATTGAGGAGAAGCAGCTAGAGAAATTAGTGAAATACGAAGAGCTAAAAATCAAGCTGCAACGACTCTGACATAAGCCAGTGAAAGTGGTCCCAGTGGTACTTAACACGCTGGGCGCAGTGCCAAAGGATCTCAGCGGACATTTGAAAACCATTGGAATTGACAAAATCTCCATCTGTCAATTGCAAAAGGCCGCTTTACTGGGATCGGCAAACATAATTTGCCGCTACATCACACAGTCCTAGGTGCTTGGGAAGCGCCCGACTGGTGATGAAATACAAAATCCAGCATAGTGATCTCGTTTGCTGTGTTGTACTGACATAATAATAATGATGATGATGATGGTAGTGGTGATGATGATAATAATAATAATAATAGTAATAATAGTAATAATAGTAATAAGAGTAATAAGAGTAATAATAGTAATAATAGTAATAATAGTAATAATAGTAATAATAGTAATAATAGTAATAATAGTAATAATAGTAATAATAGTAATAATAGTAATAATAGTAATAATAGTAATAATAATATTAATAAAAATAAAAATAGTAATAATAATAATACATTACTGAGAATATGACTGGAAGCCGACTGTGTTTGAAAATGAGAAATGTAGGGGCTTGTATACAGTGTTGACTAGAGATATTATTATTCAATATACATCAGGAAACTATCCACCCCCCACCAATCAGTTCTCACTTGTTCTAATAATAGCCATACTATTTATTCTTCAAGTTAATAGCTGTTTTTCCTGTCACTGTTTTCCTCTTTTCGCTGCTTCCCCTCAATTTACTCGTTTTTTACCATAACAGTGCTACTGATCGTGGGAATTTGCACCGGAGAAAGTAGATTTTATCCCCCACTTTTTCCTGTCCCCCAGCCCCTTTGTCTCTGATTATTTAATCATTGTGTGTGTTTATGTGCATGGATGCATCATTTTGTGGCCAGTTTCCAATCATTGTTGCAATGCGCAGAGTATTTTAGTGTCATCCGTTAAGAATGCTGCATGTATATTACCTGTCGGTAAGTAGATAGTAGATTAGATATCCAAATTCAATAAGCAGAGGACATTAACGAAAGTCTAGAAATTGCAAATATAATTATCACCAATAAACAAATTCGCAGACGACACCAAGCTGGCGGGGGTAGCCAACACCTTTGAAGCCAGGCTCAAATTACAGAAAGACCTGGACAGACTAACACAGTGGGCCCACACCAACAAAATGATGTTCAACATCGACAAGAGCAAAGTTCTTCACCTAGGTAAAAAAAAAACCTAGACACACATACAGCCTGGGAGAAACCCTCTCAGCAGTAGCGACGGCGAAAGAGATCTCAGAGTCTTGGTGGATAATCAACTAAACATGAGCCAACAATGTGCAGCAGCAGCCAAGAAAGCCAATACAATCCTAAGCTGCATCAACAGGGGAATACACTCCAAGACCAGGGAAGTCTTAATACCACTCTACTACGCCCTGGTCAGACTACACCTGGAGTACTGTGTTCAGTTGTGGTCACCACACTTCGAAAAAGACATTGAAACTCTGGAGAAGGTGCAGAAAAGAGCAACCAAAATGATCAGGGGTCTAGAAACCAAGATTTACGAAGAGAGACTGTGGGAACTGGGCATGGATAGCCTAGAGAAAAGGAGGGCCAGAGCGGACATGATAGCAGTCTACAGGTATACGAGGGGTTGCCACAGAGAGGAGGGGATCACTTTATTCTCCAGGGCACCGGAGGGCCGGACGAGGAACAACGGCTGGAAGCTCACCAAAGAGAGATTCAACCTGGAAATGAGGAAGAACTTCCCAAGAGATGAACAAATGGGATGCTAAAATTTTTACAGGTAGGCTTCAACTTGCAACCAATTGTTTAGTGACAGTTCCACGTTACAACAGAACTGAAAAATATTTCATTAGACCAGACATACCCAGTTCCTGCAGCCCTGCAATTGTAACTCCAAGGACCAATTGCAAGTCACATTTTTTCAATTTTGTCCTTGGTCCTTGCAGTTACCATTGTTGCAGCATCTCTACAGTCATGGGATCAAAATTTGAGTGAATAACATCATTGTCATCACCATCATCCCTTCCAGAGGACTGAACTGTGAGTGGTTTGACTTGGCGTATTTTCCATAGATAGGCATTTCATTTCTAGTTAGACATCTGAAAATAATCTGCAGTTGAGTATGAATTCAGTTTAGCAAGGTAACACAATGCGTTATATAGCCAATTATATAGAAGACACTATTTTGACCTCCCCTTTCATTGGAGTCCTTGCCTCTTGTGCCGTTTCATTCTGAGAACCGGTGGGAAATTGAGGCATCTAACCAAGCCACAGTTTCTCTTCATATCCACATATAGTAAATAATCTCCTTTAAACTTAAACATGACCTTTCCCTGCTTAAAACTCCCTTGCTTGTTCATTTCTGCAACCTCTTTTTCATCTAATCCATCAATTAGTTCACATTTCTCCGCCAGTTGCATTATAACACTTCCAGGCAATAAAATCAATCTTTTTATCTAGAAAACTACATTTGCCATATTGTGTTTGACATTCCGCGGCCCTCAAAGAACTCACTGTCACATTATAACGTTGAACACAATTATATGATTTTTTTTTTTTACATTTTGAATAATTCATGTCGAAACCTTGATAACTCAAAAGAAGAATCAGGGTTGAATTATGAAATAAAAACATTCCCACCAATAAAGCAAGTCCAGCTTTTTCTTTTTTTTTAATGTAGCCTAATTTCCAGTTGGGTGTTGCTTTATTTCTGTGATATGTGTAGAAATAAATGCACATAAACCATACATCGATGCCAAAAGGTTCTGTATGCCATCCCAACTAGGGGTGGGCAGCAGGCAGGACAGGGTGGAAGGCAGTTCCACCGGCGGAAATGAAGATGCGTGCACAGCTCCAGCTGATCGGCAGCTGTCACTTCCTGGATTACTGGTCTCGTCTCGGCTCTCCTTTTCCCCCCTGCTGCTGCTGCTTCTGCGTCTGCGCTCCTTGCTTTTTTCCTCTTTCCTCCTTCCTGGCCTTGGATGAGCTTCCCTCTCTCCTGCCTGCCCCCCTCCTGCCTGAAGTGCAAGCAGAAGACGTGGGTGGAAGCAGCACTGGCAGCATTTATGCTTCTGGCAGCACCCGTTCGCCTAGCTACCCAGCCTGAGGCAGAGGGGGGCAATCCAGGAAGGAGGGCGCAGGAAATGCAAAGCAAATTGTCACCCTAGCGAGCGACACTGGTAAGGTTGTAAGTCAAGGACTTAACAGCTCACTTGAACCATGATGATCATTCAAGCCACTCCCACCAGGTCACATGGCCAGCAAGCCACTCCTATCCATTAAGCCACACCCACAAAATAAACCACACCCACAGTGTGGCAGTAAAAAATTTGGCTGCCCATTACTGATCCCAACCCAGTAGAAGAGCAACAAAGTTGACTAGGGGACTGGAGGATAAAATGTACAATGCATGGCTGCAGGAACTGGGTAAAGAAATGGAGGACTAGGACTAACATCATAGCAGTCTACTCGTAGTAGAGGGGCTGTCGTAGAGAAGAGGGAGTCAACTTATTATCCAAAGCACCCGAAGCCAGGATAATGGATAGAAACCTATTAACCTAGAACTAAGGAGGAATTTACTTAAATCAATGGAACGGCTTGCTTTCAAAAGTTGTGGGTGCTCCATCAGCCATTGATTTGATTGATTTGATTGATTTGATTGATTTGATTGATTTGATTGATTTGATTGATTTGATTGATTTGATTGATTTGATTGATTTGATTGATTTGATTGATTTGATTGATTTGATTGATTTGATTGATTTGATTGATTTGATTGATTTGATTGATTTGATTGATTTGATTGATTTGATTGATTTGATTGATTTGATTGATTTGATTGATTTGATTGATTTGATTGATTTGATTGATTTGATTGATTTGATTGATTTGATTGATTTGATTGATTTGATTGATTTGATTGATTTGATTGATTTGATTGATTTGATTGATTTGATTGATTTGATTGATTTGATTGATTTGATTGATTTGATTGATTTGATTGATTTGATTGATTTGATTGATTTGATTGATTTGATTGATTTGATTGATTTGATTGATTTGATTGATTTGATTGATTTGATTTGATTGACTTGATTGACTTGATTGATTGCTTTCTTGTCTGAGAAGGAGGTGGACTAGAACAGCACTCACCAACTGGTGGTCCATGGACCACTGGTGGTCTGCAAGAAAATTTTGGTGGGCCACAGAAAAATTATTATTAATTATTATAAAGCAGGGCTTGTAGTTCTAAACATCTCAACACTGTTTACTCCATTTCTATCAGGCAAATATAATGGAAATGCAGGCCAGTTTACTGCCTTCTTCTTCTTCTTCTTCTTCTTCTTCTTCCCCTTCTACGATCTCTCCTTTCTCTCTCTCCTGCTTCCTTCTACACCCTCTAAGACCTTCCCTAAGTGGCTAATTCTGATTCTATTAAATAATAAGAGTAATTTAATTATAATTTATTATTATTATTATTGCATATTATTGTATGCCGCCCCTCTCCGGAGACTCAGGGTAGCATCTAATAAAAGACCAACTGAGAAACCTCTCTCAATTTTTACTCTTTATAATCATCATCCTAAATCTTTGTTTTGAATTCCATTCTTGTCCTGAGCAAATGAAGGTAAAAAATTCTGATTTTGTTCTTCAATGGCTTTTACGTATTGCTTGACTATTAAGGCGTTGCAAACAACAGAAAAGTGTGTATCAACTTTGCTGGCTTTTCAGAAGTCCAGTTCTGTATAAAGAATTTGCAATTGTAATTTGGGGAAGAACTCTAGAGGATGCCAAACAATTTATTTCTGCTTTCTGGTCAACTTGCCTTTGTGACAGGTAAACTGATATTTTCTGTTTTCCAGATGATGGTTTATGGTTCGCAAACAGCCACCTTTTCAAATCCCCATGTGTACATCAGTTTTGTTTGTCACAATCTTTTCATATACATTCCGGTCTTCAAACAGAGGATTAAAAGGGCCACATTGGTCCATCTCCAACTGGGTGGAAAGGGGAAACCAGGGTTCCATACAGATACTATCAAATTGTGCAGAACGCAGCCACGTGAGCAGTCATGGGCCTGCCCAGACATGAATATGGGTTTTAAGAAGCTTACAAAACGCAAGGAGGGTGGGGACAATTCTAATCTCTTGGGGGGAGTTGGTTCCAGAGGTCCGGGGCCGCCACAGAGAAGGCTCTTCCCCTGGGTCCCACCAAACGACATTGTTTAGTTGATGGGATCCGGAGAAGACCCACTCTGTCGGACCTAAGTGGTCACTGAGATTCGTGCAGCAGAAGGCGGTCCCTGGTCCGGTGCCATGAAGGGCTTTATAGGTCATAACCAACACTTTGAATTGTGACCGGAAACTGATTGGCAACCTTCCCTACTGGTTCAGAAGTGCAAGCTTTTTCATGTTGCCCAACATGGCTTAGGGCCAGACTATTTACAGGACTGTCTTCTGCCACGTGCCTCCCACTAAATAGTCTGGCCCTAAGCCATGTAGGGCTTCGCAGGTGATAACCAATACCTTGAATTGCGTCTGGAGATTGATTGGAAACCAGTGCCGCTCGCTTTTAACCCTCTGTGTTTGCGCAAAGCCTTCTACACATGCACAGAGGGTGAAAAAGCTTGCACTTCTGAACCAGTAGGGTGTGGTGGCTCCAGCTCTCTGGAACCAAATACCTCCAGGGACCTGCACTGCAACGCACCCTTCTGGCTTTCCAGAAAGCCTTAAAAACCTGGCTTTGCCGGCACGTCTAGGGCCATTGAACAATAACTCCAGCCCAGTAGTATGAATGAGGGTTTTTTAATTAATGGGGTTTCGTATCTATGTATCTATGTATCTATGTATCTATCTATGTATCTATCTATCTATCTATCTATCGATCGATCGATCGATCGATCGATCTATCGATCTATCGATCATCTATCTATCTATCTATCTATCTATCTATCTATCTATCGATCTATCTATCCATCTATCTATCTGTTTTGTTAAACAAGTATAGGATTGTAGTCTGTATAAGCATAACATAAATGATAAAAGAAGACAATAGAACAGTAGGACAGAGATGGTAGGCAGAATGGTGCACTTTTGCACACCCCTTACGAACCACTTGGAAAAGGGGAGAGGTCAACTGTAGACAATCTGAGGTTAAAGATTTTGGGATTTGGGGAAGAAACCACAGTGTCAGGTAAGCCAATCCAGGCGTTGATCACTCTATTGCTGAAGTTGTATTTTCTGCAGTTTAGTTTGGAGCTAAACTAAATTTAGTTTGAATCTGTTACGTGCTCATGTGTTGTTGTGGTTGAAGGTGAAGTAGTCACTAACAGGAAGAACATTTTGGTACATGATTCTATGAAGGACTGTTACATCAGATTGGAGGCGACGTAGTTGTAAATTGTCTAATTGCAGTATTACAAGTCTGGTGGAGTAAGGTGCTTTTAAATTATTTTTTATCTGTTGTATGCTGCCCAAATTCTGAAAGGAGTTGGGCGGCTCACAAATCTAATAAATTAAATTAAATTAAAATTAAAAGCATCTTGCAAATTAATTTTCTTTCTGAAGGAGAGATGGCAAGACACTGCTCCACCACCTTAGACTACTCTAAGACTATTTGGGATGGGGGAGAGAGAGCGGTGGAGACCCTGGATAAACCAGCTCCTCTGTCGAGCTCTTGATGCTATTTGTTTGCTATGCAATTGATCATTCCTGGGAGAAATAATTCAATCTCGTGCCACCCTTCTCATAGATGCTGGACCACTAGATGGAGACAATTTAAAGTGAACGCTCCAGAAGGAATATGGATCAAACAAATAGGACTAACACTGCCTTGCCACCTGCAGGAGTAACCTGCAAGGTAAGATAAAAGATTAGGTATTAATATATTCTCTCTATCCCTTCCCTGCACTCTTTCTAAAACAATGATCTGGAAAATAATAATAATAACAATAACAATAACAACAACAACTGTTGTGGTTAGCTTTGGCCCAGCTCCTGCCCCAAGGACTGTGGATGTGGGGGAGACATCCACATGCTGCAGGCCTGTTTTGCCCCCGGTGGAATCTGATGATGAAGGCTCCTCTGACCAAGAAGACATGAGTGACAGGGAGGAGGAGAGTGGGGCAGACAGCTCAGAAGGAGATCAATTATCTAGCTCCTCCTTGGATTCAGAACAAGAGTTAATGATGCAGCCACGCATGCGGAGAGCGATGCATAGGCCGCAACAACTGAGAGATTATTATCAAAGAAAATGAGGCCACCTGTGGTTGGGTGGGGCTGTGGTAATTAGTGAGGCTGCTATAAATAGCAGCGTGTGGGTTTGGCCATTGTGGAGGATTATCTGATCCTTGTGTTTCATGACTGCTTTACTGACTGACTTTTTGTGTGCTGATTTTTCCCTGCTTTGAAACTAAACCAGAGCAAAGTGTGTTTCGCTTTGTGAAAGAAGGACTATGAATTGCCTCACAGCTGCAAGCTAAGTATCACAGGACTGATAGAAACATAGAAACATAGAAACATAGAAGTCTGACGGCAGAAAAAGACCCCATGGTCCATCTAGTCTGCCCTTATACTATTTTCTGTATTTTATCTTAGGATGGATATATGTTTACCCCAGGCATGTTTAAATTCAGTTACTGTGGATTTATCTACCACGTCTGCTGGAAGTTTGTTCCAAGGATCTACTACTCTTTCAGTAAAATAATATTTTCTCATGTTGCTTTTGATCTTTCCCCCAACTAACCTCAGATTGTGTCCCCTTGTTCTTGTGTTCACTTTCCTATTAAAAACACTTCCCTCCTGGACCTTATTTAACCCTTTAATATATTTAAATGTTTCGATCATGTCCCCCCTTTTCCTTCTGTCCTCCAGACTATACAGATTGAGTTCATTAAGTCTTTCCTGATAAGGGACTTGTATAAATTACCATTTTGTTTGGAGACGAGTGCTCTTTGCTATACCAAAAGAGGGATTAGTTTAAGTGAATTTTCATTATAAAGAACATTGTTTTGAATTTTCAAACGTGTGTGTGTCTGAAATTTGTACCTGTGAATTTTTGGGAGGATTCTACCAGAGAGCCCGACAGAACAACAACAACAACAACAACAATAATAATAATTAGAGAGGCCCCATGAAGGCTTCGCCCTGCCTTTTCCAGCCCTGTTTCCTCCCAGGAGATTCCTAGAGAGGCCCCACAGAGGCTTCTCCACACCTTTTCCAGCCCTGTTTCCTCCCAGGAGATTCCTAGAGAGGCCCAACAGAGGCTTCTCCACACCTTTTCCAGCCCTGTTTCCTCCCAGGAGATTCCTAGAGAGGCTCCACGGAGGCTTCACACTGCCTTTTCCAGCCCTGTTTCCTCCCAGGAGATTCCTAGGGAGGCCCCACGGAGGCTTCTTCCTGCCTTTTCTGGTTACAGTTTCGGAGGCTCGGGTTTGTAAGTGGAAAATGGTTCTTGAGAAGAGGCAAAAAAATCGTGAACACCCGGTTCTTATCTAGAAAAGTAAGTAGAGGCGTTTGTAGGTAGAGGTACCACTGTACAGATAGAAGCAACAGGAATCCAGCAACTATGGTGCTTTTTTGGCTCAGTCTTAGCTTTCCTACTAGCACCGCAGATAGCAAAAAAAAAACCACCCCAATTTCTCAGTTGCACTTTGTATGAAAATTCCCAAACAGAACTGAGCCAAACATGCTCAGTGGGAAATCAGCTGCAAATTTTGCTTTTCTAAAACTTCCAAAGTGGGCTCGACCTGTTTCTGTAAATTTCACTGCTGGGATGTCTAGGCAAAGGGATTCTCACTACAGGCAGAAAACTTATACAAGTCTCTGAGTTTCTCTATTTTCTTTCTTTTTTTTTCCCTTAAGAAACAGATTAATTTCCATGCAATTAATGAGCTTGTTGAAAGGTCTGTTTTACAGCTGCTGTGGCGGCGGCTGAAAAATGATGACAAGAAAGGAAATGAAAAATCAAAGGAGGAAACAATTATAACAATATTCACCGCAACTATTTACTTATTTAATAAGCCTTGGAGAGAAAGGAGAAGGCAATCAAGAGAGTATGTTTTACCGTGGATTAAGATAATATTTAATTTAGCTTTCCTTTTAAAGATCCATTGAATCATCTGTTAGGGGTTTTTAACGTCTCCAGCAATGGCAAGGGAATTTTAGGAGCTAGGCTGGCAATCGGACAAAAAGAGGAATTTTTGCAAAGGCAACGAGAGATTCCACGGCTCCGTTTTCAAGAGGATAAACAGGACTTGCCACAAAATGTCGCAGTGTGGAATAGTTCTGCTTTCCCCCCATGCTACATAGAACATATCACTTTATTCAGTGATGGGCTCCAAAGGATAATCCACACTTCAGAGGAGAATCAGAACTGCAGAAAAAACAATTGCTGACAACCTGCCTTCCATTGAGTACCGGTATACTGCACGAATCAAAAAGAGGTCTGTGAAAAAATTTACTGACCCCTCGCATCCTGGACACAAACTGTTTCAACTCCTACCCTCAAATCGTCGCTACAGAGCACTGCCCACCAAGACAACTAGACACAAGAACAGTTTTTCCCCGAACGCCATCACTTTACTAAACAAATAATTCTCTCAACAGTGTCAGACTTTTTACTAAATCTGCACTTCTATTCTACTAGTTTTTTCTCATCATTCCTATCATCCTTTTCCCCCCACTTAGGACTGTAGGACTGTAACTTGTTGCTTGTATCCTTAAGATTTTTATTACTATTGATTGTTTCTTCATTGCTTATTTGACCAATCAGCCCCTAAGGTAGTGATGGCGAACTTATACTGCCACAGGTGGCACACACCGATAAGGTCCCATAGAGTTGGCCTTCTCCGGGTCCCATCGACTAAACAATGTCGTTTGGTGGGCTCCAGGGGAAGAGCCTTCTCTGTGGTGGCCCCGGCCCTCTGGAACCAACTCCCCCCGGAGATTAGAACTGCCCCCACCCTCCCTGTCTTTCGTAAACTACTCAAGACTTATTTATACCGCCAGGCATGGGGGAATTGAGATAGCTCTTCCCCCTAGGCCATTACAAGTTATGCATGGTATCTTTGTGTGTATGTTTGGTTTTATAATAGGGGTTTTTAGTTGTTTTTTATTACAGTGTTCCCTCGATTTCTGCGGAGGATGCGTTCCGAGACCGCCCGCAAAAGTTGAATTTCCGCGAAGTAGAGATGTGGAAGTAAATGCACCATTTTTGGCTATGGACAGTTTCACAAGCCTTCCCTTAACACTTTAAACCCCTAAACTACCATTTCCCATTCCCTTAACAACCATTTACTCACCATTATTACTGGTACTCACCATTGAATAAGACACTTAGTGATCCTGATATTTATAAACATAATTATTTATTAACAATAATTATTATTATTTTTGTTATTTATTTGCAAAAATTATTAGTTTGGTGATGACATATGACGCCATTGGGTGGGAAAACCCGTGGTATAGGAAAAAAACCATGAAGTATTTTTTAATTAATATTTTTTGAAAAACCGTGGTATAGGCTATCCGCAAAGTTCGAACCTGCGAAAATCGAGGGAACACTGTATTGGATTGTACATGCTGTGTTTATTATTGTTGTTAGCCGCCCCGAGTCTATGGAGAGGGGCGGCATACAAATCCAATTAATAATAATAATAATAATAATAATTATTATTATTATTATTATTATTATTATTATTATTATTATTATTATTATTATTATATATTGGAAGACACAAGAAACATTGCCCTATGCCAGCTCTAGCGCACATGCCTGGGGTAGCCACCTGATTTTTATCCTTGGGGAAGGAGCCCCAAAGTGCGAAGCATAGCACAAAGGGCAAACTGGACGTCCATTTTTCTGAACTTCCTGTTTGCCCGTTGTGTTGTTTTTCTCACTCCAGAAGCCTTGGGGAAGCTTCCTGAAAACTCTGGAGTGTAAAAAAAGAGTACAATTGGCAAAACGGAAGTCCATTTATCAGAACTTTTGCCTGTTGTTTCACCATCCCAGGCTTCATTTTCATTTTCATTTTCATTTTTGTTATTGTTATTGCTGTGAGCCGCCCTCTCCGCAGACTCGGGGTGGCTCACAGCAATGATAAAAACAATATATAATGACAAATCTAATAGTTAAACTCTAAAATAACAATAATACATTTAAAAAGTCTAAAAAAACAAGAAACCCCAATATAACTACATAGGTGTTTCAGTTCCCCCACGCTTGACGACAGAGGTGGGTTTTAAGGATTTTATGAAAGGCAAGGAGGGTGGGGGCAGTTCTAATATCTGGAGGGAGCTGATTCCAGAGGGTCGGAGCCGTGACAGAGAAGGCTCTTCCTCAGGGTCCCACCAAATGACAATTTATTTTATTTTATTGGATTTGTATGTCGCCCCTCTCTGAGGACTCATGGCAGCTCACAGCATGTACAAAAAAACAAGAAACAATAATAGTAATCCAATTAATACATTAAAAAAACAGTCTTTAAAATTCTAATTAAAAGAAAAAAGAAAAAACATCATTCATTCAACAATCAAACTAAAGCATTCATTGGTCAGGGGGAAGATCTAAAAACCCCAGGCCTGGCGGCAAATATGAGTTTTTAAACTCTTACGGAAGGTGAGGAGGGGGGGCAGTGCGAATCTCCGGAGGGAGCTGATTCCAGAGGGCCGGGGCCTCCACAGAGAAGGCTCTTCCCCTAGGTTCTGTTGTACATACACTTGATCAGTTGGAGGATGATGAAGATATTGAGGACTCGGATTCAGATAGTGTTTATGAAGCAGTGGGGGCCCCGGGGTTACAGGTAGTGGAACAGGTGGGAGGCCAGCCACAGGATGGGGCTATGAGTTCAGGATCTAGTGAGGGAGAATCAGATGCTCGCTGGGTTAATCCTAAATTCAGAAGGATTCAGAAACATAGAGAGCAAAGGTCTGGAAGAAGATATTAAGGAGAGGAATGGGTTAAATATTGTAGTGAGGTATTTGGCACGTCAGGGGGCTAGTGGAGAAGAAGGGTGGAGATTCAACGTTGCTGAAAAGAAATATGGATGTGTTTTCGCCACGCTAAAGTAAGCCAAAGTATTTTGTATTGTATTTAGTCAGTGCTGCTGTCTTTTTAAAGCTATGTAGTTAGGAAATAAATCTTGTCTAAGGAATGTGAGAAATGTGGCTAAGAGAGAGATAACGGACCGAGTGATGTCTGGAATGTGTTGAAGTACAAGAGAGCAGAGAAATAAACGGCGTTCCTTTATTCATGAAATGATACATTTAATGAGAGTTATTTGTAATTACTAAACTTCTACCAGAAACCAGAACAGGTTCCGCCAGCCGACATTGTTTGGTCGATGGGACCCTAAGGAGACCAACTCTGTAGGACCTCACTGGTCACTGGGACATGCAGGGGACAGTTGTGGAAGGGTGTGCATGCAAACACACACACACACACACATACACACACTTTTGGCATGCCAACCAAAAGAGGGGTCATCTGGTTGTCTAGTCATATTCTGAAAGAGAGGAATTGAAGACAGGAAACCAAATTCCTCGAGAAATAAATAAATAAGCAGCTGCTGTTGGCTGAAATTGTCGAGCAGAAGGAAGGTAATACTGAATGGAAAAGAAAAATAATTCCAGGCTTGAGGGGGTGGGGGGGAATGATTTTTTTTTTAAAAGAAGACAAAAGCATTAAAGTAAGAAGATTAAAATACTGAAAGAATAGCGTAGAAGTCAATAGAATAAGGAATTAAGTAGCCTAAGAGCATCTTATGAAGAATTAAAATTTTAAAGGGGATTCTGGCATCGAAACGGTATCTTAAAAAATGGTAATTTGGGGGGGGAGAAAGCCTGCAGCTGTGGGGTGGCATCATGATCTCTGTTCCCCTTAAACAATAATCCCACACGAAAAATTGCAAACGCTATATAGAAACATAGAAACATAGAAGTCTGACGGCAGAAGAAGACCTCATGATCCATCTATTCTGCCGTTATACTATTTCCTGTATTTTATCTTAGGATGGATATATGTTTACCCCAGGCATGTTTAAATTCAGTTCCTGCGGATTTACCAACCACGTCTGCTGGAAGTTTGTTCCAAGCATCTACTACTCTTTCAATAAAATAATATTTTCTCATGTTGCTTTTGATCTTTCCCCCAACTAACTTCAGATTTCCCCCCCTTGTTCTTGTGTTCACTTTCCTATTAAAAACACTTCCCTCCTGAACCTTATTTAACCCTTTAACATATTTAAATGTTTCGATCATGTCCCCCCTTTTCCTTCTGTCCTCCAGACTATACAGATGGAGTCCATGAAGTCTTTCCTGATACGTTTTATGCTTAAGACCTTCCACCATTTTTGTAGCCCGTCTTTGGACCCGTTCAATTTTGTCAATATCTTTAGTATTAGAGTATAGTATTAGAGTTTAGTATAGTATTAGAGAATGGGTAAACATGGAAAACCAGCCATGCTTAGTGTGCATTTACAGATCATTATTAATTTTATTTATTAATTAATTAATTAATTTTATTTATTCAATTTTTATGCCGCCCTTCTCCTTAGACTCAGGACGGCTTACAACATATTAACAATAGCACTTTTTAACAGAGCCAGCATATTGCCCCCACAATCTGGGTCTTCATTTTACCCACCTCGGAAGGATGGAAGGCTGAGTCAACCTTGAGCCGGTGATGAGATTTGAACCGCTGACCTTCAGATCTACAGTCAGCTTCAGTGGCCTGCAGTACAGCACTCTACTTGCTGCGCCACTGAGTTTTCCCAAATATTAAATTTTTCTCCATGAAACCTTTTTCAATTTTTGCAAACTTTTAAAATTGCTTTGTATATTAAAGGGAAAAAAATTCCTTAGAAAATAGCTTATTCCAAGAATCAGTTCATTTCTTATCAAGATAAATTCATTCCATTCTTAATTCATTTTAATACTTATTTCACACACGTTATATCTTATATCATATATCTTATAACAATCTTATAGAATCAATTAGCTGTTCCTAAAGTTTAAGATCATTTTTCTTATATTCTTGCCATCGCTTAGCATACTTCACTCCTCTTCTCCATTCACATCATGTATTTCCATATAAACGTGTTTCTTTTATATCCAGTAGAGCACGGACAACTATACTCTACTACAAAACAGTAAGAAAATCAATACAGTGGAACCCCGACATAAGAGCTGCTCTACTTAAGAGCAACTCGAGATAAGAGCTGGGAGGGGAGAGATATTTTTGTTCTACTTACAAGCCCAAATTCGAGATACAAGTGCCAAGGAGCTGTCTCCTGAAGCCAAACGCTAACTTCCGCATTCGGCTTCAGGAGACAGCTGCAAAGCGGCGCGCGTGTTTTAAAAGGTTGCAGCCGGCCTGGGGGGCTCGGGGGGGTGCTTGCAGCTTTCTTTCTTGCTCTTTTTCTTTCTCTCTTTTACCTTCCCTTCCTCTATTTCTTCTTTTCTTTCTCCTTCCCACCTTCTTCCTTCCCTCCCTCCCTTCACTCATTCCTCTCTTACTCTCCCCTTTCATAAGTTTCCTTGCTTCCTTCCTCTGTTCCTGTCCCTTCCCCCTTTCTTTCTTTCTTTCTTTCTTGCTCTTTTTCTTTCTCTTTTACCTTCCCTTCCTCTATTTCTTCTTTTCTTTCTCCTTCCCACCTTCTTCCCTCCCTCCCTCCCTTCACTCATTCCTCTCTTACTCTCCCCTTTCATAAGTTTCCTTGCTTCCTTCCTCTGTTCCTGTCCCTTCCCTCTTTCCTTCCTTCCCACCCTCCGTCCATTCATTCACCCATTCCTCTCTTGATCGCTTAAAGCCGGTCCCTGGTGCAAAAAGGGTTGGGGACCTCTGTCCTACAGGATTGGGTGGCAGAGAAGTTGAACATACGTAAATTTAAAAGTTTAAGAAAGTTTACAAGTTAAGTGAAAGAAACTTCATTATTCATTTATATGTACATGTACATTTCTTCATTAAAAACATGTCTTTCTGCATAATTTAGACTAACTTTGTGAGTTTTTTGAGGGCTGGAACCAATTAAAATTATTTACATTAATTCCTATGGGGAAAAGTCGTTCGAGATAAGAGCTGCTCGACTTAAGAGCCCAGGTCCGGAACGAATTAAACTCGTATCTCGAGGTACCACTGTACATGTCCTAACATCAGCACAGATAATATTTATTTTTATCCTGCCTTTGGATTAGCACAGAAATCAGAGTCGAGATGTAGATCTAGTAATGGGTTACTGCCCCCACGGGGGAGAGAATGCAGTGGGATAGTAAGTTTATGCACTATTTATGGAATACTTAATAGTTTTTTATTGTCCTTCCTTCTCTAGTACCTTAGTATGAGCTTTAATTACTTCTAAAACAGGAAATAATTGAACAGTGTGTTTTTACCCATAAACGCTTTAATCATTTTAATCATTATTTAGAATTGAACTTTTATAGCAATTTAAGAAAATTGAGCTGCTTGCCTAATCTGTTATCA
Organism: Erythrolamprus reginae; assembly: GCF_031021105.1. Taxonomy (NCBI): domain Eukaryota; kingdom Metazoa; phylum Chordata; class Lepidosauria; order Squamata; family Dipsadidae; genus Erythrolamprus; species Erythrolamprus reginae. The sequence continues at coordinate 89,702,357 of NC_091955.1, read as the reverse complement.
TACTGAGCCTTGTGGGTGCAGTATGAAAAGCTTAAAATGTTACTGTGCTCCTCCATAAATAATGCTGTCTATCATTTGTCCTTTTTGTGGCTATTCCAATAATGTGACTTAATCAACTGAAAAAAGAGTCCAAGCACCTATTTGAAAAATTATTTTGGTCAGTAAGCCACTCCCACCCAGTTACATCACCTTTAAGCCACTCCCAGTCACATGATTGTCAAACTACTCCCATCTGGTCACATGGGCAGCATGCCACTCCTACCCGATCACATGACCCTCAAGCCACACCCACAAAATAAGATAGGCCCACAGTGTGGCAGTAAAAAAATTGGCAGCCCAATACTGCGTTCAGCACCTTTATTTGAGCAAGTAAGCTCTATAGACAGGACGGGCGGTGAGTGGCAGGGAAGCCGCTTTTAAGGGTTTCCCTGCACCTCGGCCAATCAATGACAGACGTTCAAATCTGCCACTGCTATCTTGGCCAATCAGTGGCGGCTATGCAAATTTACTACGGACAGCCCTACGTAACACAAAATATTTTTTTAAGTGACTCAAACTCTCCACAACAACCCCCATGAGGTAGGTTAGGCTGAGAGTGACTGGCCCCAAATCACCCAGCTGATTACTTGTTAATCTTTTTCATTTAAATATTGAACTTACGTTAAATAATAACAATAATAATATTTCCTCCAACTTTATGAGGGCTGTACAAGTGTGCTTTGAGTGGAGTTTCCAATTACGATAACCTCCGAAGACCCCAAACATTCAATATTAACTGATTTTGGAAAAATACTCAGAGCAAGGATAACTAACAAAGTGCAGACCTAATACGAGCCATTTAACAAGCCATGTTTAATTGCACCTTGAAAGGAAGGTTGCTGAAGTTGTATTTTCTGCAGTTGGGTTTGGAGCAGTTGACATTTAGTTTGAATCTATTACATGCTCGTGTATTGCTGCGGTTGAAGGTGAAGTAGTCATTAACAGGACTACTACTACTACTACTACTACTACTACTACTTCTTCTTCTTCTTCTTCTACTACTACTACTACTACTACTACTACCAATACTAATACTAATACTTTTTCTTCTCCTCCTCCTCTCCTCCTCCTCCTCTTCCTCCTCTTCTTCCTTCTCCCCTCCTCCTTCTCCTTCTTCATCCTTCTTCCCTCCTCTTTCTCCTTCTTCCTCCTCCTCCATCCTTCTCTCCTTCTCCCCACCCTCCTCCTTTTTATGTGCAACTTTTCCACTACTGCAACACCTATAACCAGCACTGATCAAACAAAAAACCTAGGAAGGCCTTGCAGAAAATAAAGACGCTACGACTGAGTTGCGCATGAAAAGGACAAACCGGTTGGTTAAAGTCAAGCACGGGAAAAAAGTTTTGAAAGCCCTGCTTCCTTTCAGTGATAATGTTACATGTTATACTTTTGACAAGACACTTGCACATCCTTTAGTGAGAGGGTTTTTCTGATCTACAGCGATGCCTTTGAGCAATAAAACATAATTTTCTTCTTAAAAGAAGAGGGTACTCCAAACACAAAAACACCTTTGTTATAAAAGACATAAGTAAAAACAGGTTTCAAAAGCCGAGTTCCTTCGTCAAAAGATGGGGAAGGTAATTGCAAACAGAGCTAGCCCAGCTCTGCCATACAGCAAGGTGCTTCATGGGCAGATAAAGGCAATAATTGGTGTCAGAGCAGTGTAGCATTTCGTTGTTGCTTCAGGCATCAAAATATCTTGGGATAACACTGATTGCAGCATTTTCTTTAGCGGATAGCAAACGTCTATTGAGTGCACGGGGAAATACATGTATACGTTTTAACCCCCCTTTTAACATCGATGCTAGTAAATCAGTTGCTACCCCTTTCGTTCTCTGCATTTTGTTTCCTGGGGGAGACCTAGATTTAGGTTACCCTGAAATAAAGCAAAAAGATTTCTATTAATTGCTAACGGAATGAAAAGAAGCTAACGTCTTATCAATAATCAGCATATCTCCGAGACCGCCTTCTGCCACACGAATCCCAGCGACTGATTAGGTCCCACAGAGTGGGCCTTCTCCAGGTCCCGTCAACTAAACAATGTCGGTTGGCGGGCCCCAGGGGAAGAGCCTTCTCTGTGGCGGCCCCGACTCTCTGGAACCAACTCCCCCCAGAGATTAGGACTGCCCCTACTCTCCCTGCCTTTCGTAAACTCCTTAAAACCCACCTTTGCCATCAGGCATGGGGGAACTGAAACACCTCCCCCGGGCATGTTCAATTCATACATGGTATGTTTGTGTGTGTGTTTGTTAGTAAATGGGGTTCCTTTCAAATCTTTTTAAATATTTTAAATCTATTTGGATTTGTTATGATTCGCCGTATCTTGTTGTGAGCCGCCCCGAGTCTGTGGAGAGGGGCGGCATACAAATCTAAATAATAAATAAATAAATATCCGATCAGATAGTATTTTCTTTGACCATCAAGCCAACCAATATGTTTATGAACTGAGAATGTTGCATATTGATCTTAAAACTTCAACTAAGGCATGGAGTTATTGTTGAGAAAGTTACTTCAATTCAATTCAATTTATTAGATTTGTATGCCGCCCCTCTCCGAAGATGCGGGGCGGCTCACAACAATAATAAAAACAATATTCCAGCGAAAACAAATCTAATATTAAAAAGCACATAAAACCCTATCATATTTTAAAAAGCAAGCAACATATACATACCCAAACATAAATATATATTTAAAAAAGCCTGGGGGAAAGGTATCTCAACTCCCCCATGCCTGGCGGTATAGATGGATCTTGAGTAATTTACGAAAGACAAGGAGTGAGGGGGCAATTCTAATCTCCGGGGGGAGTTGATTCCAGAAGGCCGGGGCTGCCACAGAGAAGGCTCTTCCCCTGGCAAAACGACATGTCCTTGTGACTAAATAACTCGCACACCATAAAAATACTTCACCAAAACAGCCCTTCACTCCTCCACTCGAAACAGAATACCCTACAAAGCTAGACTTACAATACTGGATCAAGAAAGTTTAGAACTACAACGCCTTAAACATGATCTAAGTGTTGCCCACAAGATCATATGCTGCAACGTCCTGCCTGTCGGCGACTACTTCAGCTTCAACCACAACAACACAAGAGCACACAACAGATTCAAACTTAATATTAACCGCTCCAAACGTGACTGTAAAAAATATGACTTTATTAATCGAGTTGTCGAAGCGTGGAACTCATTACTGGGCTCAGTAGTGTCATCCCCTAACCCCAAACATTTTACCCTTAGACTATCCACGATTGACCTCACCAGATTCCTAAGAGGTCAGTAAGGGGCGTGCATAAGTGCACTAGCGTGCCTTCCATCCCCTGTCCTATTGTCTCCCTTATATCTCCTATATCTTTTCTTCTGTTCCTATATACTTTCTTCTATTCTCTCATTGATATATTTTATTCCTAGATCTTATTCCTATATTTTATTGCTATATCTCTTCTGTTCTTTCTCTGATACATTTTACTACGAGTATATCCTCTATAACCTTCATTGTGTATTGGACAAAAATAAATAAATAAAATAAAATAAAAAATACCTTAGCCTTGGGCTACTTTAAATAGGAATGGACAATTCTATCACCTTCTCTTTCTCTGCTATTCTCTCTTTTTTCCTTTTCAGCGATGAAACAGAAATATGCTAGCATTGAAACACACAGAATTGGAGTGGCGAGGAGTACATTTTTTAAAAGAAAAAATAGGTTTATATTTCTTAAACAAGGAGGGTGGGGTGGAGAATATTTTGTTTTTAACCAAAATTGGAAATAGCATAACTGTGACCCAGAAATTTCCTGCTGAAATTCAGCAACATTATCTTCCCAAAAAAAAAAAAAAAGAGTCCATATAACTAAATACTGTACACAAATAGAAACATAAAAACATAGAAGACTGACGGCAGAAAAAGACCTCATGGTCCATCTAGTCTGCCCTTATACTATTTCCTGTATTTTATCTTACAATGGATATATGTTTATCCCAGGCATGTTTAAATTCAGTTACTGTGGATTTAACAACCACGTCTGCTGGAAGTTTGTTCCAAGGATCTACTACTCTTTCAGTAAAATAATATTTTCTCATGTTGCTTTTGATCTTTCCCCCAACTAACTTCAGACTGTGCCCCCTTGTTCTTGTGTTCACTTTCCTATTAAAAAACACTTCCCTCCTGAACCTTATTTAACCCTTTAAGATATTTAAATGTTTCGGTCATGTCCCCCCTTTTCCTTCTGTCCTCCAGAATAATTTACACAAAAAGTTTATGGCAAGCTAGACAGGATTGTCCATTTCTCACAAGGTTTTTCGCTTCTGCAACTGGCTGAAAATTGTTTTCTTTGTACTTAACTTTTTTTTTCTTACTCACTCTTGCACATTTGTGCACATACTGCAAAGCATGTATATACTCCGTCTTTGCTTCTATTGTTTCTGTCTGCCTTCCTTTCACATCTAAAACAATGTGGAAGATTGTGGGTGCCTGCACAGGGCATCTCCATCCCTTCGCTTTTTGAGAGAATCATTATGGGATGCATTCGAACTCTGTGAGCAAAGAAAGCCACCCCATGTTGGGTTTCTTTTCAAAGAAATAAGGAGCAGAACTGCTGTCTGATAAGACGGGGTTAGCGAGCCCTTAAGGAGTGAAAAGAGCCACCACCTAATTATGGCAGGAGTAGTAGAAGGGTAAGCTGCTGTACTTCCATGGCTCCTACATTTCTTGCTCACTGATCTTCTCCAAGCTCCAAATTTCTCTCTTCCAAACAACATCCTCCAGCTGACTTTTCCCAAAAGGGTGCACAAAATAGTCTGGTTTGAAACCTCATGCTTGGGGAAATGTATCAGTCAAAAGCCACAGTGCCCAATTACATCTGCATTGATTTTGCTGAAAGGAGGAAGAGAAGGGGGAGGAGGAAGAGGAGGGGGGAAGAAGAAGAACAAGAAGAAGAGCAAGAAGAAGAGGATGGAGACGGAGAAGAAGTAGAAGTAGAAGTAGAAGTAGAAGTAGAAGAAGAAGAAGAAGAAGAAGAAGAAGAAGAAGAAGAAGAAGAGTCCTGTTAATGACTACTTCACCTTCAACCACAGCAATACACGAGCATGTAATAGATTCAAACTAAATATAAACTGCTCCAAACTCAACTGCAGAAAATACAATTTTAGCAACAGTGATCAATGCCTGATTCTGTGGTTTCTTCTCCAAACCCCAAAAATCTTAGACTGTCTACAGTCGACCTCTCCCCATTTGTAAGAGGTCTGTAAGGGGCGCACATATGTGCACCATTGTGCCAACCGTCCCTGTCTTACTGTCCTGGTATCCACTTTTATCCTTATTTTTTTACAAATAAATAAATAACATAAAAATAAAAATAAAGACGAGGAGGAGAAAGAAGAAAAAGAGGAGGAAGAGGAGGAGGAGGAAGAGGAGGAAGAGGAGGAGGAAGAAGAAGAGGAGGGAGAAGAGGAGGAAGAAAAGGAGATGAAAGAGGAGGAGGAAGAAGATGAAGAGGAGGCGGAAGAAGAAGAGGAGGAGGAAGAGGAGGAGGAGGAAGCAGTGGAATGGTTTGCCTTCAGAAGTTGAAGGTGTTTCGTCACTGGAGGTCTTTAAAATTGGACAGCCATTTGAGCAGGAGGTTGGGCTAGAAGACCTCTAAGGTCCCTTCCAACTCTGCTATTCTGAGAAGGGTGGGGAAGGAAGGCCATTAACAGGCTTAACTTGTCTTCTCCTTGCATTATATAGAGGAGAAGGAAGAGGAAGGGGAGCAAGAAGAGGATTAACTTGTTTAACTTACCCTTGCCTTATTGGGTGGCATATAAATCAAATAAATTAAGTTAAATTATTTTGTAGAGAAGGCGCAGAAGGAAAAGGCGAAGGAGGAAGAGGAGGGGAAGGAAAGGGAGAAACATAGAAACATAGAAGACTGACAGCAGAAAAAAACCTCATGATCCATCTAGTCTGCCCTTATACTCTTTCCTGCATTTTATCTTAGGATGGATATATGTTTATCCCAGGCATGTTTAAATTCAGTTACTGTGGATTTAGCAACCACGTCTGCTGGAAGTTTGTTCCAAGGATCTACTACTCTTTCAGTAAAATAATATTTTCTCATGTTGCTTTCCCCCAACTAACTTCAGATTGTGTCCCCTTGTTCTTGTGTTCACTTTCCTATTAAAAACACTTCCCTCCTGAACCTTATTTAACCCTTTGACATATTTAAATGTTTCGATCATGTCCCCCCTTTTCCTTCTGTCCTCCAGACTATACAGATTGAGTTCGTGAAGTCTTTCCTGATACATTTTATGCTTAAGACCTTCCACCATTCTTGTAGCCCGTCTTTGGACCCGTTCAATTTTGTCAATATCTTTTTGTAGGTGAGGTCTCCAGAACTGGACACAGTATTCCAAAGGTGGTCTCACCAGCGCTCTATATAGCGGGATCACAATCTCCCTCTTCTTGCTTGTTATACCTCTAGCTATGCAGCCAAGCATCCTACTTACTTTTCCTACCAAAGGAGGGGAAAGAAAGAGGAGGATTAATTTTCTAAATTTACCCCTTCCTTATTTTACTTAATATATACCGCAAATATAATTAATAACTCCATTTGCATCATGTTCCGTTTAGACCAGTGATTTTCAACCTTTTTTGAGCCGGGGCACATTTTTTACATTTACGAAACCCTGGGGCACATTGAGCGGGGGGAGGGTGGGGGCTAAAAAAAGTTTGGACAAAAAAATTCTCTCTCTCTCTTCCTCCCTTTCGCTCTATTTCTCTTTCTCTCCCTTCCTTCTTTCTCTCTTCATCCTTCTTTCTCTCTTCCGTCGTTCCTCTCTTTTTTGCTCTCTTTCTCTCTTCCTCCCTCCCTCCCTCTATGTCTTTCTCTCTCTCTCCTTCCCTCCCTTTCTTTCTCTCTCTCTATTGCTTTCTTTCTCTCTCTTTCTCTCTCTTGCTTTCTTTCTCTTGTTCTCTTTCTCTCTCTCTTGCTTTCTCTCTCTCTCTCTCTCTCTTGTTCTCTCTCTCTCCCTCTTTCTCTCTCTTGCTTTCTTTCTCTCTCTCTCTCTTGCTTTCTTTCTCTTTTGCTTTCTTTCTCTCTCTGAGCTTCGCGGCACACCTGACCATGTCTCACGGCACACTAGTGTGCCGCGGCACACTGGTTGAAAAACACTGGTTTAGACGACTTGGAGAAACGGTCTTCTTTCCCCAATGTTCTCCCTCTGCACTTTCCTCCCTCCTCTCAGATCAGAGAAGTAAACCATTACAAAGGCAGCACCACAGTCCTTCCATCCTTGCAGCCTTAAAAGCCCAAAGAGCAAAACTGGAAACTTTTGCTCACCCCAGTCCCAGGATGCATGAAAATAGGGGCAAAGGGAAGCTGAGTGCCAGGCGACACGCTCCAATAGGTGGATTTGCTTTTGTGAGGCCGGGACCATCGTGTGAAGCAATTAGCCTTCCAGCCCTGGCTGTGAGGTTTGGAGGAAAGGGATCCCTGCCTTGGCGAAAAAGATCATCCCACAAAAAGGAAAGCAGAGGAGGCCAAAAGAAGGAGGAAAAAGTGTCCATTAGCTGAGTCGGAGGTAAAAAGGAAAAAAAAAAGGCTGTTTCCCCTTTTCTGGATTTTTATTTTAAGAACAATTTTTGCCAGGAATTGCACAAAAGCAGAAGGAAAAAACTATTATCTGCCACTTAAGCCAAAGTAGTTTTCCCCTTACTCTTCATTTTCTCAAAAGAGGCCATATAACTAATCTATCTATCTATCTATCTATCTATCTATCTATCTATCTATCTATCTATCTATCTATCTATCTATCTATCTATCTATCTATCTACCTACAGTATCTATCTATCTATCTATCTATCTATCTATCTATCTATCTATCTATCTATCTATCTATCTATCTACCTACAGTATCTATCTATCTATCTATCTATCTATCTATCTATCTATCTATCTATCTATCTATCTATCTATAATCCATCCATTTTTCTCTCTCTCTATCTAATCTATCTATCTATCTATCTATCATCTATCTATCTATCTTCCACCCACCCACCCACTCACCCGCCTATCTATCTATCTATCTATCTATCTATCTATCTATCTATCTATCTATCATCCATCCATTTTTCTCTCTCTCTATCTAATCTATCTATCTATCTATCTATCTATCTATCTATCTATCATCTATCTATCATCTATCTATCTATCTTCCACCCACCCACCCACTCACCCGCCTATCTATCTATCTATCTATCTATCTATCTATCTATCTATCTATCTATCTATCTATCTATCTATCTATCTACCTACCTACCTACCTACCTACCTACCCACCTATCTACAGTATCTATCTATCTATCTATCTATCTATCTATCTATCTATCTATCTATCATCCATCCATTTTTCTCTCTCTCTATCTAATCTATCTATCTATCTATCTATCTATCTATCTATCATCTATCATCTATCTTTCTATCTTCCACCCACCCACCTACCCACCCGCCTATCTATCTATCTATCTATCTATCTATCTATCTATCTATCTATCATCCATCCATTTTTCTCTCTCTCTATCTAATCTATCTATCTATCTATCTATCATCCATCCATTTTTCTCTCTCTCTATCAAATCTATCTATCTATCTATCTATCTATCTATCATCTATCTATCTATCTATCATCTATCTATCTATCTATCTATCTATCTATCTATCTATCTATCTATCTATCTTCCACCCAACCCGCCCACCCACCCACTCGCCTATCTATCTATCTATCTATCTATCTATCTATCTATCTATCTATCTATCTATCATCCATCCATCCTTCTCTCTATCTATCTATCTATCTATCTATCTATCTATCTATCATCTATCCATCCATCCATCCACCCACCCACCCACCCACCCACTCTGCCAGGTCTGTTTGCATTGATCTGATGGTACACATGGTACAAACGTTTTTTTAACTGTTTTAATTGTTGGTTTAAAATTATTTTTAATGAGGTCTTGGTATTACATTATGTATTTTGTTTTTGGGTTGTGAGCTTGGGTGTTGGGTGGCATATAAATCCAAATCAATCAGTCAATCAATCAATTAATTAATCAATCATCATATTCCCCAGTGCTGTTTTAACTTTGAAGTGGTACATATTATTATTATTTTATTATTATTTATTAGATTTGTATGCTGCCCCTCTACGTAGACTCGGGGCGGCTCACAACAATAACAAAGACAATGTAAGAACAAATCTAATAATTTAAAAAACACTAAAAACTCCATTATTAAAAGCAAGCATACACACAAACATTCCATGTATAAACTGTATAGGCCCGGGGGAGATGTCTCAGTTCCCCCATGCCTGACGGCAGAGATGGGTCTTAAGAACTTTACAAAAGGCAAGGAGGGTGGAGTCAGTTCTGATCTCCGGGGGGGAGCTGGTTCCAGAGGGTCGGGACCACCACAGAGAAGGCTCTTCTCCTGGGTCGTGCCAAACGACATTGTTTAGTCGACGGGACCCGGAGAAGGCCAACTCTGTGGGACCTAACCAGTCGCTGGGATTCGTGTGGCAGAAGGCGGTCCCGGAGATATTACTCTTTGTGTCACTAAACAAACTGTTGTAAATTGAGAACTGTACCACAGTGGGGGATTTTTTTAAAAAAGGCTACCACATCTAGGCTGCCATAATCCAGACAGCCCCTAGATGGTAACCTAGCTTTTTCTTCTTACTCTTTGCCTCCACCTTGTGTTCACCTGGATATTTGCAAATCCAGATTGGACCAGGAAAGGGGGGAGACGTTTTTTTCTTTTCCTGCCCCCTTTGTCTCTCCCTTTAAAGAACAGCTTCAATTAAACCCAAGGGAGGAGGGTGAAGTTTGCCGGTTAATTAGTCCAAGGATGTGCTCCTTTCATGTGTAATTCAGAACAGGGACACCTGGAGTGAGGCACTTCAAAGCGCCAGGGAGGAAAGGGGGGAAAAACAGGAGGAGGGGAGACGAACAATGCGAGGTAGGTCACACAAAAGAAAGCAACAGCACCAGATGAGAAGAGGAGGGGGCCGAGGGGGGGGGAGAAACTTTGTAGATCTGACCTTCACCCAACAGTACATAAAACATGACAAAGCAAAACCCTTTTCTCCGAAACATCTTTGACAGGTCGGGCTGTTTGGGGGAGGTCAGATAGGGGAGAAAGGAGAGAAAAAATAGTCCTTAGCAGCCGTAAACTATCTGACAAACTCATTAAAAAAAAAAAGGATGGGGGGGGGAAGGTATGTTACAGATCAGAGCAGAACAATCTACAAATCGGCTTCATTCAAGTTGCTGACGGTTACGACAAGTCAGCTAAAAGGAAAGGAGGCGGCCTGGGGTGATCCATTCGAGAAGGTCGGACCACAGGGCCCCCTCGACTCCTTGTTATTTGTGGGTTGGCTGGTGGGGGGGGGCTGGAAACCAGAAAAATCTAGAGCAGGGGGTGTCAAACGTGATTTAATTGAGGGTCGCGTCAGGGTTGTGTTTTACCTCAGGGGGAAGGGGGGAGGAGCATGGCTAGGATGGGCGTGGCCAGCTCGACATCACTTCTGTCAGGGGCGCGCATCCCTCCCAAGCACCGTTTTCGCTGGCCAGGCCTTTGCTATTTCCAGGGTCCAGTGGAATCCAGTGGCCCAACGGGCCAAATCTAAGCACCCCATGGGCTCGATGCGGCCCCTGGGCAACCAAACAATGTCAGCTGGTGGGACCTAGGGGAAGAGCCTTCTCTGTGGGAGCCCCGAGCCTTTGGAATCAGCTCCCCCCAGAGATTAGCACTGCCCCCACTCTCCTTGCCTTCTGAAAGAGCTTAAAAACTCATCTTTGCCACCAGGCTTGTGACTCTTAGATCTTCTCCCTGATCAATGAATGTTTCAAGTATGAGTTTTTAATGATTGGTTTGATAGGTTTTTTTACCTTCTTTTAATAGAACTTAGTTTTTAATGTAGTATTAATTGGATTTATATTATTGTTCTATTTTTTGTATATGCTGTGAGCCGCCCCAAGTCCTCGGAGAGGGGCGGCATACAAATCCAATAAAATAAAATAAAATAAAATAAAATAAATAAATAAATTATTTATATATATATATATATAAATTTATATTGTTTAGTAAAATCTTTTTTTCTCTCTCTATCTGCCTTCTAATTTTAAACCATAAGGAATCCCTACGCAGGTTGCCTAGTAGCGATAGCAAATTCCTTCTCGATACTCAAGGTCATCCTTTGTTCAGCACCTGTCCGGAAGTTGATGGGAGGATCGAACACGTTGGCAAAACCAGACTGGACCATGTGATGAACTTGTGGGTGTGGGAACAAGGGGGTGAACGTTTGAGTAGAGAAATCTACAGGACTTCAGATTCAGGTTTCTCTAAGATGTTAATAAATTGGAACTTTGAGGAAAGCCATGTCTCGGACTCTGATTCAATTTTCGGATGCTATTTAGAATTTTGACAGGCTGCTTGCCTAGTGCCCCAAATGTGATCCTGTGGAGGGGACCACAACTTCCAATCACTGGGCCAGTTATAAATGAAGGACTATCTGTAATTTTGCGCTAGTGGGGTTTAGGGGTGAGATTTTTGACACTCAAAAGTGACACCCAATCAGAATTATCTGGGTAGATGACTTTTGACCCACCATTTTTGAAATCCACCCATACTTTAATGACACGATTTAGCGCATGAGAGAGATACAGACAAGAACTTTGATCATAATATCAAGCTATCTTTTTTCCCCCTCTCTTTCTGCCTTCTAATTTTAAACCATGGCCACAATCCAACAAGGAATCCCTACGCACACAACCTGGAACTTAGATGCTGCCAGCCATGGAAAAGGAAAGAGAACCATGTACTTACTGAACTCCATCTGCCGTACTGGCACAGGGAGATTCATGCTCAGGCAGAGATCTGGGTAACAGCATACTAGCTTTTGGTAAACTGCCATTGCAAGTCACTTGTAGGTTTTTCAGAAATCAAAGGGCCCGTATTATTGGATGCTGGCCACCCAAGTCCTTTGCATTTTATTGATATGAACTTGGTATGGCTACAGATGGGCCTAGCAACCCATCACACCAGTGTCTGGGCCCCAAGGGCAGAGACAAATATCTTATTATTCTGTATGAAATTCTCAAAATGCCTGGGAAGCAGGGGTGAAATCCAGCAATGTTCTGGAGATCCAGTAGTGGAAAGTTTGAGTAGTTCACAGAACCGGCAGTGGAAAGTTTGAGTAGTTCGGAGAACCGGCAAATACCAACTCTGGCTAGCCCCAGATTGGAGAGAGAATGGAGATTCTACAGTATCCTTCCTCTGCCCTGCCCACCAAACCACACCTAAAGACCTTTGAAAAGTGTTCGGAAACTTCAGATCGTGCAGAATGCGGCTGTGAGAGCTATCATGGGCTTTCCTAAATATGCCCATGTTACCGCTCCGCAGTCTGCATTGGTTGCCGATCAGTTTCCGGTAACAATTCAAAGTGTTGGTTATGACCTATAAAGCCCTTCATGGCACCGGACCAGAATATCTCTGGGACCGCCTTCTGCCGCACGAATCCCAGTGAACAGTTAGGTCTCACAGAGTTGGTCTTCTCCGGGTCCCGTCAACTAAACAATGTCGTTTGGCGGGACCCAGGGGAAGAGCCTTCTCTGTGGCGGCCCCAACCCTTTGGAAACAACTCCCCCCAGATATCAGAGTTACCCACACCCTCCTTGCTTTTCATAAGCTCCTTAAAACCCACCTCTGTCATCAGGCATGGGGGAATGGAGACTTCCCCTTCCCCCTAGGCTTATAAAATTTATGCATGGTATGTCTGTATGTATGATTGGTTTCTTAAATTGGGGTTTTTAAATCATGTACCACATGATTCTTGACAAATGTATATTTTATTTTATGTACGTTGAGAGCATATGCACCAAGACAAATTCCTTGTGTGTCCAATCACACTTGGCCAATAAAATTCTATTCTATTCTATTCTATTCTAAATTAACTTAAATATTAGACTTGTTTACATCATATTATTATTGTTGTTAGCCGCCCTGAGTCTACGGAGAGGGGCGGCATACAAATCTGATTAATAAATAAATAAAATAAAATAAAATAAATTGAATTTCACCCCTTTTCAGTGAGAAGTCTCCTGCTTTGCTCCTATAAAGATGACCTCTCGAATGACTCAAAGTCTGGGAAATGTGTTTGTTCAAGAGAAAGATTTCAAGTGTGCAAGCAAAGCCGAGTCCTTCCAAACTGTCCAAGACAATGGATAATTAGTAAAGAATATTTTTTAGCTTTTTGTAGATGTTGAGACTCTAGAAAGAGTGCAGGGAAGAGCAATGAAGATGATTAGGAAAACGGAGGCAAAAACATACGAAGAATAGTTGCAGGAATTGGGCCCTGAGTCTAAGGAGAAGGGCAGCATAAAAAGCGAATGAATGAATGAATGAATGAATGAATGAATGAATGAATGAATGAATAAATAAATAAATAAATATCTAGTCTAATAGAAAGAAGGACTACGGGGTGACAAGATAGCACGGTTCCAATCTGACCATCCCTCTCCCATTCCCAGCAATCTCCTTTCTCCTCTTAGTAATAATAAGAGAGTCTGGAGGTTGTTCATTCTTGACATGTGGATTCGTCGCTCTCTCGTCGCCAGTGAAATGAAGCAGACCACACAGATATCTTGAAGACGGTTCCGTTTATTCAGCTCTCTTGCAAGTGACTTCAGCAAGGAACGCGTCTGAGCTGTCAGTGTCAAAAACAGCTCTATTTATACTTTAAAGGCTCGCGCCTAAAAGAAACGGTCATGCGTCTTAACCAATCAGACGCGACCTTGATTTATTCACATTTTAAATTGACAGAGACAGTATTTTTACAGAATTTCTTTTTACAGACTTAACAGAAGGGACCAGTGACGGGCTGCTGGGGTAGTAAGTTTATGCACTATTTATTGAATACTTAATAGGGTTTTTTATTGTCCTTCCTTCTCTAGTACCTTAGTATGATCCTTAATTACTCTTAAAATAGGAAATAATTGAATAGTATGTTTTTACTCATAAACACTTTAATCATTTTAATCACTATCTAGAACTGAACTTTTATAGCATTAAAAAAAATGAGCTACTTGCCTAATCTGTTATCATACTGAACCTTCTGGGTTCAGTACAAAACCTTCAAATCTTACTGTGCTCCACAACAAATATTTTTATTTATTATTTATTATTTATTAGATTTGTATGCCGCCCCTCTCCGTAGACTCGGGGCGGCTCACAACAGCAATAGAACAATTCATAACAAATGTAATAATTTAAAAACATTTTTAAAAAAAACCCATTATTAATCAGACATACATACAAACATACCATACATAAATTGTATAGGCCCGGGGGAGATATCTCAATTCCCCCATGCCTGGTGGCAAAGGTGGGTTTTAAGGAGTTTACGGAAGGCAAGGAGGGTGGGGGCAGTTCTAATCTCCGGGGGGAGTTGGTTCCAGAGTCGGGGCTGCCACAAAGAAGGCTCTTCCCCTGGGACCCACCGAACGACATTGTTTAGTCGACTATCATTTGTCCTTTTTGTGGCTATTCAAATAATGTGACTTAATCAACTGAAAAAGAGTCCTATTTCAAAACTTATCTTGGATGGTAAGCCACTCCCATCCAGTCACATCACCTTCAACCTCGGGTCACATGAGTGCCAAGCCACTCCCACCTGGTCACATGGATGGCAAGCCACTCCTACCCGGTCACACGACTATCAAGCCACACCCACACAATAAGCCACACCTACAGTGTGCTAGTAAAAAAAAATTGCAGCTCTTCACTGAGCAAACCCATTGACTGTAATGGCTTTTTTTTTACCAGAAACTATAAGAATACTCCAGTTTCTGGCAAAAAAAAAGATCATCAATTGAGTTCACTGCAAATGGCTGTAAATGCAGACCAGTGTGAGGCCGAAGCCATCGGCTGAGTTGGAGACTTTGGCCTGCCACATAAATGTAGAATGAAGGAATTTAGGGGAGGCGGTTGCATGAGGGGGTAGAGTAGCAGCCATAACAAATTCCTTCTAGATACTCAAGGTCATCCTTTGTTCAGCACCTGCTTGGAAGGTAATGGGAGGATCGGACACATTGGCAAAACCAGACTGGATCATGTGATAAACTTGTGGGAACAAGGGGATGAACTTTAAACTGGGTGGAGAAAACTACAGGACTTCGGAACTTTGAGGAAGGCCATGTCTTGGACTCTTGATTTAATTTTCGGATGTTATTTGGAATGCTGACAGTCTGGTTGCCTAGTGCCCCAAATGTGATCCTGTGGAGGGGATCACAACTTCCAATCACTGGACCAGTTATAAATCGAGGACTGTTGGCTTGTCTCGGTTAGCTATGCTATGAAACCTTCGACAATACCGAGCAGAGAATTTTAACAGAGCGTGGATGTGTGATAAAGGCAAGACACAGACTTAGTTAAATAAGTATTATTTACATATAAACAAAATATAAACAATCCAGGATAAGCACGAAGCAAATACAGAATAATACGCACTGAGCAATTACAAGATTAGCACAAAGCAAAATACAATATAGATAAAAGCACAAAGCTTATACAAGCACGAAGCTTAAACACAACTCCCCCGTCTCAGGCAAAAGGAAAGGAAAGGAAATGACCGAACAAAATAATGAGCTTTTACAGCTTCAATGAGGAAGTGACCAAACAGCCTTGAATATTAACTCTTCAAGTACAAGTTAACCCTTTAAGTGCACATTAACTCTTTAAGTACAAGTTTTTACAGTAGCAACTGTAACATTTAAAGTGACAGTACAGGTTTACAGTGGCAAACCCTAACACACATGTACTCCTGTACTAACAAGGACTATCTGTAACTGTGCGCGTATGGCAATAATGGTTTCTCTGGGGGAACGTTTTGCCACTCAAAAGTACCAAATCCAATCAGAATTATCTGGGAAGATTGTGGGTAAAATTCAACAATTACAAGACGTATGCCATAAGAATGCATAAGTTAGCCCTAAAAGTATCACAATAGCATTTGTTGTATTTGCAACAGAAAACCCTATGAATTTTATATTAATCTGGTCGCTTCTCTGCAAAGCTCAGAAAGTTTCTCTGCAGTTTATTGAATTTTATGCAGGGCTTTCAAAATATCATCCTCATCATCTCCAAACTATCTCCCAGAGCTATCCAAAATTGGTTATTAATTTTTAAACAAACTGAAAAGGAAAAAAAATCAATCCATGGGGGAAGATCAGGTTAACTCCCCTTGTTAATGTCATATTTAAATTGAAGTTAAATGTTTAAATCATTTTATGCATTTAAATGAAATGAAAAGTAAATAAGACTTTGCTTTCTGGCCTCATCCAGGTCATTATCCTGACCTTACCATCTTGAGAAGGCAGCCTCCTGCGCTCCAAGCACAAAAACATATGTATCCTTTGCAAAATGCAAAAATGATTCTCTAAAGAGAGAACCCGAAATAGCTGTTTGTATATAAAAAGCAACCAGTTCAGCCAGTTTCTTTTGCGTTGATAAATTCTTCCCCTTTGCTTAACTAACAAATCTGTGCTAACTATTTGCAGAGTCTCCAAATTACTGTAATCTTATTTATAGACGCTGTCAGGATAGGACAAACAAGCTGGAGAAAATGTATGAAAATACGAATCCCCCTCGCTTTCTCTCCCCCCCACCCAACACCATATTTTAGGATCATATCCTCATAAGGCTCCCACAAAATATAATGTAATAATATCCAAAGTAAAAATAAAATACACAACACTCCCAAGATTACACATAACTAAATCTTAACCATTAAAATAGTAGAGAGAACATTAATTTCATGGCTGGAAGGTAGTTTGCTATATTTAGTCTTACTATATAGCAAGCAGATATGTTTTATTTATTATTATTATTATTGTTGTTGTTGTTGTTGTTATTATTATTATTATTATTATTATTATTATTATTATTATTATTATTATTATTTAGATTTGTATGCCGCCCCTCTCCGAAGACTCAGGGCAGCTCACAGAATAGATAGAATGATTGATTGGGGCAGCTCACAAATTATTGATTGATTGATTGTACTTTCTGCCACCCCTCTCTGAGAACTTATTATTAATAATAACAATGATAGCAATGTAAGAGGATTAAATCTAAATGTAAATAAAACTGAAATGATTTTTTTTCCCTGGACTCTCCTTATTCTTTAAGTATCACTCCCATATATATATATTCTATTATTCGCTGCCAGTTACATTAGTGCTAGACTTTGTGATGGCTCAAACCATCAAAAAAAATTAAAACTCCTTTTTTATGATGCTGTAATCCCTTAATTTGGGGTACAGTGTGTTCTGTCGAGCTCTCTGGTAGAATCCTCCCAAAAATTCACAGGTACAAATTTCAGACACACACACATTTGAAAATTCAAAACAATGTTTTTATACCAAAAATTCAAATAAACTAAGCCCTCTTTTTGTATAGCAAAGAGCACTCGTCTCCAAACAAACTGGTAATTTGTACAAGTCCCTTATCAGTTCTGAGATACTTAGCTTGCAGCTGTGAGGCAATTCACAGTCCTTCTTCTTTCACAAAGTGAAACATACTTTGCTCTGGTTTAGTTTCAAAGCGGGGAAAAAGCAGCACACAAAGGTCAAAGTCAGCAAGGCAGGCACGAAACACACCAATCAGATAATCCTCCACAATGGCCAAACCCACAGGCTGCTAGTTATAGCAGCCTCACTAATTACCACAGCCCCACCCAACCACAGGTGGCCTCCTTTTCTTTGATAATAGTCTCTCAGTTGTTGCTGCCTATGCATTGTTCTCCGCATGAGTGGCTGTATCATTAACTCTTGTTCTGAATCCAAGGAGGAGCTAGATAATTGATCTCCTTCTGAGCTGTCTGCCACACTCTCCTCCTCCCTGTCACTCATGTCTTCTTGGTCAGAGGAGCCTTCATCATCAGATTCCACCAGGAGCAAAACAGGCCTGCGGCATGTGGATGTCTCCCCCACATCCACAGTCCTTGGGGCAGGAGCTGGGCCAGAGCTAACCACAACACAGTGGAGGTGACTTTACTGGCAGGATGCCCTTCCTGATGCCACAGTGCAATTCACAGCAGATGTTATTTTTTCTTTGCGCCCTAGAAGACAAACATCTGCTGCTACCTAGGATTGAACTCACACAACTTTCTGAGTGGGAGGCGAATGACTTCACCACCAGGCCACCACAGCGCTCAAATCATCAAATAACTTTATGGCATTAATTTCAGCATTAGTTTAGAAAGCCTAGAACTACGTCGCCTTAAACACGATCTAAGCATAGCCCGTAAAATCACTTACTACAACGTCCTTCTTGTCAACGACTACTTCAGCTTCAACTACAACAGCACACAAGCACACAACAGATACAAACTTAAAGTGAACCGCTCCAAACTCGACTGCAGAAAATACAACTTCAGTAACCAAGTAATTAATGCATGGAGCTCACTACCAGACTCTGTAATATCATCTACTAACACCCAAAACTGTACCCTTAGACTATCCACTGTTGACCTCTCCCGATTCCTAAGAGGTCAGTAAGGGGCGTACATAAGTGCACCAGCGTGTCTTCCATCCCTGTCTTTAATGTTTCTTTATTTTCTACTAGTTGTATGCATATGAATATTATTTTTCTAATGCTTTTTCTAATGTTTTTCTTTTACTAGTATCAGGTATATAAACAAAAATACATACATACATACACATACATACACACACACACACATGCATACATACATACATACACACACACACACATATATATATACATGTTTTTTTGCTGAATTTGAAAATTAAGGGAGACTAGGTTAGATCTATTTCGGCCTTATTTTGGCCTCATCAGCTAGCCATACCTCACAGGGACTTGCACCTGCAACCTTTGCCTTGTAAGGCAGAGAATTAACCTCTAGGCTACAGTATCCAATCCCTTCAGCTCTGCACCAGGGAAGGGTTACATATTTTTGTGTCGAATCACCCTGGTGTATTGAAGAAATGTCACAGCTCCTTTTTTGCCTCTCGGTCCAACCCAGGGCCATTTCCAAGGCAGTTAATTTGATTGATAGCCGACAATGCTATCTATCTATATATGTATCCTTACTCTCTTTAAACCGCCTAGAGAACTGGCTGTAAAGCACTGTGAAGTGCTACATAAGTCTAAATGCTATTGCTGATGCTGTATTAGTCAAAACATGTAGCTGCAATTTTTTTTATTCAACATCACCATCATGACAATAATACTTAAGAAATGTAAGAAGATCTGATTGCTCTTAAAAATTCAAATCCAAACAGAAACATTTTTTTATATTTGTTCTTCAGTACAATTATCATGAATTATATTCTTTTTTAACAGTTGAGGAAAGCAACATGGTAAGATACTGTACGTGGGATAAGATAATCCAACCAATCAGGTGTTTACAGTGGGAGTTTACCTTTGACTTTCCTGCCAATCAGCTTAAAGCTCTGTTGGGAGAATGGCCGCTCGACTTATGGTTGGGGGTCACCACAACACGAGGAACTGTATTAAAGGGGTCATGACATTAGAAAGGCTGAGAACCACTGATCTAGACTGTCTCCTGTGTTTTTACATCACGAAGCACCCACCCAAAGTAAGAGTTGGTGGGCCCCAGGGGAAGAGCCTTCTCTGTGGCGGCCCCGACTCTCTGGAACCAGCTCCCCCCAGAGATTAGAACTGCCCCTACCCTCCTCGCCTTTCGCAAACTCCTTAAAACCCACCTTTGTCGTCAGGCATGGGGGAACTGAGATATCTCCCCCGGGCCTATAAAATTTATGTATGGTATGCTTGTGTGTATGTTTGTTTAATAATGGGGTTTTTTAATATTTTATATTGTAAATTATTAGATTTGTTATAAACTGTTTTTATTGTGTTGTGAGCCGCCCCGAGTCTACGGAAAGGGGCGGCATACAAATCTAATAAATAATAATAATAATAATAATAATAATAATAATAATAATAATAATAATAAAAAATAGGATAATCAGAATTGCAGAAAAAACAATTGCTGCCAATCTGCCTTCCATTGAGGACCTGTATACTGCACGAGTCAAAAAGAGGGCGGGTAAAATATTTACTGACCCCTCACATCTTGGACACAAATTGTTTCAACTCCTACCCTCAAAACGTCGCTACAGAGCACTGCACACTAAGACAACTAGACACAAGAACAGTTTTTTCCCGAACGCCATCACTGTACTAAACAAATAATTACCTCGACACTGTCAGACTTTCTACTAAATCTGCACTTCTATTCTACTAGTTTTTCTCATCAGTCCTATCACCCATTTCCTCCCATGTTGACTGTATGACTGTAACTTGTTGCGCATATGCTAAGATTTTTATTAATATTGCTTCTTCATTGCTTATTTGACCCCTATGACAATCATTAAGTGTTGTACCATATGATTGTTGACAAATGTATATTTTATTTTATGTACGCTGAGAGCATCTGCACCAAGACAAATTCCTTGTGTGTCCAAGCACACTTGGCCAATAAAAATTCTATTCTATTCTATTCTATTCTATTCTATTCCATTCTATTCTACATTTCCCAGAGCAGGAAATATAGAGCCCCCCCTCCCTCCGTCCCTTGTAGAGAACACCCTGAAAAATACAGAAGGCTGAAATGTCAGAAGCTATTAGAAAGTCTCAATCACCAATAGATGTCCATCTAAATGTCTTATCCTCCCCCGGCCCGCTTCCCCTTCCCTTCCTATCCCTTCACACCGCGCAACAAGACAACAGGCATGTGAATTGCTCAGCTGCAACTGCTCCAAGTTGAATAATTACAACTTGTCAGAAGGAATTAATTTTCCCATTTCTCATAAAGATGTGTAAAAATTACCATGTTATTATACACTGACACTCTCTGGAGGCAGACACAAAATTTAATTTTGAATTCTTTCCGCATATTAAATTAAATCCATAAATAAGAGTTTAGGCATTCACTCGGAAGCATATGTTCATTGGGAGCGAAAGCCAACACAAGCTCCGACTGTAATGGCTGTTGTAATGTTTTAATAGCTCGCTTCTTCTAAGCACCAATAAATTTACATGATCATAACAGTCGCAGGCATACGAGTAGCCCATTACTGCCTGGGCAAAGGGAGCAGTGTTAACAGGATGGGAGAACGGGAGGGGAGACGGTGTTTGCGGAGTGGGGAGTGAACTCTTAAATAAAATTAGGCAACTGCACTTGTCAGCTGCTCCATGATTGAATTTTTAATGTCTCGGTCAATTGGTCAAAACAAATAATGGGATAAAATATTTTAATGTATTTAGAACCTTGCTTCCCTGGTTTAGGAGGCCGTCAAAAGTCATACGATGCTTTCGGGATAGAATGCCGTGGGGTTGGTAGGTAAACGAAAGGGAGTTGTGACCCTTTGCTGGTAAATGGGCCAATTTGGAGTGTGGTGGAGGAGGAAAGGTGATGACTTTTCTCCCTTGAAGTATTGGTGCCACTTTATAAAGCCTTAGTAAGACCACACTTAGACGTCTGCATTCAGTTTTGGTTACAATATTAAAAAGACGCTGACATCTCCTTTCCTTTCCTCTCCTCTCCTTTCCCACTTTCCTTTCTTCTCCTCTCCTTTCCTTCTTCTTTCATTCATTCCATTCTTTCCCTTTCCTTTAATTTATTTCCTTTCCTCTCTTCTCCTTCTTTTCTTCTTTCCATTCTTTCTCTTTCCTTTCCTCTCCTTTCATTTCCTTCTTCTTTCCTTCTTTCCATTCTTTCCCTTTCCTTTCCTCCTTCTTTCCTTTCCTTTCCCTTCCTCCTTCTTTCCTGTCCTTTCCTTTTCTCTTCTCTCCTCTCCTTCTTCTTTCGTTCTTTCCCTTCTTTTTTTTTCCTTTCCTCCTTCTTTCCTTTCATTTCCTCCTTCTTTCCTTTCGTTTCCTTTCCTCCTTCTTTCCTTTCCTTTCCTTTTCTCTTCTCTCCTCTCCTTCTTCTTTCCTTCTTTCCATTCTTTCCTTTTCCTTTCCTCCTTCTTTCCTTTCCTTTCCTCCTTCTTTCCTTTTCTTTTCTTTCCTTTCCTCCTTCTTTCCTTTCCTCTCCTCTCCTCTCCTCCTTCTTTCCATTCCTTTCCCTTTCCTTTCCTCCTTTGGTCCTTTCCTTTCCTTTCTGTTTCTGTTGGAAAGTACAGACAAGAGCAACAAAGATGATTAGGGGCCTGGAAGCTGAAACAAAAGAAGAACAATTGCAGGAACTGGGCATGGCTAGTTTAATGAAAAGAAGGACCAGGGGAAACATGCTAGCAGTGATCCAATATGTCGGAGGTTGCCACAAAAAATAGGGGGTCAACCTATTCTCCCAAGGTAGGACGGGATAGGACAGGATTCTCCCAAGGTAGCAAGGGATGGAAACTAAACAAGGAGAGAAGCAATCCAAAACTAAGGAGAAGTTTCCTAACACTAAGAACAATTAAACCAGTGGGAACAGCTTGCCTCCAGAAGTTGTGGGTGCTCCGTCTTCAAAGAGACTGGATACAACCATTTCTCTGAAATTGAACAGTGTCTCCTGCTTGAGGAGGAGGTAGGTGGACTCGAAGACCTCCAAGGTCTCTTCCAACTCTGTTATTTTGTTATTAACGGTGCCATGCTGAGTGTTCATCCCAGTCTGAATTTGCCACTTATCTGGCAACCTCTATGTAATGGAGAACAAAAATTGTAGACAAAACTCGAGGGAAACAGGAGCTCCGTTCATTTTCTTTTTTCAAACAAGCCATAAAAGAGGTCAGGCCCTGCGACAGCTGTCTTTTCCAATACTTTCTCTTTTTAAAAACAAAATATCAGGAAACTTTGACACACTTTTAGCAGCATGGATGTTTCTTCCTGTTGTTTATGTCCTTTTTCTAAAGATCTCCTGAGAGTTGGGAGTTAGATTTATTTATTTATTTGTTTGTTTGTTTGTTTATTGGATTTGTATGCCGCCCCTCTCCGCAGACTCGGGGCGGCTAACAACAGCAATAAAACAGTATGTAACAAAATCCAATACTAAAAACAGTTAAAAACCCATTATATAAAAACCAATCATACGTACAGACATACCATGCATAAAATTGTAAAGGCCTAGGGGGAAAGAGTATCTCAGTTCCCCCATGCCTGGCGGCAGAGGTGGGTTTTAAGGAGCTTTCGAAAGGCAAGGAGGGTGGGGGCAATTCTAATCTCTGGGGGGAGTTGGTTCCAGAGGGTCAGGACCGCCACAGAGAAGGCTCTTCCTCTGGGTCCCACCAAGCAACATTGTTTGGTTGACGGGACCCGGAGAAGACCCACTCTATGGGACCTAACTGGTCGCTGGGATTCGTGCAGCAGATGATCATTGTATGAGAGAAAAATGAAGAATTCAGCAATTGGTGGTGGTGGTGGTGGAGGAGGAGGAGGAGAGATCTGCTTAACAATGATGACATTACGAGACCATCTTCTGCCTCATGTATCCCAGCAGCTGGTCAGGTGCCACAGTGTTGGCTTCTCCGGATCCCGTCAGCCAAGCAAGAGCCTTCTCTGTGGTGGCCCCAGCCCTCTGGAATCAACTCCCCCCAGAGATTCATACTGCCCCTGCCCTCCCGTCCTTCTGCAAGGTTTTAAAAACTTGCCTTTGGCGACAGGCCTGAGGCCATTTAATTTTTACCATCCAGCCCCAGCCGACGATTGAATTAGCAACTGCCACAAAAAATACATAAAATTGGATCTGGTTATTTGGGTGCCTTGACTAAGAACTGTCATGCTTTTGAAACTCTGGATCCCATTATTGTTGTAAATTGAGAACAAGTTATGTTGTTGTTTCTTGAAAGACCTAGAGACAATGCCTCTTGTTGGTTTTCATCTTACAAGAGTAAACAGAATCCAGGAAAAAAAGTGGCCACTTAGGCAATAGAGAATGGGAATTTAAGACAACTACACAGGACACAAAAGACACAACAGCCCAATTTTAGGATGACCATCCTAAAATATTCAGCATTTTGGAGAAGCAATGTGTATTGGTGTCAAGGTAGGAAACCAACGAATAACCTACAATTATGGGGAAACACTCCTATTGCAATATTTTTTTTTTCCAGCAAATGTTCCAATCTACATAAACTATTTCCAGAAAGATTAACTTGCTCAGGGCTTAGCCATAATTTAATGTTGTTCAATTTAACTTTAATCTACATGGTTTTAATGTAGATCAAATATTTATATTAATACACATTTCAGCACAGTTTCTCTCAAATGTCGTTTTAAATATGCAGATTGATGCATTTAAGCCTTTGAGGGCTATGTCACAACATTCAGAAGAGTGTGAAATCTAATAGGAAGCTGCATACATAGATGCTCGTTTTATTATTTTGCAGAGGAACTGTAAATCCTTAAACATTCATAGCTTATACCAGGGTTTTTGAACCTTGACATGGCTGGCTGGGGAATGCTGGATTTTCAAGGCCGACCAACTCTTAAAGTGGTAAAAGTTCAGAAACATTGACTTATACAATATTTTATCTATCTATCTATCTATCTATCTATCTATCTATCTATCTATCTATCTATCATCTCTCTCTCTCTCTCTCTCTCCATCCATCCATCCATCTCTCTCTCTCTCTCTCTCTCTCTCTCTCTATCTATCTATCTATCTATCTATCTATCTCTATCTCTCTATCTATCTCTCTATCTCTCTCTCTATCTATCTATCTGCTTACCTACATCTATCTATCTATCTATCTATCTATCTATCTATCTATCTATCTATCTATCCATTTATTTTTGTCAACTTGACAATGTCAAGCATGTATAGGATTACAGTAAAAGTATTAACATGCCTACATGAGATGGTTATGAGTACATGGGAACATTAGCACAGGGATGGTAGCCACTTTGGTGCACTTATGCACGCCCCTTATAAACCTCTTAGGAATGAGCTGAGGTCAAGAGTAGATAGTCTAAGGTTAAAGTTTTGGGGTTTGGGGAAGAAACCATGGAGTTGGATAGTGTATTCCAGGTATTGACCACTCTGTGCTGAAGTCGTATTCTCTGCAATTGAGTTTGGAGAGGTTTACCTTAAGTTTGTATCTATTATGTGTTCGTGTATTGTTGTGGTTGAAGCTGAAGTAGTCACTGACAGATTGGACATTGTAGCAGATTGTTTTATGTACTACTTTTAGGTCAGACCCAGTGATGGGCTACCAAAATTTTTACTACCGCACTGTGGGCGTGGGTTATATAGGACGAGAGAGACATAGCTGTCCATCACAAAACCATAAACATCAAAAAGATGTGTTTCTCTTTCCTTGTTTTTCAAAATGAAAAATAGGAAAATCTTCTCCAGCCTGATGTCCTAAGCATGGAGGGAATCAGATCTTTCATAATTCTCAACCAACATTACTACTGTATGCATCTGGCGAGCAAGCCAACAACGATCCTTGTGGGTTCACCTTAACAGTGGCTAAAGGAAGGTTTCCAAAAAGTCTAGAAATAACACCAAAGCAAAAATGGTTTCTCATTGGTCTTTGTTCATGTCATTAACTAAGTTTTAGATCATCCTTTAAGAATGTCCATGAATCTATTATCTATCCATAATCTATCGGAAGCCGATCAGTTTCCGGTCATAATTCAAAGTGTTGGTAATGACCTATAAAGCCCTACATGGCATCGGACCAGAATGCCTACAGGACCACCTTCTGATGCATGAATCCCAGCGGCTGATTAGGTCCCACAGAGTTGGCCTTCTCCGGGTCCCATCAACTAAGCAATGCCGTCAGGTGGGACCTAGGGGAAGAGCCTTCTCTGTGGTGGCCCCGGCCTTTTGGAATCAACTCCCCCCTGAGATTGGTGCCAAATTGCCACCACCCTCCTTGCCTTCCATAAGATGTTGAAGACCCATCTGTACTGCATAGTATATGGGGATTGACCTCCTCCTCTTACCTTTCATGACTCAACATATGAGATTGGTATGATTGTTTAAGAATTGTTCAAATTTTTATAATAATGGGGTTGTTAATATAGTTTATATCTATCCATCCATCCATCCATCCATCTAACCATCTATCCATCTACATCTATTTTTGACAGTCTGCCTATCTATCTGTCTATCATCTAGCTAACTAGCTATTCTTCCTTGGATGAAAACTTAAAAAAAGATGATGATCAAATCTGCAGATAGCACAAAGAAAAATAGCAAATACCTAGAGGACACTATCAAGATCGGAGCATGGGGCAAAACCTATCAAGATGAATTTGAATAAAGAGAAAAGCCAAGATCAAAGGCATACATATAGAAATGAGGGAAAGTATCTTTGGCTGTAATGCATGCAGCAAGGATCTTGATTTCTTGGTGAACCACAGCCAACAATGGGATGCAATGACACACTCTCTCACACACACACAAACACAAAAGGACAAATGTAATCCAAGTCTACATCAAAAGAAGTCATCCTTCTTCTGTATTTTGTGTGGATGAGATGATTGTATATAGGATGTTACTTGAAGCTCTGGGCATCAGTTTAGGAAGGATAATGACAAATTGGAGCATGTCCAGAGGACAACAACCAAGAGGCATCAGGGGCCAGAATTTTTAAAAAATATATGCAAGGAACATTTGGATTTGTTTAGCCTAGAGATATGACAACTGCTGGTAGAGGTCTCCAACCTTGGCAACTTTAAGACTTGTGGACCTCAACTCCCAGAATTCCTCACCCAGCTTTGCTAAGCGGACAGTTTGATTTCACAGAAGTTTGATTTACTTGGAGTTATATTATATTGTGTAAGTGTTCCCTTTATTTTTTTGAGCAGTATATTATAATGATAACGATAATGATAACGATAACAACAACAACAACAACAACAACAACAACAACAATAATAATAATAATAATTTATTAGATTTAGATGCCATCCCTCTCCGAGGACTCGGTGCGGCTCACAATAAAGTGTTATTTCTTTGTATAATACCAATACGTACTTGACTAAATTAATGAATGAATGAATAAATACTTATAAAACTGACATTTAGTTTCATTAAATAACCACAAAATGAGTGGTTGCCCATCACCGTGGACAAGAGCATCAAGTCTTAGGTCCCCATGGACTACCCACGTCCTAAATAATCAAAAGATTATTTGGTGTACTAATAAATTTGTTCACATCCATCAAGTTCCTTCCGATGCTGTAGTTTTGAGCGAGATGGAAAGCAGTATTTCTTTTTTAGCTGCCTGATCATTTTGAAGCATATGTAATACAAATGACATGTCCCAGGGGAAAACCTTGATCTGACAGCAAAATCCAGAGGCATTTTGAACAGTTATTTTAAAAGACAGTTTCTTTGGGAGGGGGAAAAAAATCCGCTCAGATAACAAAATGAACATAACATGTTCTCCAGAAAGAACTCTCGCCCTTGAGCTTCACCCATAACATTGTGCTTAGAAGACCCTCTGGAGTCAGAACTGCAAAATAATCATTTAGAATAAGAACTTTCTCAGGATTTAGGGATTTCTTTCATGATTTTCCCCTAACCAAATTCTTCTCCAATTTAATACCTTTTTCCAGATGTGCTGACTTACAAGGCTGGAGATTCTTGGGGATTTGGGGAGTTACAATCCAATACAGGTAAAAGAATAGAAAGACCAATTCCTTGGGTTTCCAATCACACTTGGCCAATAAAGAATTCTATTCTATTCTATTCTATTCTATTCTATTCTATTCTGTTCCGTTCCGTCCTGTCCAATCCCATCCCATCCCATCCCATGATGGGATGAGCCGGGGTGGCGCAGCAGGTAGAGTGCTGTACTGCAGGTCACTGAAGCTGACTGTAGATCTGAAGGTCAGCAGTTCAAATCTCATCACCGGCTCCAGGTTGACTCAACCTTACCTCCTTCCGAGGTGGGTAAAATGAGGACCCATATTGTGGGGGCAATAGCCTAGCTCTGTTAAAAAGTGCTATTGCTAACATGTTGTAAGCCGCCCTGAGTCTAAGGAGAAGGGCAGCATAAAAATTGAAGGAAGGAAGGAAGGAAGGAAGGAAGGAAGGAAGGAAGGAAGGAAGGAAGGAAGAAACAAACAAACAAATCCCATCCCATTCTATTCTATTCTATTCTACAGGTAAAACATAGAAACATAGAAGTCTGACGGCAGAAAAAGACCTCATGGTCCATCTAGTCTGCCCTTATACTATTTTCAATGGAAAGAGTGCATTATGGAAAATATTCCACAGATTTATTGATGTGCTGCTGTTGTCAAGAAGATAAGCATCCTTTCTTTTGATGAGGCGATCCTCCACAGGCAGTCCTCAACTTATAACGGTTCGTTTAGGGACTATTCAGATTACAATGGCAATGAAAAAAAGTGACTTATGAATGGTTTTCACAATGATGACCATTGCAACAGCCTTATGAACATGTGATCAAAATTTGGACGCATGGCAACTGATTCATATTTATTGTGTTCGCAGTATCGTATCACCTTGTCTGACCTTCAGTTAAGCAAAGTCAAGGGGGTAGCCAGGTTCACTTAACAACTATTTGTTACTCACACAACAAATGCAGTGATTGACTTGAAGACTGTGGCAAGAAAGGTTGTAACATGGGACAAAAACTCACTTTAGGAGAAACCCTCCCATCCTACCACCTCTCAAAATACTAGACAACACAGTGTCAATAGTAGAGACCTTCAAATTTCTAGGTTCTATCATATCTCAAGACCTAAAATGGTCACCTAACATCAAAAACATCATAAAAAAGCACAACAAATAATGTTCTTTCTGCCCCAACTCAGGAAGCTCAAACTGCCCAAGGAGCTGCTGATCCAGTTCTACAGAGGAATCATTGAGTCTGTCATCTGCACCTCCATAACTGTCTGGTTTGGTTCTGCAACCCAACAAGACCGACACAGACTTCAGAGGAGAATCAGAACTGCGGAAAAAACAATTGCTGCCAACCTGCCTTCCATAAGGACCTGTATACCGCACAAGTCAAAAAAAGGGCTGGGCAAATATTTACTGACCCCTTGCATCCTGGACACAAACTGTTTCAACTCCCCTCAAAACGTTGCTACAGAGCACTGCACACCAAGACAACTAGACACAATAACAGTTTTCCCCTGAACGCCATCACTCTGCTAAAAAAATAATTCCATCAATACTGTCAAACTTTTTACTAAGTCTGCACTACTATTACTACTAGTTTTTTCTTATCATTCCTATCACCCATTTCCTCCAACTTAAGACTGTATGGCTACAACCTGTTGCTTGTATTCTTAAGATTTTTATTAATATTGACTGTTTCCTCATTGCTATTGACCTCGTAACAATCACTAAGTGTTGTATCTCATGATTCTTGACAAATCTATATTTTCTTTTGAAATTGAACGGGTCCAAAGACGGGCTACAAGAATGGTGGAAGGTCTTATGCATAAAACGTATCAGGAAAGACTTAATGAACTCAATCTGTAGAGTCTGGAGGATAGAAGGAAAAGGGGGGACATGATCGAAACATTTAAATATGTTAAAGGGTTAAATAAGGTCCAGGAGGGGGGTGTTTTTAATAGGAAAGTGAACACAAGAACAAGGGGACACAATCTGAAGTTAGATTTAGATTTAGATTTATTGGATTTATATGCCGCCCCTCTCCGAAAACTCGGGGCGGCATATAAGTTAGTTGGGGGAAAGATCAAAAGCAACATGAGAAAATATTATTTTACTGAAAGAGTAGTAGATCCTTGGAACAAACGTCCAGCAGACGTGGTAGATAAATCCACCGTAACTGAATTTAAACATGCCTGGGATAAACATATATCCATCCTAAGATAAAATACAGAAAATAGTATAAGGGCAGACTAGATGGACCATGGGGTCTTTTTCTGCCGTCAGACTTCTATGTTTCTATTTTTCTTTCATGTACATTGAGAGCATATGCACCAAAGACAAATTCCTTGCGTGTCCAATCACACTTGGCCAATAAAGAATTCTATTCTATTCTATTCTATTCTGTTCTGTTCAATTCTATTAATTACCCACATGCTTGCCTACTATCGTTCCCAATCATCCAGGTCATGGTTGACTCTTCTAAGAGTCAACTAGATTTTCTCTTTTTTCTTCGAAGGCATTTCCCTTCTCCTCCAAGAAGCTCTTTTGTGCTGAGTTGAAGAAGCTCCTAAGATGAAAAGCAAAACACTTTCAGAGAAAAGCCAGAAAGTCCAGTTGCCTCTTGGGAGGAAAAAACCCCAAAGCACCTTTTGCATAAACTGTAGCTTAATGCAATGTTTACACTCCGTCCAAGTTCCACAAGACGGAAAATGAACCCGAAGGGACAAATATTAAACGAGTGAGTCTAATACAGGGGATTAATTTTTCAAGGCACACGTTTAACCAGGACATGGTTTGAGAGTCCCTACAAGTATTTAACACCTTTCCTTTGAAATATCAGCTTCCTACCCAATTCTCTTTCATTAGCCCTTACTGGAAGCGATGAGGCTCGTGTTTGTTTCCCCAAGGAAAACGCTGAACATCTGTGCTTCTAATACATTAGGTATTTGATTAAGTATCTCCCTTCTCCAACCTTCGGTTTATTTACAGAACAGGGAGAGGAGGAGGAGGAGGAAGAAGAGCTAAGAGAGAGAAAAAAAGAAAGCAGAGAAGAGCTATTATTAACTCAGAGAAGGCAAAACCCCTCTGAAACAATTTCAGCAGCGAAACCAATCAAGAGACTCTTTTTTCTCTCCTTTCTCTCTCTCTCTCTGCAATTTCACACAGGCACGAGGAAGGAGAAACTGTAATCATATCTAATTAGAGTTAAAATAATGTTTCCCTTTGAAATGTTCAATTAGCGATGTTTTATTACATAAACATTTTTGACACCGAGCGCGGATGGGGGCAAGGGATTCGGCAGGCGGTTCAGCAACGTCAAGCTCTGATGGGGAGGTGGGGGGCAACGAACCTGACCAGGAGTTTTAATCCTACCCAATGCCCCTGGGTCATCAGCTCTTTTTATTTATTTTAATTTTTATTTTGGGCAAAACAGAAGGCCGCGTGGGGCGTTTCAACACTCTCTCTTTCGACCAGAGCTTCCAATCGTGGGTTCAGCTCAACAGCATCTCGAGAAGACAAAAAAAAAAGACATTTCCCTACAAAAGCTCATGTCGACTCGTTCAGCCTCTCGGTTTTTTGTTGCCAGACTGTCTAAGTCTTTGGCAAAGACATCTTTGTAACTTGGGCAGGTGGCATTGACGTCTCGTTTTCTCTCTCTCTCTCTCTCTCTCTCTCCTCTCTCTGTCTTTCTCTCTCTCCTCTCTCTGTCTTTCTCTCTCTCTCTCTCCTCTCTCTGTCTTTCTCTCTCTCTCCCCTCTCTATATCTCTCCTCTCTCTGTCTATCTCTCTCTCTCCTCTCTCTGTCTATCTCTCTCTCCTCTCACTGTCTTTCTCTCTCTCTCCTCTCCCTGTCTTTCTCTCTCTCTCCTCTCTCTGTCTTTCTCTCTCTCTCTCCTCTCTCTGTCTTTCTCTCTCTCTGTCTTTCTCTCTCTCTCTCCTCTCTGTCTTTCTCTCTCTCTCTCTCCTCTCTCTGTCTTTCTCTCTCTCTCTTCTCTCTCTCTCTCTGTCTCTCTCCTCTCTCTGTCTATCTCTCTCTCTCTCTCCTCTCTCTGTCTATCTCTCTCCTCTCTGTCTCTCTCTCTTTCTCCTCTCTCTTTCTCTCTCTCTCTCTTTCTCCTCTCTCTGTCTTTCTCTCTCTCTCTCCTCACTCTGTCTTTCTCTCTCTCTCTCTCTCTCGCCCTGAAGTTTGATAAATAAGAGGCCAGATTTTACTGGCAAGGGTACAACGGGCTTGTCAGAAAACTCGCAGCCCAATTTAATTAACCTTATTACAAACGATTTTCCTGAACATTACATCACAATTTCTCTTCCCCACCCCACTCTTCCTTCCCCTGTGTCACCTGCTGCTGATTCAACATACCTCGGGGAACGTGTGCAGAAAGAAAAGAAAAATAAAGGAAGGACAAGGTGTTAAAATAATTGAAAAGTTTGTGTAAGGTTTTTTCCCCCCTTCTTGTTGTTTCTTTTCACACCTTTTCAATGTTCTCAGGTTTTCTTATTTTGGGTGCCGGCTGTTCTCTTCCTTCAGTCCAACTGTAGATTGTAAGGGGGGGGGTTAATTACTGGGGAGGCAAATTAGTTTCTCTTCTTTTAATGGGGAGGGAGGGAGGAAGAGAGAGGGAGAGAGATGGAGATAGGGAACCCCAATCAAGCCGTTTGATATATGGTAGGCCCAGGATTGTGTTCTAACTCAGTGTTTCCCAACCTTGGCAACTTGAAGATATTTGGACTTCAACACCCAGAATTCCCCAGCCAGCGAATGCTGGCTGGGGAATTCTGGGAGTTGAAGTCCAGATATCTTCAAGTTGCCAAGGTTGGGAAACACTATTCTAACTTATTTTGCTGCCACTTAGTTTCCTTATAACATGGACACATAACATCAAAAACCTCATCAAAAAAGCACAATAAAGAATGTTCTTTCTTTCCAAAATACCACAGAAACAGTTGATATTGTAGAAAATTATACATTGTGTAGAAATGGTTAAATTAACATTAGAATTAAGAAATAATGATGAATCTCTATTTCACAATGGCTGGGATCTATTGTATCGTTGGCTTGGAAAAAAAGATCAAATCCGCCAAATAAGGCTTAAATTATCAACTATGCAAAAGAAACTTACCTGGTGTTAAAGTCAATTGTATAAAGGAGATAAAGTTATGCGTAATAATTGAGAATATTATTTGTTTTTTTTCTTATATTCTTTTGTGTTTTCTGTTAATTAAACAGCAATTCAGATTATTAAATTTTCTATAATAGGTTAGAGAGAATGTACATAATACCACCGTACAGACCTGTCGCGCACTCGCCCAGTTCCTATTATGTGTTTATGTTTTTCTTTTTTATTTTATGTATTTGTACTGTTCTTGTATTGTTATTGTATATTTATATATGTAAATAAAATTTATTAAAAATAATGTTTTTATTAAAAAATGTACAATAAAGAATGTTCTTTCTGTGCCAAGTTAGGAAACTCATACTGCCCAAGGAGCTGCTGATCCAGTTCTACAGAGGAATCATTGAGTTTGTCATCTCCACCTCTATCACTGTCTGGTTCAGTTCTGCAACCCAACAAGACCAACACAGATTTCAGAGGATAATCAGAACTGCAGAAAAAAAATTGCTTCCAACCTGCCTTCAACTGAGGACCTGTATATTGCACGAGTCAAAAAAAGGGCAGCGAAAATATTTACTGACCCCTCACATCCTGGACACAAACTGTTTCAACTCCTACCCTCAAAACAACATTATAGAGCACTGCACACCAAGACAGCTAGACACAAGAACAGGTTTTTTTCCTGAATGCATCATTCTGATAAACAAATAATTCCCTCAACACTGTCAAACTATTTACTAAGTCTGCACTCTCCTACTTGCTTTTCCTACCGCCCGACCACACTGCTCACCCATTTTGAGACTGTCAGAAATCACTACCCATTTTGTATGTGGCTTGCCAGCAGGTACCGAATCTGTTGCAACTGGTAGTTCCAGTAAAAGTTCTGGCTTAAGACTGTGCAGTGGTTGCAGGAAAACCTGAAACAGATTGTAGGTGGACAAGGAATGGAAGAAAGAGCAGACCTAAACAATTGGGAGGACATAGGTAAGTCAGCTGACAATTTTCTCTTAAATAGAAACGTATCCCAGATGGAGAGAAATCTGGGCAAGACGCATTTCAAGTATTTTAGTGAGAATCTGCCCTAATTAGCTCTCGATAGCTATGGCTCAGAAATTCCTCAAATCCCACCTCCACTCATCACTCCACAGCAGCTATTTCACAAGCGTCAGATGGGCGGCTATATAAATTGAATAAATAAATACATTTCACCTGCTCCCTCCGCTAGAAAAGAAGTTAAGGAGTTTGGAAACCTACCTGTTTTCTCAGACGACGTGACCAATCTTACTCCTGAAGACTAGATTCTTGCAAAGATCCTCGAACACCGAGTTGGATAAATAACCAGAATTTATCCACTAATATTTACCGAAAGGCTTTATATCACTCTTCCTCCTCTTTGTCCCCAAGGTGCCCTTTCTTTCTTTCTTTCTTTCTTTCTTTCTTTCTTTCTCTTTCTTTCTTTCCTTCCTTCTCTTTCTTTCTTTCTTTCTTTCCTCTTTCTTTCTTTCTTTCCTTCCTTCTCTTTCTTTCTTTCTTTCTTTCTCTTTCTTTCTTTCTTTCTCTTTCTTTCTTTCCTTCTCTTTCTTTCTTTCTTTCTTTCTCTTTCTTTCTTTCTTTCTCTCTTTCTTTCCTTCCTTCCTTCTTTCCTTCTTTCCTTCCTTCCTTCCTTCTTTCTTTCTTTAAATTTTATTAGTTTTCAAATCTTTTCTTTAAAAATAACTGCTACAATAATTCTTTGAGCAATTCTACATTGTTCCATTCTTGTCTCCGCATTCAACATTAAAGTTAATCTTACTTCATTTATTGCTATTATAAACACATTTGTATTTACATATTATTTTTTAACTATTGCTTTTTCTTTTTTTCTAAGTTCAATCCACTGATACCATTGTTCCCATATATTATAACAGTCCGAATCTTTTTGGCCCTGTAAGTCTGTCCATTTCAGCACATTTGTAAATTTAATCAATTATTATGCTTTCTGCAGGTATTTCTGGGTTTTTCCAAAACTGTGCCTGTGTCACACTTGGAATACTTCATTCAGTTTTGGTCGACACAATGCAAAAAAGATGTTGAGACTTAGAAAGAGTACAGAGAAGAGCAACAAAGATGATCAGGGTCCTGGAGGCTAAAACATATGAAGAACGGTTGCAGGAACTGGGCATGGCTAGTTTACTGAAAAGAAGGACCAGGGGAGACATGATAGCAGTGTTCCAGTATCTCAAGGGTTGCCAAATAGAAGGAGTCAACCTATTCTCCAAAGCACCTGAGGGTAGAACAAGAAGCAATGAGTGGAAGCTGAACAAGGAGAGAAGTAATTTAGAACTAAGGACAGTTAGAACAATTAATCAGTGGAACAGCTTGCCTCCAGAAGTTGTGAATGCTCAAACACTGGAAGTTTTTAAGAAGATGTTGGGTAACCATTTGTCTGAAGTAGTGTAGGGTTTCTTGCCTAAGCAGAGGGTTGGAGTAGAAGACCTCCAAGGTCCCTTCCAATTCAGTGGTTGTTGGATGATGATGATGATGATTGTTGTTGTTGCTACTACTACTACTACTACTACTACTACTACCACTACTACTACTACTACTACAACGTTGGCCACACCTTGTGAAATTTTTGAGCTGGAAGGGATTCTTAAAAACGATCAAGTTCATTTTTGATAAAAGCAAGATGGGCATGGTGCTTCTGTCATGACAACTCAAGATCATATCTCTTTCTTGCAAGCACATCCCTCTTCTTCGCTTATAATCAGCTAATGGGTCATCTGGACCCCAGCTCACCTTCCGCACTTCCCAGGATTTATGTATCGCTCCAATTGAAATAGACTTTAAGCAACTTACACAGCTTCTTTATATAAAAATGCAAAGTCTAAAACACCAATAACAACATTTGGGAGGAGGGGGAGCAGGGGGGGAAGGAGAAGGAGAGAGAAGGAGAAAGAGAAAGAGAGAAAGAGAGAGAAGGGGAAAGAGGAGCAGGAGGAGGAGGAGAGAGAAAGAGAAGGAGGAGGAGAAAGAGAAAGAGAGAAAGAGAGAGAAGGGGAAGGAGGAGCAGGAGGAGGAGGGGAGAGAAAGAGAAGGAGGAGGAGAAAGAGAAAGAGAGAAAGAGAGAGAAGGGGAAGGAGGAGCAGGAGGAGCAGGAGAGAGAAAGAGAAGGAGGAGGAGAAAGAGAGAGAAAGAGAGAGAAGGGGAAGGAGGAGCAGGAGGAGGAGGGGAGAGAAAGAGAAGGAGGAGGAGAAAGAGAAAGAGAAAGAGAGAAAGAGAGAGAAGGGGAAGGAGGAGCAGGAGGAGGAGGGGAGAGAAAGAGAAGGAGGAGGAGAAAGAGAAAGAGAGAAAGAGAGAGAAGGGGAAGGAGGAGCAGGAGGAGGAGGAGAGAGAAAGAGAAGGAGGAGGAGAAAGAGAGAGAAAGAGAGAGAAGGGGAAGGAGGAGCAGGAGGAGGAGGAGAGAGAAAGAGAAGGAGGAGGAGAAAGAGAGAGAAAGAGAGAGAAGGGGAAGGAGGAGCAGGAGGAGGAGGGGAGAGAAAGAGAAGGAGGAGGAGAAAGAGAAAGAGAGAAAGAGAGAGAAGGGGAAGGAGGAGCAGGAGGAGGAGGGGAGAGAAAGAGAAGGAGGAGGAGAAAGAGAAAGAGAGAAAGAGAGAGAAGGGGAAGGAGGAGCAGGAGGAGGAGAGAGAAAGAGAAGGAGGAGGAGAAAGAGAGAGAAAGAGAGAGAAGGGGAAGGAGGAGCAGGAGGAGGAGGAGAGAGAAAGAGAAGGAGGAGGAGAAAGAGAGAGAAAGAGAGAGAAGGGGAAGGAGGAGCAGGAGGAGGAGGGGAGAGAAAGAGAAGGAGGAGGAGAAAGAGAAAGAGAGAAAGAGAGAGAAGGGGAAGGAGGAGCAGGAGGAGGAGGGGAGAGAAAGAGAAGGAGGAGGAGAAAGAGAAAGAGAGAAAGAGAGAGAAGGGGAAGGAGGAGCAGGAGGAGGAGGAGAGAGAAAGAGAAGGAGGAGGAGAAAGAGAGAGAAAGAGAGAGAAGGGGAAGGAGGAGCAGGAGCAGGAGGAGAGAGAAAGAGAAGGAGGAGGAGAAAGAGAAAGAGAGAAAGAGAGAGAAGGGGAAGGAGGAGCAGGAGGAGGAGGGGAGAGAAAGAGAAGGAGGAGGAGAAAGAGAAAGAGAGAAAGAGAGAGAAGGGGAAGGAGGAGCAGGAGGAGGAGGAGAGAGAAAGAGAAGGAGGAGGAGAAAGAGAGAGAAAGAGAGAGAAGGGGAAGGAGGAGCAGGAGGAGGAGGGGAGAGAAATAGAAGGAGGAGAAAGAGAAAGAGAGAGAAGGGGAAAGAGGAGCAGAAGGAGGAGGGGAGAGAAAGAGAAGGAGGAGGAGAAAGAGAAAGAGAGAAAGAGAGAGAAGGGGAAGCAGGAGCAGGAGGAGGAGGAGAGAGAAAGAGAAGGAGGAGGAGAAAGAGAGAGAAGGGGAAGGAGGAGCAGGAGGAGGAGGAGGAGAGAGAAAGAGAAGGAGGAGGAGAAAGAGAAAGAGAGAGAAGGGGAAGGAGGAGCAGGAGGAGGAGGGGAGAGAAATAGAAGGAGGAGGAGAAAGAGAAAGAGAGAGAAGGGGAAAGAGGAGCAGGAGGAGGAGGAGAGAGAAAGAGAAGAAGGAGGAGAAAGAGAGAAAGAGAGAGAAGGGGAAAAGGAGCAGGAGGGGGAGGAGAGAGAAAGAGAAGGAGGAGGAGAAAGAGAGAAAGAGAGAGAAGGGGAAGGAGGAGCAGGAGGAGGAGGGGAGAGAAAGAGAAGGAGAAATAGAGGGAAGGAGGAGGTGGAGGAGGAGAGGAGAGAAAGACAAGGAGAAGGAGAGAAAGAGAGAGAAGGGGAAGGAGGAGCAGGAGGAGGAGGAGAGGGGAAAGAGGAGGAGGTGGAGAGAAGGAGAATGTGGAGAATAAGAGGGAAGGAGAAGGAGGAGAAAAGGAGAGAAAGAGAAGAAGAAAGAGAGAGAAGGAAAAGGAGGAGAGCAGAAGGAGAAAGAGAGAGAAGGAGAAAGAGAGAAGGAGAGAGGAGACAGAAGGAGAAGGAAGGAAAGAAAGAAAGAGAGAAAGAGAGAGAAGGGGAAGGAGGAGCAGGAGGAGGAGAGAGAAAGAGAAGGAGGAGAGAAGGAGAATGTGGAGGAGACTAAGAATGAAGGTGAAGGAGGAAAGAAAGAGGAGGAGAAGGAGGAGAAGAGGAGAGAAATAGAAGAAGAAAGAGAACATCTGCCTATGCGCAGAAGCCAAATTTCCAGCACCGGTTGCCATCTTGTTTTTGGTTTTATTTTTATTTTTTTTGCATTTTTTTAAAAAAATTCAGCATTGTGCATAGGTGCACATGAAAGTGTCCAAGTGTCCACCAAGCACGGCCATGCAGCGCAGGAGGAAGCGAACCGGCAGCAAGGTACATTAGAATCCACCCCGGAGTTTCCTAATAATTTTATTATTTTTTGGTTAGGGGTCACCACAACTTGAGGAACTGTATTAAAGGGTCGTGGCATTAGGAAGGCTGAGAACCACTGCTCCAGGTGATGTAGGTGGGCGTTTTTACTCACTCCTGGCTCCAGGGAAGTCTTTGGAGCCTGGGGAAGGTGAAACATGAGCTTACTGGACCCACCAGTAGTTGGGAAACAGTCTGTTTCCGGCCTCCAGAAGGCCTACAGGGGGTGGGGGAAGCAGTTTTCACCCTCCACGGGCATTGAATTATGGATGTGGGGACTCGCACATGTGCGATAGTGCGCCCCCATGCATTTTCCCACAGAGTGGGCCTTCTCCGAGTCCCGTCAACTAAACAATGTCAGAACTGCCCCTACCCTCCTTGCCTTTCGTAAACTCCTTAAAACCCACCTTTGTCGTCAGGCATGGGGGAACTGAAATATCTCCCCTGGGCGTATACAATGTATGTATGGTATGCTTGTATGTATGTCTGCTTAATAATGGGTTTTTTAAAATATCTTAAATTGTAAATAGATATTGTAGATATTTAAGATATTAAATTGCTATTATGTATTGTTTTTACTTTGTTGTGAGCCGCCCCGAGTTTGCGGAGAGGGGCAGCATATAAATCCAATAAATCTAATCTAATCTAAATTATTAGATTTGTTATGAACTGTTTTTATTGTGTTGTGAGCCGCCCCGAGTCTACGGAGAGGGGCGGCATACAAATCTAATAAACATAAATATAAACACATAAACATTTTCGGTACCTGATGGAAAAAAGTTTCGCCATCACAGGCCTAGGTTTCACTTCTCCAGCATTAACATGTATGGTCTACCTGGTGTCACTTTCTTGTTTGTGCACTGGTCCTTTGGGATGATGTGGAGAGGGCCCGTTGGCCTTGTCTATGTGGAGCAGATTCTGAAATGCATGGGACTTACTACCCATCCACCCCAGCACTGTTTCACCTAAAAGCAAGAGAGTCACTAACTTTTCCAAAGACTTGACTAACCTAGATAATTGGAACTGCCAACCCTCGACCTCCTGTGGTTCGAGCATTACTGGTCTGGTTGGGTTTTTTTTCTACCTCTTTTCTAATGTAAGCAAATGAGCTCTGGAAATGTTCACCGGTGTCAGGCATGCTGTGAGCATTCTCTTTAATGAGACCATAAGGATGCATGCTGGAAGAGGGTATGAAGAGGTAATCGCTCGTATTCTCCTTTCTTAATTTCACCTAAGTGTGCCATTCAAAATGGAGGGCAGAGGAACTAAGGCCCAGCAGCCATTTTAGGAAGGAGAGCTCCTTTGTCCCTCTTTCCTAAAATGGCTGCCGGGCCTTAGTTTAACTGAGTACAAAAAAGGCTTCCATATTGAATTTCTGGCATTGTTGAGTTATGCCTTTTTCAGGTAACAAGTCTTAAAAAGTACAGTCTGCTTCTGAATAAACATTACTATTAAGTATCGACTGATGAACTTCCAGAACCTTTATTAACTTGACTATGAAAACAGCAAAGAAATAGCACGAACTTAGCAGATGAGAGAATTCCCTCAGCCACGACTGATAACTCTTTTATAAGGAAATGTCAGGCATCGCAACCAATCAGGCGTGCCCTATCTCCCGCTCCTTCTAGCAGCCAATCGCTGGGGAGCCAGATGTTGCTAAGGGTGCAACAATTACCATTTAATTCGATCCTAATTCTGTAAATCCATGTCAGATATTTGTCAGTTTAATGCAGGGGTCTCCAAACTAGGTGGCTGGGGAATTCTGGGAGTTGGAGTCCACAAGTCTTAAAGTACCCGAGTTTGGAGTGTTATGTATTAGGAAGGTTTAACTGTTTACTCCAAGATCCGCTTTGTGAGAGGGAAAATGTAGCCACCTAGTTTGGGGACCCCTGCTTTAAACTGACAAATATCTGACATGGATTTACAGAATTAGGATCGAATCAAATGGTAATTGTCCTCTGTTCTGCCTGACTGGCTCAGGCAATGCGTAACAGTCCAAGGAAAAGAAATCAAACACACGCGTGCTCTGCTAATCAGCAAACTTGTATTGGATAAACAAAAAAGGGTTACTCAAAACAGTTCGTAGTGTCCGAAAACAATGAGAGTGCGAGGCTTACTTCAGCCACATACAAAAACACAGGAAAAAACAAAGAAAGACAACCTGGAATGAGCAAAGACGTTTCAGGAGTCCTTTTGAATCTTTGGAGCAAACAGCAAGTCCCAGAGTTTTCACCTCCCACTTGTCTGAAAAAGCTGGGTTGAAAACTCCAACAGCACGGAACAGAAACTTCAGAGCAGGAACCACAAAATAACACAGATAAACAGCCACAGTTTGCCTTGGCCTTTGTTCCCTTTTATCCCTTTAGCCCTCATTAAGGGAACCACACCCAGCCCTCAGTATAAGAACCACACCCAGCCCAGGTGCTCCTATAATGACTTGTAATACTCCTTAAAGTGATCCCTTTTTTGCATAGCTCTTCGGCTATGCAGATCAATATATTGATCTGCAGAAGAACCCAGGGAGGAAAGACTATCTGAGGGACTGCATGCCAAATCCCCTGGGCTGTCTTCTGAATCCTGCGTCCCAGTGGCCTCGTCCTCCTGGCTGTCTGCCACATCTTCCTGGCTGTCTGCCACATCTTCCTGGCTGTCTGCCACATCTTCCTGGCTGTCAGCCAGGCTTTCACATTCACTTTGTGCTGCGTCTCTCCCATCTGTGGGAGCAACGGCTGGCCCAGGCCCAAACACAACATCCTCCTCCTGTTCCTCCTTCCCCTTCTCTCTCTTTCTCTTTCTCCTGTTAACTGTTTACTCCAAGATCCGCTTTGTGAGTGGGAAAATGTAGACTGCTGATTGGTTGAACCATCTGACAGCTCTGTATAAAAGGGAGAGCTGTCAGCCTGGCTCCACTGCTGCGTCTAATTGTTGTACAATAAAGAGCTGTTGTTGCTATTCCTGACTCCTGCCTCTTCAGTACCAGAACTCAACATTGGCGATGAAGGTGGGATGCTGAAGAGTGGGCAGCTACCGAAGAAGGCTAAGAACACCAACAGATCCAGCCAAGTGGAAAACAGTAGCAGCAGCCATTTTTGTGTGGCAAAATTCAAAACTGCCACTAGTGAGATGTCAGCCTTCCACTCGCCAACTCCTTTTGACCCGGTCAAAAAAACTGGGGGTCATACATGACCAGGTTTTGCTGTTTCCTGGAGACAAACAACTTCCTAGCTGAAAATCAAATGTGGGCACTGTTCCTCAGCCACAAAGTCTTTGACATGGTAGAATCCTTAGCTGAGCCAATGCCAGTAGAAACGGTCTCCTGGAGAACACTCCAAACCATGCTGCACAGGCCGCTGGAGCAGGGGTAGGCAAAATGACATGTGGACTTCAACTCCCAGAATTCCTGAGCTAGCATGATTGGCTCAATAATTCTGGGAGTTGAAGTCCACAGGTCATAGAAGAGCCAACTTTGCCTACCCCTGCAGTGGAGGACCACAACAGATCAGGAGAATACTACCCAATCATCTCTGAGAAGAGCCTTCTCTGTGGCAGCCCCGACCCTCTGGAACCAGCTCCCCCCTGAGATTAGAACTGCCCCCACCCTCCTTCCCTTTCGTAAACTCATTAAAACCCACCTCTGCCATCAGGCATGGGGGAACTGAGACAACTTCCCCAGGCCTATACTGTTTAAGTATGGTATGTTGTGTGTATGTTTTTTTAAAATTATGGGTTTTTAGCTTTCTAATTATTGAATTTATATTATATATTGTTTTCTGTTGCTGTGAGCTGCCATGAGTCTGCGGAGAGGGGCGGCATACAAATTTAATAAATAAAATAAAAATAATCTATAACTTTCAGTATATTGTTTTTCCTCGGGTGCCAAAAGATGTATGTACTATTGCACATGCACTGGTTCACTTCCTGGAAGGATAAAAACAGCTTTCCCTGCCCACCGGAGGCCCTCTGGAGACTGGAAACAGCCTGTTTCCCAACTTTAGGTGGGCCCAGTAGAGTCGTGTTTCGCCCTCCCCTGGCTCCAAAGGCTTCCCTGGAGCAGATGGATGGTAAAAACTCCCTCCCCCATCTTCCTGGAGGCTTTCTGGAAGCCAAAAATGCCCTCCCAGAGCCTCTGTGCGTGCCAAAAACCAACTGGCCGGCACATACATGTTGGAGCTGAGCTAGGGCAACGGCTTGTGTCCCAACTGATATGGTTCTAGGTGCCACCGTGCCATAGGTTCACCATCACTGATCTAATATTTTTTTTAATATTTATAGTTTTGTTACTGATTAATATGTAAGCCAAATATGGTCAATTTAAAATTCACTAGATAAAAGAACCGTTGTACCTACCTGAACGGTCTTCTCAATGCACTGGAAGGAGAGTCCAACATGGTATTACTCCAATCTTATTGGTAGAGACTGAGTTAAATATTAACATATTAATTGAGCACCGCCCCCTCTGCTCTTCCCATGAGCCAGTTTTAAAAACGAAGACCATATAAGAGGATAACCAGATTTATTATAACAATCAACAACTGACCAACTGCCCACTCCGACGTCCCTGCACCCTTAACATACTGGGTGGGTTTGGACTCTCCTTCCAGTGCATTGAGAAGACCGTTCAGGTAGGTACAACGGTTCTTCTCCACTGCATCTGGAAGGAGAGTCCAACATGGGATATGCCAGAGATTTACGGCCCATGGGAGGGAGAAGGTCTTGTCAGGGACGTTGGGGAAACACAAACTCGTTGTAACACACGTCTCCCAAAAGCCGCTTCAGCAGCTGCAAAGGAGTCCAACTTGTAATGCCGTATGAAGGTTGATGGAGCTGCCCACGTCGCGGCCCTGCAGATGTCATCTATGGACGCCTGCGTAACCCAGGCTGCCGAAGTGGCCGCGCTCCTTGTAGAGTGAGCTGTCACTCCTTCTGGTACAGGTAGCCCTCGAGCTCTGTATGCCTCCGCGATACAGTCTCTGATCCAACGGCTAATTGATGTGGATGAAATTCCAAGTCCCTTCTTCCCTGGTGAGAACGCGACGAACAGCCTCTCTGTTCTCCGAAAGGATTCTGTCCGCCTCACATAAATCTTGACCGCACGGCGTACGTCTATCTTGTGCCATCTTAACTCGGATGGATGGTTACCGTGGGTGCAAAAATCAGGAAGGATCAGTTCCTGCTTCCTATGAAAGTCTGAATTTACCTTTGGTATAAAGGAAGGATCCAATCTCAGTACCACTCTGTCCGGGTGGAAAATGCAGAGGTCCGGCCTTACCGACAAGGCCGATATTTCTGACACTCTTCTTGCCGACGTAATGGCAACTAGAAATGCCGTTTTAATAGACAATAATCGTAGTGATATGAATCTCAAAGGTTCAAACGGTGGCTTAGTCAAGGCCCTAAGTACTATTGTGAGGTCCCATGATGGGAATCTCCGAACTGGCGGGGCATGCTGGTTCGACGCTCCCCGCAGAAAATCCTTCACCCAAGGGTGGTAAGCTAAGGACCTCACCTCCTCCACTTGTATCATGGTGGAAAGGGCCGCCACATGTCGTTTCAGCGTATTAGGTGCTAGCCCACGCTCAAGGCCCGCTTGCAAAAATTCAAGCACAGATATCACCGACGCCGTCCTAGGATTTACTTGTTGCTTTCCACAAAATCCGCAAAAGGCTGCCCATGTCGTTTGGTAAATTCGAGACGTTGAAGGGCGCCTTGCGGCCTGCATAGTATCAATAACCTTGTCCGGTAGTTTCAATTGGCGCAGTCTGAGCCGTTCAAGTGCCAGACGGTTAGTTGAAGCCACTGGGGATCTGGATGTTGCAGACTCCCCTGGCTCAGTGATATCATCCGGTCCGGAATCCTCCATGGGGGTGACACCGACAGTGCCACCAGGTCGGAGAACCACGGTCGACGGGGCCAGTGAGGAGCTATCAGCAGCACCTCTGCTTCCTCTCTCAGGATCTTGTCCACCACTCTCTGGATCAGGTT
Source organism: Erythrolamprus reginae (assembly GCF_031021105.1). NCBI lineage: Eukaryota > Metazoa > Chordata > Lepidosauria > Squamata > Dipsadidae > Erythrolamprus > Erythrolamprus reginae. The sequence goes on along the minus strand of NC_091955.1, from coordinate 89,658,205 downwards.
CGTTGGTGGAAATGCGTACAGCAATCCCGGTGGCCAAGGTGTTAGCAGGGCATTGATCCTCTCCGCTCCGGGCTCTGGAAACCGTGTGTAGAATCTCGGCAGTTGAGCATTCCGAGAACTTGCAAACAGGTCTATTGACGGAGTCCCAAACTTGGTGACTATCCGTTGAAAAATGCTCGGCTCTAGCATCCATTCCGACGGATCTAGGGTAGACCGGCTTAGCCAATCCGCCTGTGTGTTGCTGACTCCCGCAATGTGTTCTGCCTCCAGGGACTGTAGGTGACTTTCGGCCCACTTGAAGAGATTGTCCGTCTCTTCCATGAGGCGGTGCGACCGTGTGCCCCCTTGGTGATTCAGGTGGGCCCTGGTCGCGACATTGTCCGTGAGCACCAACACGTGCCTTCCCTGGACCAAAGGTGTAAAAGTCTGTAGAGCTAGGAACACTGCTCTTAGTTCTAAGAAGTTTATGTTGACGGGCGATAGATCCTCCGCCCTCCACAGGCCTTGCGCCATCTGGGTCCCGATGTGGGCGCCCCATCCTGTAAGGCTGGCATCTGTAGTCAGGATAACCTGGTTCCGCCTTTGGAAAGGGGATCCGACGGCTATGGCGGTAGATGTCCACCATCGTAAGGAATCCCTGACCTGCTGAGGTAGGTGCACTAGCCTGTGGGAATGGCTCACCTTGGTTCTCTGAGCCGGAAGGAGGAACCATTGTAGTGTCCTTATGTGATATCTGGCCCAAGGCACGATGCCAATGGCTGACACCATGGTACCCAGTACTTTTGACAGGAGAGATAAGGGAACTGGTCCCCGTTGGATGCTGGACACTAAGCGTCGCATGTTGTTCTGCCGTTCTGCCGATAGTGCTACCGTGCCCGCCTGAGTGTCTATAACCGCACCAAGGTGTAACAAACTGGTGGTGGGTGTAAGTTGGCTCTTTTCCACATTGATGGTGAAGCCGTGTCGTTGCAGTGTGTGAATGGTCTCGGCTAGGTCTCTCTTGGCCGCTGCCTGGGACCTGGACAATATGATAATGTCGTCCAGGTAGGCCATCAATCTGATGGATCGTGCCCGTAAGCTGGCGGTCAGCACGTCCAGAAGCTTGGTGAAGGTGCGTGGGGCCGATGAAAGGCCGAATGGCATCGCCCTGTATTGGTAATGCCTCCCTTCTGTGCAGAAACGGAGAAACCTGCGATGCTCCGGATGTATTGGAACGTGTAGGTATGCTTCCTTGAGATCTATGGATGTTAAAAGATCCTGTGCTCGTATGGAAGCCAGAATGGTGTGTAAAGAGTGCATCCTGAACCTCCGATATCTTATGAAGAGGTTCAGTTGTTTCAGGTTTAGTATCAACCTGCAGCCCCCGGAGGCCTTGGGAACGATGAATATCATTGAATAGAACCCCTGGCCTTCCTCCTGCTGGGGGACCTGTTCTATGGCTTGGATGTCCAACAGGTGTGTGATCTCTTTGCGCAACTGTAACTTCTTTTGAGAATCCTTTATCGTGGGACAACGTAGGAAGCGACTGGGAGGTGACTGAACGAACTCTAACTTGAGTCCGTGTGTCACGGTGGCCATAGCCCATTTGTCTGAGGAGGTCTTTTGCCAGGTGGTGTTGAATCCCTGGAGCCTGCCTCCTAAGGGCTGTGAGGTGGCTGAGTCACTTCGTGTTACGCTTGAACCCTCGTTGGTTGTTGCCACGAAATGGCCTTCTGGACTGTTGGTAGCCCCTTGGCCTGTCTTGAAAGGAACCGCGGTCGCTCCTGTAGGACTGCGTGTTGTATTGGCCCTGAGTAAAGGAGCGCTGGTTCTGGCCAGAGTTGGCAGAGGCATCCCAACGAAAGGATTGACGTCTCGAATATGGCGTGGATCTACGGTCCTGTCGACGGTTAGACCTGGGGAGGACCTTCCTCTTGTCCTTGTCCTCCACGAGGACTTTCTCTAGCAGGTCTCCGAATAGGGTTGAGCCTTGGAAGGGACCGGATGCCAGCCGCCATTTCGACTTGAGGTCCGCCTGCCAGTTTCGTAGCCACAGGAGGCGGCGGGAAGACAGCGTGGCGGCCATGCTCCTAGTGGAAAACTTGGCCGCATGCAAAGTGGCGTCTGCGGAGAATTCCGTCGCCGCCCGCAGCTTACTCAGATCCTGGCGAAGACGTCCGTCCTCTGGACCAAGGCGGGACTGCATCTCCTGGATCCACAACATCGATGCCCGGTTGATGAATGATGCTGCTGCAGCCGCTCGAAAGCTCCAGCCGGACATCTGATGAGTCTTGCGCAGTAACGTTTCCGTCTTTCTCTCTTCAGGTCTCAGGCTGTCGCCTGTCTCTGAAGGTACTAAGGCGCTTGAGACCAGCGTTACCACAGGCTGGTCAATCGGAGGGAATTCCAGTAGTTTCTCCACCTCCTCATCGAAGGTGTAGAATTTCCTCTCCAGGTTGGTAGGGCCCTGGGCTGCTGCAGGATACTGCCAGGGCCTCTTGATCCCTTTTATAAAAATGTCCGAGGCAGGAAAGTGGTCAGACTCGGGCTGAGGCTCTTGTAGAAGTGTGGTTGAGGTGTTGCCCGTCTCAGTGGCTTCTGTTGCCTTCTCTGACCCAGGAAGGTTCATCACGTGCTTGGCTTTATATAACAAAGTCTTAAAAAGCATGGGTTTGAACAGCCCCACCGTGGGTGTCTGTTCTGGAGCTGTCTCATCTTCTGAGAAGCCATATTCCGGTTCACTGTCTTCAAATGGGATTGGCTCTTCCAACAAGGACCCCAAACCCGAGGGGGGCGGTGCTGACCACAATTCCCTTGCTTGATGAGTCTGCCTGCCATACTGCTGCGCTCCCATAGCCCTGTTCTGCGAATACGCACTGGCTATAATGTCCTGCAGATCTGGGGGCAAGTTCTGCCATGCACCCGGCTGCGATCTCAGTCCAGCTGCTGTGGGGGTGAAGGTGGCAGATGGCCCCTGGGAGCTCCCCTCCATGGGCCCCGCTGACCCTGGTCTGGCCCAGGAAGTGCTGGGGGATGGCATGACTTGAGGCATGGCCAGGAACTGTCTGTCCGGGGACCAATCCCCTCCAGGGTGGGCCCCCATAGGCCCAAAGGTGGCTGGGGGCGACATGGGGTCAGATCCCTGTCTCTGGCCTGGAGGAAGTCCTGCTGGAGAAGAGTGCAATGCAGCTTCCAGCTTTTTTTCGAGCGCCTTTATGCGCTTTTCCGCCTCTTTGATGGAAGAGGTAGAGGCAGGGGAATGGGAGGGCTTGGCTTTCTCCTTCCCCTTTCCCTTGGCCTTGTCCTTTGGTGGCCTAGGGGAGTCAGGCTTATCACTGCTCTGACGGTCTTCCATAGTACTCACAGTATTAATTTAGCCTCCAAAAGCCTTTGGTTTGTGCTCCGGTAGCTGTAGCCTCACTGCGTCATGTAAAAATGGCGACTGTGACCCTGCTGGGCTCGCGCCTGCGCACTGGGCTTTAGGCCCCTTCGCGCTCTTTTTTCCCGCCTGGGGGGGGGGGAAAGGCTCCTTCGCGCCTAATGACGCGACGCCCCATCCGCGCGCCCCAAAATGGCGGCGCCCGCGCCTCCCGGCGTCCGGGCTAGTCCCCAGGGTCCTCCGACCTCTGGGACTCTGCTCTCCTCTCGCTCTTCGCCTCCGCGGCTGCAGGAGAGGGGCAGAAGCCTTCCTAGCCGCTCCGACGGCCGCGGCTCTCGGCGGCGATTCCGGCGGCTTCGGCGGCAGCTGCAGCATTCCCCGCGCTGATCAGCTGTGAGGCGCTTCCATGCCTGGCGATCCGGCCGCCTCCGAGCCTCCCAGTGGAGGGGCATTCCCCTCCACTTTCGGCTCGCAGCCCTGGTATGACCTCGGAGGTCAGGGACCCCAGGCTGGCTGCTCCTCTGCGGGGTGTTCCCTCGGGGGGAATACAAGACCCCTGAGGAGGACCGATGGGGGCTCTGCCCTCGGAGGGCAGGAACCCCTTCCTCCTATTCCACTTCTGTCTTCAGGTCTGAAAGAGAAAGAAACAGGTTAAAACAGGTTATACATTTTTATTCATTTATATTTTTCATTTAATTTAATCAAAAGGTCTCAGACCAAACTCAGTATGTCTCTACTCTTAGACTGAGTTTTTAAAACTGGCTCATGGGAAGAGCAGAGGGGGCGGTGCTCAATTAATATGTTAATATTTAACTCAGTCTCTACCAATAAGATTGGAGTAATACCATGTTGGACTCTCCTTCCAGATGCAGTGGAGAATTATCTGTACTTTATTTTCTGTTCTGTAATACAGCGATACCTCGTCTTACAAACGCCTCATCATACAAACTTTTCAAGATACAAACCCGGGGTTTAAGATTTTTTTGCCTCTTCTTACAAACTATTTTCACCTTACAAACCCACCACCGCCGGGCACTTCGCTGGCAACGGAAGTTTGGAGGTGGGGTTTCCCTGCGAGGGGAGCCTCAGTGAAATCGCAGCATCACAAAAACACAGAGGTCCAGGGGTGGGGTTTTGAGGACTTTGGTGTTTTTGCGATGCTGCGATTTCACTGAGGCTCCCTTCGCTGGGAAACCCCACCTCCGGACTTCCGTTGCCAGCGAAGCGCTCATTTTTGTGATGCTGGGATTCCCCTGCTGGGATTCCTCTGCAGCATTGCAAAAACACAAAAGTCCAGAGGTGGGGTTTCCCATGGAGGGGAGCCACAGGGGAATCCCAGCAGTGCAAAAACGGGCACTTCGGCTGGCAAAAGGGGTGAATTTTGGGTTTGCACGCATTAATCGCTTTTCCATTGATTCCTATGGGAATCATTGTTTCGTCTTACAAACTTTTCACCTTAAGAACCTCGTCCTGGAACCAATTAAGTTTGTAAGATGAGGTATCACTGTATATCTTATACCTTTATATTTTTAAACTTTATTTATACTCTTTCAAAACATTTAAATAAAACTACTTTTAGAAAGAAAAAAAAGGAAAGAAAAACAACACCAAGAAAACCACCCGCTACCATTCCCAGCAATAAAAGAAGATCAAGAAATATTCAAAAGAAAATGTCAAGAAGCGAGAGAATAAAACTGGAAAAACAATAGCTTCCTTTACAAGGGCGCCAACCTTTAGAGAAACTCTGGGTTGAAAATACAGCATTAAAAACTACAGACCTACACCTGAATGTAATACTACCATTAAAGGTCATATGTAATCTCTCCAGCGAGAAGTTGAAAGATGAACTGGAGGTAGTCACATAAAGTTGAGAAAACTTGAAAAACAAATCAGATTTTATATATAGTATATATACACATTGTAATTTTGGCTTATAAATAGCAAACAATGCCACCATCTATGAAAATTAAGAGCACATTCAAAGTATCAACCAATGGGAAATTGTTGCCAAACAAGAAAGTTCATTCCCCTAATCATCTTTGTTGCTCTTTTCTGCACTTTTTTCTGTTATGACTTATTAAATCAATTGCCTAAGAAACCACTGCAAGATAAAGAGAAATGTAACAAGATACAGTGATACCTCGTCTTACGAACTTAATTTGTTCCGTGACCAGGTTTGTAAGATGAGAAGTTCATAAGACGAAGCAATTTCCCCCATAGGAATCAATGTAAAAGCAAATAATGCGTGCAACCCCATCCCAAAAGTCACCCCTTTTGCCTTGCGCCGCTGGGAATCCCTGCCTCCGGACTTCCGTTGTAAGCTGAAGCGTGGGAATTCCCCTGAGGCTACCCTCACTGGGATACCCCACCTCTGGACTTCCATTGCCAGCCAAAGCACGGGGATTATTATCATTATTATTTATTAGTTTTGTATGCCTTCATTTTTGTGGGCGCTGCTTTGAATCCCAGGGAGGGGAGCCTCAGGGGAACCCCGCGCTTCGGCTGGCAATGGAAGTCCGGAGGTGGGGTTTCCCAGCAAGGGGAGCCTCAGGGAAATCCCAGCGCTTTGGCTGGCAACAGAAGTCTGGAGGCGGGGTATCCCAGCGGCGGAAGCTCAGGTTCATAAGGTGAAAATAGTTCGGAAGAAGAGGCAAAAAAATCTTAAGCACCAAGTTCGTATCACGGAAAGTTTGTATGAAGAGGGGTTCATAAGAGGAGGTATCACTGTATTAGATTGTGCAGAAATTGATAGACTGAAAATCAAACAGAAAGAAGGCACAGAACTTATTTTATCGGTGGCTGGAAAAAAAGGGGTGGAGAGTAAGAATCAGTAGTGGGTTTCTACCAGAATGGTAAAGGCTGCCGCACCAGTAGTACAAGTTGAGCTGCGCACACAGATTCAGGTGTCTTGCACACATGCACGCATGTCCCAGCATGTTCTTGCAAGGGGAGGCATCAGTGCTCAAGATTTTGGTAATTTTTTGCTTCTGCACATACGCGGAAGCAAAAAAATCACCGAAATCTCAGACGCACGTGCATCGCAATCACAAGATTTTGTTTCCTGAGCATGCGCAGAACAAAAGCACACTGGGACACACACGCACATGAAAGACACAAAAAGCTGTGCATGCAGCAGACTTGTAGTGGTGGTAGCAGCAATCTGCCCCTGGTAAGAATGGAATATTTTCTTTCTTTCTTTCTTCCTTCCTTCCTTCCTTCCTTTTTTCCTTCCTTTTTTCCTTCCACTCCATAGCAACCAAATGTATATGCAGACAGTAGTTTTCATGAAACTTTGATGTGAGAGGAGAGTGGAGATAGATTTTCTTTCTTCTTTCTTTCTTTCTTTCTTTCTTTCTTTCTTTCTTTCTTTCCTCCCTCCCTCCCTCCCTTCCTTTTTTCCTTCTGTTCCACAGCAACCAAATGCTTATGCAGACACCTTAAACAAGATCTAAGTATTGCCCACAAGATCATATGCTGCAACGTCCTGCATGTCGGCGACTACTTCAGCTTCAACCACAACAACACAAGAGCACACAACAGATTTAAACTTAATATTAACCGCTCCAAACTTGACTGTAAAAAATATGACTTCAGGAACCGAGTTGTCGAAGCGTGGAACTCATTACCGGGTTCCATAGTGTCATCCCCAAACCCCCAACACTTTACCCTTAGATTATCTACGGTTGACCTATCCAGATTCCTAAGAGGTCAGTAAGGGGCAAGTACAAGTGCACTAGAGTGCTTTCTGTCCCCTGTCCTATTGCTCTCCTATACCTCCTATTCCTTTCTTCTATTCCTATATCTCTTCTTCTATTCTTTCATTGATATGTTCTATTCCTATATCTTCTTTTCTATTCTTTCTTAGATATATTTTACTATGAGTATCTCCTCTATAACCTTCATCATGTATTTTACTATGTGTATATAGATATATACCCACTAAAACCCTCATTGTGTATTGGACAAAATAAATAAATAAAGATAAAAGGTTGTTTTCATGTAACTTTGTGTGAGAGGAGGGCGGGGATAGATTTCCTTCCTTCCTTCCTTCCTTCCTTCCTTCCTTCCTTCCTTCCTTCCTTCCTTCCTTCCTTCCTTCCTTCCTTCCTTGATTTGATTTCTATGCTGTCCCTCTCCAAGGACTCAGGGCAGCTTACAACATGTAAAGGAACAATATAGCAATATGTATTGCTACGCAAATTAAATACCCAGGCAACCCAATGTTTATTAGGCAATAAGAAATGTAATTAATAGAAAATTAATAATATATATATATATTTTTTAAACCCAAAAAGTCCCAGAAATTTTGGGCTCAATTGTGGTTGCGAGGATTAACTATATTATGTCCTACTTACTAAATTTCATTTCTGACCTTACTTTTATTTCGGGTTTGCCTTGTACAAAACTTGGTGGCTAACTTTCATTCCCCCCTGTGTTTACTTCAACTGGATCTTCAAGGTTGTCTTCACACAGAAGGAGGGGAGCAGCAAAGTCTGTCACACTAACATGTCCAAATGTTCCCAGCGGAAGTCCTCCAAAGCTGAAACAATTGTTCGGCTGGGCGGTCAACGATAGAAGATTTGTGGCCACACATTATTTCAGGAAAAACAAACAGTAGCCTTTTGAATAGAACTCTCAAGTGTTTGGGGCTTTTTTTTAAACGAAAGAACAACCATCTTATTACAGTTTTCACAATTCCCTCCAGGTATGGTGGATGCTATCTTTTGTATTTCAAACAGCTCTTTGGGGAACGGGAGATGTTGGGCAGATGTGATGCAAAGCTTTGCAAAAACTGTGGAGGTTGGGGTATGTCAAAGAGAGAGTCTGCCTATCGTTCCTTATCTAACTTCACAGGAACTGCCAGTTGTAAGTTTTCCCACAGCAAAGCTTCGTTTGTTTGTTTGTTTGTTTGTTTATTAGATTTGTATGCCACCCCTCTCCAGAGACTCGGAACAGCTCACAACAATAAAACAGTACAAATCCAATAGTTAAAAAACAATTTAGTGTTGGTTATGACCTATAAAGCCCTTCATTATCTCAGGGACCACCTTCTGCTACACGAATCCCAGCAACCAGTTAGGTCCCACAGAGTGGGTCTTCTCCGGGTCCCGTCAACTAAACAATGTCGCTTGGCGGGACCCTGGCGAAGAGTCTTCTCTGTGGTGGCCCCGACCCTCTGGAACCAACTCCCCCCAGAGATTAGAACTGCCCCCACCCTCCTCGCCTTTCGTAAGCTTCTTAAAACCCACCTCTGCTGCTAGGCATGGGGGAACTGAGATACTCCTTCCCCCTAGGCCTTTACAATTTTATGCATGGTATGTCTGTATGTATGTTTGGTTTTATAATAAGGGTTTTTAACTGTTTTAATATTGGATTGTTATATGCTGTTTTTATTACTGTTGTTAGCCGCCCCGAGTCTACGGAGAGGGGCGGCACACAAATTCAATTAATAAATTAATAAATTAATTTAAAACCCTTAATATAAAAAAACTAATCATCCATCTCATACAGACCATACGTAAAGCGAAGACAGCCCAGGGGAATCAGTTCCCCCATGCCTGACGGCAGAGGTGGGTTTTAAGGAGTTTGCGAAAGGCAAGGAGGGTGGGGGCAGTCCTAATCTCCGGGGGGGAGTTGGTTCCAGAGGGTCGGGGCCGCCACAGAGAAGGCAATGTCGTTTGGCGGGCCCCAGGGGAAGAGCCTTTTCTGTGACGGCCCCGGCCCCCTGGAATCAACTCCCCCCGGAGATTCGAACAGCCCCCACCCTCCTTGTCTTTCGCAAGTTACTCAAGACCCACCTATATCGTCAGGCATAGGGAAACTAAGACATCTCCCCCAGGCTTTCTTATATTTTATGTTTGGTATGTATGTGTTGCATGGTTTTTTTAACAGTTGGGGTTTTTTTAATATAATTCTTATTATTAGATTTGTTCCATTGTTTATACTATTTTTTATTGTTGTTGTGAGCCGCCCCGAGTCTTCGGAGAGGGGCGGCATACAAATCTAATAAAATAAAATAAAAAATAATAAAATAACTTGCCTCTTGAAAAAAGCTCCTTGGAGATCAACCGTGACCTGGACGACAAAAAATCTCCATAGACAAGATTTGGGTGGCATGACGCATTTGAAAAACATGGCAAATTTAGGTTTGCATGAAGCCCCCCTCCCCCCAACCTCTGGCCAACTATTTTATTCTTGTAGATATTTGAAAGAGCAGAGATCTGTAAAAGATGGACAAAGTATTACCCACAAAACGGCAACATTAAAGAGAGCGTTCATCAAGGTGACGAGAGAAAAAAAATCGTACGAAAGAGGGTATCAAAAATAGCAGGACTGCCTAAAACGAACACACCGAGTGTAGCTTGCTGGGAAACCCATTTTTCAAATAGGCTGGGATGCGAAGCTTTGAACTTATTTAATAACATTAAGCAAGAACACTTCGTTATCTAAAAGAAGGATCAGTGGCATAAATCAGGCATCATTTCACATATTTCAGGATCAAAGCTGTAAAGCAAAATGATTTGTGGAGACGTTTCAACAGCTCCAATATATCACCGGTTCTTTCGGGGGAATACTTAGACATATTAGTTACCCAAATGATGATTTCTCTGGCTGACTCTGGCCAAGGGAAAGGAGAATGGGAAAAGTTGAATGCTCCCGTTCGCAAGTTGGTTTCTCTGTAATCGTGATTTATCTTGACTATTAGAGAAAACAGATGCAGGGCCCTGGGGATTTGAATTAGCAAAATTAAAACCAGGAGAGGGAAGGACCAGAGACACAAAATGTCTCCTGGAAGGGACTTCTGTGTTAAATTTAACCTCAGAGGATAAATTAAGAGGAGGAAATAATAGGCTGTCACAATACAGTGGTACCTCTACTTAAGAACGCCTCTAATTAAGAACTTAATTCGTTCCGTGACCAGGTTCTTAAGTAGAAAGGTTTGTAAGTAGAAGCAATTTTTCCCATAGGAATCAATGTAAAAGCAAATAATGCATGCAAACCCATTAGGAAAGAAATAAAAGCTCGGAATTTGGGTGGGAGGAGGAGGAAGAAGAGGAGCGGACATCTATGATTTAGCACAGATGCTAGTAGACCCCCAAGTCTAAGAGTTCTAGAGGTCCCAAGTATTTCACTTATATGTATTATTTTACTCATTCATTACTGAAATAGATAGAATAGAACAGAACAGAATAGAATTTTATTGGCCAGGTGTGATTGGACACACAAGGAATTTGTCTTGGTGCATTTATTTATTTATTTATTTATTTATTTATTTAGATTTGTATGCCGCCCCTCTCTGCAGACTCGGGGCGGCTCACAGCATATGCTCTCAGTGTACATAAAAGAAAAAGATACATATATACATTTAGACTCAGGGCGGCTAACAACAAAAATGAAAAACATATAACAAATCTAATATTTAAATAATTAAAAGACCCTTATTTAAACAAACGGAACATACACACAAACATACCATGCATAAATTGTATAGGCCTACGGGGAAGGAAATATCTCAAATCCCCCATGCCTGACGACAGAGGTGGGTTTTAAGGAGCTTACGAAAGGCGAGGAGGGTGGGGGCAATTCTGATCTCTGGGGGGAGTTGGTTTCAGAGGGTCGGGGCCACCACAGAGAAGGTTCTTCCCCTGGGTCCCACCAAACGACATTGTTTAGTCGATGGGACCCGGAGAAGGCAACTCTGTGGGACCTAACTGGTCGCTGGGATTCGTGTGGCAGAAGGCAGTCCCGGAGATATTTGTTAAGAATCATGTGGTACAACACTTAATGATTGTCATAGGGGTCAAATAAGCAATGAAGAAACAATCAATATTAATAAAAATCTTAGGATACATGCAACAAGTTACAGTCATACAGTCCTAAGTGGGAGGAAAAGGATGATAGGAATGATGAGAAAAACTAGTAGAATAGAAGTGCAGATTTAGTAGAAAGTCTGACAGTGTGGTGGGAATTATTTGTTTAGTAGAGTGATGGCGTTCGGGGAAAAACTGTTCTTGTGTCTAGTTGTCTTGGTGTGCAGTGCTCTGTAGCGACGTTTTGAGGGTAGGAGTTGAAATAGTTTGTGTCCAAGATGTGAGGGGTCAGTAAATATTTTCCCCGACCTCTTTTTGACTCGTATCAATATTAGATAGATAGATAAGTATTTATTTATTTTTTTGGCCATTTGCAAGGGACAAAGAAGAACAGGAGCTAAAAGATATTACAAACTGCCCACCTGCTACACCAATTTGGCTGGCGCCCCAGCACAATAGGTTATTAAGTATGCTTTTGTCTTCCAGAAACCCACCCTGTGAAACTATAATTAATAGCCAATCAATACAATGCCTTAAATGAATTCGTCAGCAATCAAATAAGAAGCCTCCGACAATTTATGGGGAAGGTAGCCCAGAGATTATCTGAAGCTAAAGCCACACAAAGCAATCAAGGGAGAAGCTGTTAATAATCCACGAGAATGTAGAACATTATTGAATTCGGGGGGGAGGGGGGGAGACAAGCAAGACGTTCAGAGAAGAGCAAATTCAATTCAGTCTGAAAAGAGACAAAACTGGAGTTCAGATATGGGCAGGCGGAAAAGGCGATGCTCAGAAAAAGATCGTGTTTTATGCCTTGTTCAGCCATATAGGAGAAGAAGAAGGAAGAAAGAGAAAGGCGCCTGACACAACATATCAAAGTTTTGGTGGGTTTTTTAATTTATTTTATTTTATTTTATTTTATTTTATTTTATTTTATTTTATTTATTTTATTTTATTTTATTTTATTTTATTTTATTTTATTTTATTATTCTATTCTATTCTATTCTATTTTATTTTATTTTATTTATTTTATTCTATTCTATTCTATTCTATTTATTTTATTTTATTTATTTTATTGTTTATTTTATTTATTTTATTTTATTTTATTTTATTTATTTTATTTATTTTATTTATTTTATTTATTTTATTTTATTTTATTTTATTTTATTTATTTTATTTTATTTTATTTTATTTTATTTTATTTTTTATTTTATTTATCATTTTATTTTATTTTATTTTATTTTATTATTTCATTTCATTTTATTATTTTACTTTATTTTTATCTATCTATCTATATATCTATGTATCTATCTATCTATGTATCTATCTATCTATCTATCTATCTATCTATCTATCTATCTATCTATCTATCTATCTATCTAGTCCAATACACAACAATACACAATGAAGGTTATAGAGGTTATACTTGAGTAAAATATATTAGAGAAAGAATAGAAGTGAAAATTTTAGGAATAGAATACAGTATATCAATTAGAGAATAGGAGGATATTATGAGAGTAGCATAAGAGGATTAGAATAGAAGAATTGTAGAGATGATATAGGAGATATAGGAGAGAAAATAGGACACACGCCCCTTACTGACCTCTTAGGAATCTGGAGAGGTCAACTGTGGATAGTCTGAGGGTAAAACGTTGGGGGTTTTCTAGGGATTTTTCCATTGCTCTACTTACTCAGAATTTTTCTTTCCAACCCTAATCAATTGGGAGGAACCCACTTCTGCTAGTCAGATAACGAAACATCAGCAAGCCAAGAGTCGAACTCAGACAGCAGCAAGGATTCCAAACTTCATCCCTAAACTACGGACAGCACTATATTCTCTTCTATTGGAAATACATGAGAGTTTGAGTGCCTTTGCCTCATTATCCTCCATAATGCTCAGCAGCAAGATTTAATGTAAAATCTTTCAGGGGAGGAAAAAGAGGGCAGGAAAAGAGAAAAGACAAATATGTAAGTTGGGCTTTTTTTCCTGCGTATCTTAATTGATTTTTAATTTGTGACGGTGGACTATAAATAAATGCTTAAATCACAAATCAATAAGAACCTTTATTGGCTTTCGCTCAGAGAATTATAGCACAGATCTAACAAAGAAGCCCTTCCTGGCTCATACTAAGTGGCTCCTTCTCTCTGCAAGAGTTATTTGAATGGTGAATTTTGGGGATGGGCCGGGAGACGGAAGATTGGGTATCTTAAAAAAAGATAAGCAATAAGGAGATTTCCTCTCCGGCTTTGCAAAACAGACAGCAGTGTTCTTTTCCTATTGTGCTATATCCATAGACCTTGACTTATGACCACATTTGAGCCCCAAATTTCTGTTGCTTAGTGAGACTTGTTAAGTGAGTTTTGGCCGATTTTATGACTTTTCTTGCTGCAATTATCTCAAAAATGTTTTTTTTCCCCAAGATGTTTTCTGGATTTTTTATCTTTGAAGACATTTCACTTCTCTTCCAAGAAGTTTCTTATGGTCTGTCTATCTGTCTGCCTCTCTAACTGTCTGTCTGAATCTATATTATCTATCTATCTATCTATCTATCTATCTATCTATCTATCTATCTATCTATCTATCCATTCACCGTATTTTTTGGAGTACAGTAATACCTCATCTTACGAACCTAATTGGTTACCGGGGGAGGTTCGTAAGACGAAAAGTTCATAAGACGGAACATTGTTTCCCATAGGAAACAATGTAAAATCAATTAATCCATGCAACGAATTTTTTTTTTCAAAAAAACGCCACTGCCCGGCTGTCACCTTTTAAATCAGCCAGGGGGCTTCTCAGCATCCTCCTGAACCCGAACGCCAAACCCGAACTTCCGGTTTCAGCATTCGGGAGGCCGGCGAGAAGCCCCCCGGCTCTTTCAAAAGGTGACAGCCAGGCGGCGGGGCTTCTCAGCGGCCTCCCGAACCCGAACTTTTGCCGAACTTCTGGGTTTGGCATTCGGGAGGCCGCCGAGAAGCCCTGCCGCCTGACTGTCACCTTTTGAAACAGCCGGGGGGCTCCTCGGCGGCCTCCCAAACGCCGAACCTGGAAGTTCAGGTTTGGCGTTTCGGTTCAGTAGGGCGCTGAGAAGCCCCCCGGCTGTTTTAAAAGGTGACAGCCGGGCGACGGGGCTTCTCAGCGGCCTCCCGAACCCAAACTTTTGCCAAACTTCTGGGTTCAGCGTTCGGGAGGCCACTGAGAAGCCCCGCCGCCTGACTGTCACCTTTTGAAACAGCCGGGGGGCTTCTCGGCAGCCTCCCGAACGCCGAACCCGGAAGTTCAGGTTTGGCGTTTGGGTTCAGGAGGACGCTGAGAAGCCCCCCGGCTGTTTCAAAAAGCGACAGCCGGGCAGCAGGGCTTCTTGGCGGTGGCGGGTTCGTAAGAAGGAAAAAGTTCGTAAGAAGAGGCAAAAAATTTCTGAACCCCGGGTTCGTATCTCGGCTTGTTCATAAGATGAGGGGTTTGTATCATGAGGTACCACTGTATAAGATACACCTTTTCCCTTCCTAAAAGAAGCTGAAAATTCAGGTGTGTCTTATACTCTGAATGCAGGGTTTTTTCCGAAGCTTTTTTTCCCAGCCCTAACTAGGTGTTAACAATCTTCCTAGCTCTTATCTTGCAGGTTCTTTCATTGTTACTCTCTGTGAAGAATGTTTTCCAAGCCCTAAGTCTTTGCAAGGTTTTTTTTCATTGTTCTAACTTGCTCCAAATGTTTCTTTCCAGCCATAACCAGCTCTTACCGACTTGCAAGCTCTTTCACTGTTTCTCTCTGTGAATAATGTTTTCCAAACCCTGTTTTGTAGGGATTTTTCCATTGCGCTACTTACTCAGAATTTTTCTTTCCTAATCAAGTTCTAACAATGTTCCCAGCTCTTACTGCCTTGCAAGCTCTTTCATTGTTACTCTCTCCAAATAAGGATTTTTTTAAAGCCCTAATCAGGGGATAAAATAATGTGCTGAAACTGACCAGACTAAGGACGCTAGCCAGATGAATACCTGGCAAGCAGATTCTTTTTCCTACTTTCCTCCCCCAAAACTAAGGTGCGTCTTTACTCTGTTGCATCTTATACAGTGATACCTGAAGATACGAACCCCTCGTCTTACGAACAACTCGTGATACGAACCCGGGGTTCAGAAAAATTTTGCCTCTTTTTACGAACTTTTTTCGAGTTACGAACCGGCGTTCGGAGACTGCTGGGAAGCCGCGCGGCTGTTTTAAAAGGTGACAGCCGGGCAGCGGGGCTTCCCAGCAGCCTCCCGAACGCCGGTTCGTAACTCGAACAAAGTTCGTAAGAAGAGGCAAAAATTTTCTGAACCCCGGGTTCGGTTCGGGAGGTTGCTGGGAAGACCCCCAGCCTGGCTGTCACCTTTTAAAACAGCCGCGCGGCTTCCCAGCTGTCTCCCGAAGCCGAACGCGGAAGTTCGGCTTTGGCGTTCGGCTTCGGGAGACAGCTGGGAAGCCGCGCGGCTGTTTTAAAAGGTGACAGCTGGCCTGGAGGGCTTCCCAGCACCCTCCCGAACCCCGAACCCAGGTTCGGTGGGTGCTGGGAAGCCCCCCAGGCCAGCTGTCACCTTTTAAAACAGCCGCGCGGCTTCCCAGCAGTCGCCGAAAGCCGTTTTTTTGCGGGGGGGGGGGTTTGGTTGCACGGATTAATTGACTTTACATTGTTTCCTATGGGAAACAATGTTTCGTCTTACGAACCTTTCGTCTTACGAACCTCCTCCTTGCACCAATTAAGTTCGTATCATGAGGTATTACTGTACTCTGAAGAATACAGTATCTATCTGTCTGTCTGTCTGTCTGTCTGTCTGTCTACCTATCACTAGCTATCATCCATCCATCCATCCATCCATCGCTAGAAATCGTTGGAATAATTCCAAGCAGAACAAGGAAATTTTTAAATCAAACTTCGTGTGTAGTTTCATGACATGTCAACTCTTAGATATTCTTTTTTGAGCCTCTATGACTCCAACAATAACCCGTATTGTTATAGCTTTTGTCAGCAAAGTAAGCTGGGAATTCTGCATCCCTTCTAAATAAAACTGTTGAAATAACAAGCCCAAATGTATTAATAAAATAAGAGGAATCTCCCCATCAATTGTTTAAACTTTAGCAACATAATGCCATATTTAATCCCTTTTCCTTCCGCCTCCCACCCAGCCCCAAACTGAGACAAGTACAATAATTAAAATAAATTTTCAACAATGCCACGGGGAACATGGACCAATGTTTCTTTCTCCCCGGGAAGTTATCATTTCCCTCTCCCTCCGCATACAAAAATATAGAGTTTTGACAACTTGGCATAAAACAGTGACTAACTGTTATATGAAACTGAAGGCAAATCACTGTTTTAATCATGACCTTTCAGCTGCCCTTGACTGGGGTGGGGGTTGCAAGGAAATTGCCCACTTACTGACACAAAAGCTGAGTGACAGCCTCATGGGGCTAAGTGTACTCAGGGTTGCAAATAAGAGCTGAACACCCCAAATGCCGGTTGCTGATCAGCCACTGAAAGGGTTCTCGAAGTTTATTTATTTATTGTTAGAGTTGGAAGGGACCATGCGGGTCATCAAGTCCAACACGATCTAAGTATTGCCCACAAGATCATATGCTGCAACGTCCTTCCGGTCAATGACTACTTCAGCTTCAACAGCAACAACACAAGAGCACGCAACAGATTCAAACTTAACATCAACCGCTCCAAACTTGACTGTAAAAAATATGACTTTAACAATTGAGTTGTCGAAGCGTGGAACTCATTGCCAGACTCAGTGGTGTCAGCCCCCAGCCCCAAACATTTCTCCCTAAGACTCTACACGATTGACCTCTCCAAGTTCCTAAGAGACCAGTAAGGGGCGTACATAAGTGCACTGGTGTGCCTATCGTCCCCTGTCCAATCTTCTTTCCTTATCTCATATCTCATACATTTTCTCTCCTTTCCTCCAACCTCTCTTCTTTCTTACTTTCTATCATTATATATATTACTTAATGTATATTCTCCTTCATATGTATTGTATATTGGACAAAGAATAAATAAATAAAATAAATAAATAAATAAATAAATAAATAAACCCCCTGCCTAAGCAGGAACCCTATAGCATCCTAGCCAAATGGCAGTCCAATTTCCTCTTTAAAATGTACAGAGTATTGGAGTTCACAACGTCCGCTGGTAGGTTGTTCCACTGGTTGATCGTTCTGACCGTCAGGAAGTTCTTCCTTATTTCCAGGTTGAATCTCTCCTTGGTCAGCTTCCAGCCGTTGTTCCTCGTCCGGCCCTCCAGTGCCCTGGAGAATAAAGGTATCCCCTCCTCTCTGTGACATCCCCTCGTATACCTGTAGACTGTTATCATGTCCGCTCTGGCCCTCCTTTTCTCTAGGCTATCCATGCCCAGTTCCCTCAGTCTCTCTTCGTAAGTCTTGGTTTCTAGACCCCTGATCATTTTGGTTGCTCTTTTCTGCACCTTCTCCAGAGTTTCAATGTCTTTTTTGAAATGTGGTGACCAGAACTGAACACAGTACTCCAGGTGTGGTCTGACCAGGGCGTAGTAGAGTGGTATTAAGACTTCCCTGGTCTTGGAGTGTATTCCCCTGTTGATGCAGCTTAGGATTGTATTGGCTGCTGCTGAACATTGTTGGCTCAAGTTTAGTTGATTATCCACCAAGACTCCATTAATACGGACTCAATAAAGGACAACTTTTATTCGACTACTGCAATGCTCTCTACATGGGGCTACCTCTGAAAAGTGTCCGGAAACTACAAATTGTGCAAAATGCAGACGCGCGGGCAGACTTGGGCCTTCCAAGGTATGCCCATGCCTCTCCAGCATTTCACGAACTGCATTGGTTGCAAATTGGTTTCCGAACACAATTAGTGTCGGTTATGACCTATAAAGCCCTACATGGAATCGGGCCACAATACCTACGTCTTCTGCTGCATGAGTCTCAGCGTCCAGTTAGGTCCAACAGATTCGGCCTTCTCAAGGTCCTGTCAACTAGACAATGCCGCTTGGTAGGACCTAGGGGAAGAGCCTTCTCTGTGGGGGCCCCGGTCCTCTGGAATCAGTTCCCCCGAGAGATTCGTACTGCCCCAACCCTCCTCGCCTTTCGTAAGAACTTGAAAACTTATATATGCCGCCAGGCTTGGAGTCATTAGATCTCAGCCTCTAGCCACAATGTTTAGTATGCTTGGTTTGTGTTTGAGTGAATGATTTTTGATATTTAACTTTTATAATGTTTTAGATTAACTATTTAATTAATTGGATCCAATTGTTTTTTGTATACAGTGATCCCCCGCTCATTGCGAGGGTTCCGTTCCAGGACCCCCCGCAACGAGCGGGTTTTCGCGAAGTAGCGCTGCGGAAGTAAAAACACCATCTGCGCATGTGCAGATGGTGTTTTAAACTTCCGCAGCGCTAGCGAGGAGCCCAAGATTGGGGGGCGGCGCGGCTCTTTTAAAACATCGCCGCCGACATGCGGGGCTCGCTAGCACCCCCCCTGAACCCCCAACCCGGGTTTGGGGGGGTGCTAGCAAGCCCCCCATGTCGGCGGCGATGTTTTAAAAGAGCCGCGCCGCCCCCCAATCTTCGGCTCCTCAGCGGCGAGCGAGCGAAGCCAAGCCGGCAGCAATGTCACCGCCGCTGCAGCCAACGCGCGCTACGATCTTCCGGGCCAGCCAGGCTCAGCGGATCAAGCCCGGCTCCTCTCGGCCCAGCATCCCGGGCCAAGCGGCTGCCTTCCGTCACTGAGCCTGGCTGGCCCGGAAGATCGTAGCGCGCGTTGGCTGCAGCGGCGGCGACATTGCTGCCGGCTTGGCTTCGCTCGCCGCTGCAGCCAACGCGCGCTACGATCTTCCGGGCCAGCCAGGCTCAGTCACGGAAGGCAGCTGCTTGGCCCGGGATGCTGGGCCGAAAGGAGCCGGGCTTGAAGATCGCAGCGCGCGTTGGCTGCGGTGGCGAGGGCTTGCGATGGAGGGTGGAGGAAGCGGCCATGGGAGGGCGAGCTGCCTCAGGGAGGAGGATCGGGCGGGACCAGGTGGGGGCTGGAATTTCTCCACTGGGAAGAAGCGGCCAGGGCGAAGGGCGGGCGAGCGGCGAAGGGCGGGCGAGCGGGTGCTGGGGAGGGCTTCTCGCCCTCCCGCCAGCAAGAGGGGGAGCGAACGGCGTGGGCAGGCGAAGGGCGGGCGAGCGGCAGCGAGGAGTTTGCGTGGGCGGTGGGGAAACTCCTCGGTGATGCCAGCAAGAGGGGGAAGACCCAGGGAAGCCGCCCAGCAGCTGATCTCCTGGTTGCCATCTACGCATGCGTGCCCATAGAAAAAAAGGGCACGCATGCGTAGATGGTATTTTGACTTCCGGGTTGAAAAATCGCAAATTACCCTGTTCGCAATGGTCGGGGACGCAATAACCGGGGGATCACTGTACTCTTTTTATTGTTGATATGCTGTGAGCCGCCCCAAAACCATGGAGAGGGGCGGCATAAAAATCCAATAAATAAACAAATAATAAATAAACTTGGGAGCGCCGAGATGGAGAAGAATGAGAACACAAAGGTCGTCTCTTCTAGATCCCGCTTCTAGAGACCTCAAGACCTCAAGACCTAAAATGGTCACCTAACATCAAAAACATCATCAAAAAAGCACAACAAAGAATGTTCTTTCGGCACCAACTCAAGAAGCTCAAACTGCCCAAGGAGCTGCTGATACAGTTCTACAGAGGAATCATAGAGTCTGTCATCTACACCTCTATAACTATCTTGCTGGGTTCTGCAACCCAACAGGACCGACACAGACTTCAGAGGAGAATCAGAACTGCAGAAAAAAACAATTGCTGCCCACCTGCCTTCCACTGAGGACCTGTATACTGCACGAGTCAAAAAGAGGGCGGGGAAAATATTTACTGACCCCTCGCATCCTGGACACAAACTGTTTCAACTCCTACCCTCAAAACGTTGCTATAGAGCACTGCACACCAAGACAACTAGACACAAGAACAGTTTTTCCCCGAACGCCATCACTCTGCTAAACAAATAATTCCCTCAACACTGTCAGACTTTTTACTATATCTGCACTTCTATTTCTACTAGTTTTTCTCATTATTCCTATCATCCTTTTAGTTTAGTTTAGTTTAGTTTAGTTTATTTAGATTTGTATGCCGCCCCTCTCTGAAGACTTGGGGCGGCTAACAACAATAAAAAACAATGTAACAAATCTAATATTAAAAAGTAATCTAAAAAACCCCAATTTAAGAGACCAGTCATACCAACAAACATACCATGTATAAATTCTATAAGCCTAGGGGGAAGGGAGAAAAATTTTTCAATTCCCCCATGCCTGACTACAGAGGTGGGTTTTAAGGAGCTTGCGAAAGGCAAGGAGGGTGGGGGCAACTCTGATATCTGGGGGGAGCTGGTTCCAGAGGGTCGGGGCCGCCACAGAGAAGGCTCTTCTCCTGGGTCCTGCCAAATGACATTGTTTAGTCGAGGGGACCCGGAGAAAGCCAACTCTGTGGGACCTAACCGGTCGCT
This sequence comes from Erythrolamprus reginae, assembly GCF_031021105.1. Lineage (NCBI taxonomy): Eukaryota > Metazoa > Chordata > Lepidosauria > Squamata > Dipsadidae > Erythrolamprus > Erythrolamprus reginae. The sequence continues at coordinate 89,637,518 of NC_091955.1, read as the reverse complement.
GGGATTCGTGCGGCAGGAGGCGGTCCTGGAGATATTCTGGTCCGGTGCCATGAAGGGCTTTATAGGTCATAACCAACACTTAGGACTGTATGACTGTAACTTGTTGTTTGTATCCTAAGATTTTTATTAATATTGATTGTTTCTTTATTGCTCATTTGACCCCTATGTCAATCATTAAGTGTTGTACCACATGATTCTTGACAAATGTATCTTTTTCTTTTATGTACACTGAGAGCATATGCACCAAGACAACTTCCTTGTGTGTCCAATCAAACTTGGCCAATAAAATCCTATTCTATTCTATTGTAGATCCCGTCTTCAATGAAGGCGGTTCCATCAGGAAAGCCACGCTTAGTTTATTCTCTAAATAACGCTTAGCGCTAAACTGTACTCAACGTGTCATTTGTATTCTCCCACTGCATGGTTTGCGGCCATGAATCACTCAAATTAAATGTAAGTAACAGTGTAAGCTGTAATGTGTACGGCAGGATCGTATTATGTTTAATACAATGCATATTGGCAATATCTCCCAGAGGAGCAGCTAAGCTATTAATCACAAGGAGGGTTTAAGCAGCACTCACATAAGATAGTTGAATGGTCAAAGTCTCTCTAAAGGGGAGGCATCATACTTTTTTAAAAAAAAGAATTCATTGATATTGGGAAAACAACAATTAAATATTACGTGAATGTCAGTTACATGTCAAGAGCTCAAAGTACATTTCTCCGTCGTCGATGCATAAACAACCAAGATGGCATGGGTATCATTAGTAGAATTTCGGACATCAACACCCTAGAAAAGGTCCAACAATACTTCACCAGAAGAGCCCTTCACTCCTCCACTCGAAACAGAATACCCTACGAGACTAGACTTTCAATCCTGGGCCTAGAAAGCTTAGAACTAAGACGCCTTAAACATGATCTAAGTATTGCCCACAAGATCACGTGCTGCAACATCCTGCCTGTCAACAACTACTTCAGCTTCAACCGCAATAACAGAAGAGCACGCAACAGGTTCAAACTTAATATCAACCGCTCCAAACTTGACTGCAAAAAATATGACTTTAGCAATCGAGTTGTTGAAGCGTGGAACTCATTACCAGACTCCGTGGTGTCAACCCCGCAACCCCCAACATTTTTCCCTTAGACTCTCCACGATTGACCTCTCCAGGTTCCTAAGAGGCCAGCAAGGGGCGTACATAAGGGCACTGGTGTGCCTTTCGTCCCCTGTCCAATTGTCTCTCCTATATTTTATATATCTTTTCTCCCATCCATATATCCTTCCTCTACTCTTCATTGATGTATTCTATTCTCATATCTCTTCTTCTATCCCTTCCTTGATATTTACTACTACACGTTTTTATTCTCCTTAACTTTAAATTTTTATTGGAAAATAAAGAAAGAAAGAAAGAAAGAAAATAGATAACAATTGCCATCAACAACAACAACAGCAGCAACAACAACAGAGTTGGAAAAGACCTTGGAGGTCTTCTAGTCCAACCACCTGCTTAGGCAGGAAACCCTGCACTACTTCAGACAGATGGTTATCCAACATCTGCTTAAAAACGTCCAGTGTTGGGGCATTCACAACTTCTGGAGGCAAGCTGTTCCACTGATTAATTGTTCTCACTGTCAGGAGTTTTCTCCTTAGTTCTATGATGCTTCTCTCCTTGTTTAGTTTCCACCCATTGCTTCTTAATCTACCCTCAGGTGCTTTGGAGAATAGCCTGACTCCCTCTTCTTTGTGGCAACCCCTGAGATACTGGAACACTGCTATCATGTCTCCCCTGGTCCTTCTTTTCATTAAACCAGACACACCCAGTTCCTGCAACTGTTCTTCTGTTTTAGCCTCCAGTCTCCTACTCATCTTGGTTTGTTCCACTAGTAAACCAGGAGACATGTGAATATGAGTGCATATCAATTCTATTCATGAAGTGCAAAATTCTGTAACTCTCTCGCCATCACTCTACTAAACAAATAATTCCCTCAACACTGTCAGACTTTTTACTAAATCTGCACTTCTATTTCTACTAGTTTTTTCTCATCATTCCTATCATCCTTTTTCCTCCCACTTAGGACTGTATGACTAACTTGTTGCTTGTATCCTAAGATTTTTATTACAGTAATATTGATTGTTTCTTCATTGCTTATTTGACCCCTATGACAATCATTAAGTGCTGTATCTTTTTCTTTTATGTACACTGAGAGCATCTGCACCAAAGACAAATTCCTTGTGTGTCCAATCACACTTGGCCAATAAAATTCTATTCTATTCTATGCTATTCTGATCTAAAATTTGCTTAGGGTCCAGAAACAAAACAGAGAGGGGGGAAAAATAGCTCCTTTCCACTCTCTCAGTATACAGAACCTATATTTTAAAAGTCCCCTTATAAGTGAGTTTTACTACAAAATAAAAATATACAATATACCTTTATGAAAACCGAAGGTATTAAAAGGTGTTTTTTAAAAAAAGAGAGCAAGAAAGATGCTGTTTTCGCTGCAAGTTCACTAGACAATGTGTTTCGGAAACAAGGGCTATTACATTATCATAAAAATAATGTCAACCAAACTGCCTCTCTGGCTTTCATACCCAAGCAATGTTTAAACATGTGTTTAGGCCTCCATTTAGCCTCCCGTTTGACACAAATGAAAATAAAACAGCCACCTTGAGCAGAGCGAAATGATAATATCGCGTTATCTGGAGAAGCAACACAAAAGCCATTATTGAAATTCTGATAGCATTTGGCTTTTTACTGGTCGCGGGAAATTACCTGTAATACATAGTTTAAATAATTACTTTTAAACAAAAGCTTCTTTTCCACATTGCTTATTTATCTTGCCGGGCCAACTCGACCGGGCTATGTATTTTATTAAAATTGCTTTCAGACTGCTAATGGCAGGGCATATGTTACCACGGGGGAAGTGGTGGCTGTTTGACTCTTGTTCTTAATATTGGGAGCCGGTCCAGACATTTAAGAGGCAGGAATCTGCTGTGCGTTTGACTGGTGTTATCAACACTTTTGAACAAGAAAGCTTATAATTGTACTCACAATAGATGCTTTCTTTTAAGGGGCGAAAAAAAACCCCCAGAAATCTCTTCAATTTTGTACCAAGCCTCCTTATGACTTGCAAATTATATTGCTAGCTCTTGTACGATAGGAAAACATTTTCTTCCCATGTCTGGAAGAAAATGAAATCATGCACCGTCTACAGTGCGTGAGGAACAGCGGTACAATTGAAGAGTGTCTCCTTTGCGCCCATTGAAATTCTGCTCAGTCTCAGAATGCAGAAAGCGGACTCAGTCCATGTTGTAGACAGTTGTTGGAAGGGACCTGGCTTGTGGGATGTTGGTGGTGTCCATAAGAGTAAATGCTTTCTTTCTTTCTTTCTTTCTTTCTTTCTTTCTTTCTTTCTTTCTTTCTTCTTTTCCTTCCTTACTCCCTTCTTTCTTTCCTTCCTTCCTCCTTTATTTCCTTATTTCCTTCCTTCTTTCTTTCTTTCCTTCCTTCTTTCTTTCCTTCCTTCCTCCCTCCCTTCTTTCTTTCCTTTCTTCCTTTCTTCCTTCCTCCCTTTCTCCCTTCTTTCCTTCCTTCCTTCTTCCTTCCTTCCTCCCTTCTTTCTTTCCTTCCTTCCTCCCTTCTTTCCTTCCTTCCTTCCTTCAACAAGCTGATACAGGAAATGAGCCTGTAGTCTAATTTATTTATTTATTTTATTTATTTGTTTGTTTTGTCAATATATACTGTATATTTAAATACATGATACAAGTAAAGTCTAAAACCTGAAAGAAAAAGCATTAGAAGTAATAATATTCATATGCATGCAGCAAGTAAAAATGAAGAAACAGTAAGGACGGGGATGTTGGTGGTCTCCATAAGAGTGAAAATGCTTTCTTTCTTTCTTTCTTTCTTTCTTTCTTTCTTTCTTTCTTTCTTTCTTTCTTTCTTTCTTTCTTTCCTTCCTTCCTTCCTTCCTCCCTTCTTTCCTTCCTTCCTTCCTACCTTCTTTCTTTCTTGCCTTCCTTCCTCCCTCCCTTCTTTCATTATCAGCAAAATACATTACACTTATAGATTATAGTTGTCGGCTATAAAAAAACTGTCTGCTTTGTAATATGGCCCCTGGTGAGGCCAAGAGGCAAAAGGGAAGCTGTGATGCTCCTTCAATATGCCAGGGTGACTCGACAAAAAAAAATATCACACATACACACACACACACACACACACACAAACAAATTTTGCGGATAATGAAATGGAAGGGAGACTACTATAGATCTATTTGGGGCTTATTTGCCTTCATCAGGTAGTCACAACCTTACTAGGATTTGAATCTGGGGCCTCTGCCTTGTATTTGTATCTATGTATGTATATATGTTTTCAGGGGGATATGTATGTAGATTGTTCTGAGTTCGGGTTTTTCCCCATGTAATATTTTAAGTATCTTTGCAACATTTCGGCGAAATCACATTCGCCATCACCAGGCTGAAGTTATTGGCTCTGTGCTGCTTTGAATATTTAATATTCTATTCTATTCCATTCTATTCTATTCACAGTAGTCACCTAAGACAATGGGAAAAGACAAATCCCCCATGGTGTTAGCAACTAAAACTTCTATTCTAGCACCTTGAAACATATTTTTACAATCCGACCAATCAGATGTTTACAGTAGGGGTGTCGCTCTGACCTTCCTGCCAATCAGCTTAAAGCTCTGTTGGGAGAATTGGCACCGGACTTATGGTTGGGGGTCACCACAACATGAGGAACTGTATTAAGGGGTCACGGCCTTAGAAAGGTTGAGAAACCACTGAAATAGGAGACCAGATAAATTTCTGGACAAACGGTTGTCCAATCTCTTCTTAAAACCCTCCAGTGTTGGAGCACCCACAAATTCTGGAGGTTAAGTCATTCCAATGGTTATTTATTCACTGATCTATGGAATATCTCCGGGACCGCCTTCTGCCGCATGAATCCCAGTGACCGGTTAGGTCCCACAGAGTTGGCCTTCTCCAAGTCCCGTCAACTAAACAATGTCATTTGGCGGGACCCAGGAGAAGAGCCTTCTCTGTGGCGGCCCCGACCCTCTGGAACCAGCTCCCCCCAGATATCAGAGTTGCCCCCACCCTCCTTGCCTTTTGCAAGCTCCTTAAAACCCACCTCTGTCGTCAGGCATGGGGGAATTAAAAATTTTTCCCTTCCCCCTAAGCTTATAGAATTTATACATGGTATGCTTGTTTGTATGATTGGTCTCTTAAATTGGGTTTTTTTTAGATTGCTTTTTAATATTGGATTTGTTACATTGTTTTCTTCATTGATGTTAGCCGCCCCGAGTCTTCGGAGAGGGACGGCATACAAATCTAATAAATAAATAAAAAATAATAACTTCCCAACTTCATGGCTACCTCTCAAGTCCCTCGGCAATCAAAGCCTGCCCAATTCATTGCAAGCAATTTTGGACAAATTCTGAGAGGAAGATAATAATCCAGAACCGGGGGAGTAAGAATAGGACAAAAGATTGAGTGAACTTTCCACAGTAGGGCTGTCAAACTCCCCATCCATTGGCCGGATGAGTCACATGCTGGCCACGCCCATGCCCAATTTAGCGAAGAGGAGGGGCCAAAATCCTGGTAGGTCATGTGACACCACCGTGAGAACATGAGTTTGACACTGCACAAGAAGAGAAGATTGAGAGATACATGAAAGCACTCTTCCAAATAGAAGATCATAACCTGACATCATTGCTATATAAGTAGCCCTTGACCTACTGCCCAAGGAATGCACCTGCATAATTTTTTTTGATTGAAGGAGCTGCTGACACAGTTCTACAAGAGGAATTAATTTCTAATTAATTCCTCTGTAGAACGTCTTCACATGTTCAAATTTCTAGGGTCTACCTTATCACCAGATCTAAAATGGACGCGTAACATCAAAATCCTCGTTAAAAAAAGCACAACAAAGAATGTTATTTCTGCGCCAACTTGGAAAGCTCAAACGGCTGCTGATCTAGTCCTACAGAGGAATCATTGAGTCTGTCATCTGCATCTCTATAACTGTCTGGTTTGGTGCTGCAACCCAACAAGACCGACACAGACTTCAGAGGAGAATCAGAACTGCAGAAAAAACAATTGTGGCCAACCTGCCTTCCATTGAGGACCTGTAGACTGCACGACTAAAAAAGAGGGCTGTGAAATTATTTACTGACCTCTCGCATCCTGGACATCAAAATCCTCATCAAAAAAAGCACAACAAAGAATGTTCCTTCTCCACCAGCTCAGGAAGCTCAAACTGCCCAAGGAGCTGCTGACCCAGTTCTACATAGGAATCATTGAGTCTGTCATCTGCAACTCTATAACTGTCTGGTTTGGTGCTGTAACCCAACAAGAGCCTACAAAACTTTTGCCAGACCCATCCTTGACTACTGCTCATCTGTCTGGAACCCATATCACATCTCAGACACCAACACCCTTGAAAATGTCCAAAGATATTTCACCAGAAGAGCCCTTCACTCCTCCACTCGAAACAGAATATCCTACGAAAATAGACTAACAATCCTGGGCCTTGAAAGCCTAGAACTACGGCGCCTAAAACACAATTTGAGTATTGCCCACAAGATCATATGCTGCAACATCCTACCAGTCAATGACTACTTCAGCTTCAACCGCAATAACACAAGAGCACGCAACAGATTCAAACTTAATACGAACCGCGCCAAACTTGACTGTAAAAAATATGATTTCAACAATCGAGTTATCGAAGCGTGGAACTCATTACCGGACTCAATTGTGTCAACCCCTAACCCCCAACATTTCTCCCTTAGACTCTCCACGATTGACCTCTCCAGGTTCCTAAGAGGCCAGTAAGGGGCGTACATAAGTGCACTGGTGTGCCTTTCGTCCCCTGTCCAATTGTCTTTCCTTTCTTTCTCCTATCTTATATATTCTCTTCCTTTCATATATCCTCTCCTCTAAGTTCACTTTCACCTTCTTTTATATTATCACATGTCTATTTTTCTTCCTATGTATTTGTATATTGGACAAATGAATAAATAAATAAATAAAATAAATAAGAACGACACAGACTTCAGAGGAGAATCAGAACTGCAGAAAAACACAATTGTGGCCAACCTGCCTTCCATTGAGGACCTGTAGACTGCACGACTAAAAAAGAGGGCGGTGAAATTATTTACTGACCCCTCGCATCCTGGACACAAACTGTTTCAACTCCTACCCTCAAAATGTCGCTATAGAGCACTGCACACCAAGACAACTAGACACAAGAACGGTTTTTCCCCCGAACACCATCACTCTGATAAACAAATCATTCCCTCAACACTGTCAAACTATTTACTAAGTCTGCACTACTATTAATCTTCTCATCATTCCCATCACCTTTCGCTTCCCACAAATGATTTTATGACTATAACATTGTTGCTTGTGTCCTTACAGTTTATAATGACTAGTTCCTAATATGATTGGATTGCTTATTTGTACCCAGGCTGTCATAAGTGTTGTACCATATGATTCTTGACAAATATATCTTTTCTTTTATGTACACTGAGAGCATATTTATGTATGTATGTATGTATGTATGTATGTATGCATGCATGCATGTATTTAATTATTTACTTACTTACTTACTTACTTACTTACTTACTTACTTACTTACTTACTTACTTACTTACTTACTTACTTACTTACTTACTTATTGGATTTGTATGCCGCCCCTCTCCGCAGACTCGGGGCGGCTAACAACAGCAATAAAACAGTATATAACAAAATCCAATACTAAAAACAGTTAAAAACCCATTATATAAAAACCAATCATAGACATACCATGCATAAAATTGTAAAGACCTAGGGGGAAGTGTATCTCAATTCCCCCATGCCTGGCAGCAGAGGTGGGTTTTAAGCAGCTTTCGAAAGGCAAGGAGGGTGGGGGCAATTCTAATCTCTGGGGAGAGTTGGTTCCAGAGGGCCGGGGCCGCCACAGAGAAGGCTCTTCCTCTGGGTCCCGCAAAGCGACATTGTTTGGTTGACGGACCCGGAGAAGACCCACTCTGTGGGACCTAACTGGTCGCTGGGATTCGTGCAGCAGAAGGCGGTCCCTGAGGTAATCTGGTCTGGTGCCATGAAGGGCTTTATAGGTCATAACCAACACTTTGAATTGTGACTGGAAACTGACCGGCAACCAATGCAGACTGCGGAGTGTTGGTGTAACTTGGGCATATTTGGGAAAGCCCATGATTGCTTATGAGGTATGATTTTATGAACAACAGTTAAATCAGTTCGGAGACTTACTTAAATCATATGTAAGATCTTATGATCTTATGATTTATCATTTTGTGGTTTGCATGTACACTGGGAGGTTATGCGTCAGACAGATATAAATTTATTGTGTGTCCAATTACTCTTGGCCAATAAAGAATATTCTATGTAAGGAGGGGGGGGGAAGGAAAAGTAACGGGAAAACAGCATCTTTAGATCTAGAAGTAAATGTCACGAGAGCTGCTATTTTAAAACTCAGTAAATGAGGAAAGGCCATATAATTACATATTTATCCCAAAATATTCTCAGAGGTAAACTCTTGCTATCCTTCTATGTTGGAAACTGGGCTTGTAACTTTGTCTGACAAATAGAATAAAAATACATTTTTTTGACAATCCAACAAGTTCTACGCATGAATTCGATACATCATTTATTTATAACCACGGCCAGCGTTCTAAAATGGTGTCTACAGAAGGGAGGAGGGGAAAGGATTTGACGTACACATGACAGAAAGAAAGCAATGGAGTGGCGAAGGGAAGTATCTTATCTGCGGGAAAATGTTCTCTTTAATCATTTCGTTTTTAAAAGAAAGGACTCATCCTTTGTCTTCCTGGTGGGGAAAAAAAAAGAGGGGGAGGGCGGAAGCGAACTTTCTACCACGTAGGTTAAAACTGCTGGAGAGAAAACTAATTTTTATGTCATTAAAAATAAACCAGTCCTCTACTTATTACTACAAAAGAACCAATTAGACGCTAAATTGCAGGTATACAGGCTTACATGAAAATTATACACATCCGAGCATATTCTTTTCAGGGTTTGCTTACATCTCACTGATACGGCTGCAAACAATGATAAATAAATCAACCTCAACCAACAAAGAACTCAAGCAATACTGTTTACTAGTGTTTTCTACAAAAGTGTATTTGTTTTTTCTCTGCACTGGTTCCTCAATTGCCGGACTATATCCAGATATCAATGACCTTCTAAAACAGTGGTTCTCAACCTTTCTAATGCCGCGATACCTTAATTTACTTACTTACTTACTTACTTACTTACTTACTTACTTACTTACTTAGTTACTTACTTAGTTACTTACTTAGTTACTTACTTACTTACTTACTTACTTACTTACTCATTCATTCATTCATTCATTCATTCATTCATTCATTCATTCATTTATTAGATTTGTATGCCGCCCCTCTCCGCAGACTTGGGGCGGCTCACAGCAGTGATAAAACAGTATACAATGAAAAATCTAATATTAAGTCTAAAATAACAATTTTACATTAAAAACCTAAAAAAAACCTTATATAAAAACATACACGCAAACATTCCATACATAAAACTACATAGGCAAGGGGAGATGTCTCAGTTCCCCCATGCCTGACGGCAGAGGTGGGTTTTAAGAAGTTTACGAAAGGCAAGGAGGGTGGGGGCAGTCCTGATCTCCGGGGGGGGGGGGGCTGGTTCCAGAGGGTTGGGGCCACCACAGAGAAGGCTCTTCCCCTGGGTCCTGCCAAGCATAAGTCTACCACCAATTCTCCCAAAAGAGCTTTAAGCAGTTTGGCAGGAAAGTTAGAGGGGCACTCCCACTGTAAATGTTGATGGGTCGGATTGTAAAAATATGCTCCAAGATGCCAGAATAAAACTTTTAGTTCCTAACACCAGGGGACATTTGTATTTTCCCATGGTCTTAGGCGACCTCTGTTGAACAGTCATTTGACCCCCAAAGGGGTACCGACCCCAAGGTTGAGAACCACTTTTCTAAAAGGTTGCAAATGACCAGCTGTCTACAAGAAGTATAAATACTTCCCTTCTCCTCTATCCTATCAGAACTGAAGAAGCTTCTTGGATGAGAAACGAAACATCTTCAAAAGCAAAAACAAGAAAGTCCACTTGCTTGGGGTGGGGAAAACACCTTTGGGATTTCCAGGGAGTTAAGTATTTGATTCGATTGCATTGGATTGGATTTGTATGCCAACCCTCTCTGTAGACTCGGGGCGGCTAACAACAGTAGTAAAACAGCATATGACAATCCAATATTAAAACAGTTAAAAACCCTTATTATAAAACCAAACATACATACAGACATACCATGCATAAAATTGTAAAGGTCTAGGGGAAAAAAATATCTCAGTTCTCCCATGCCTGGCGGCAGAGGTGGGTTTTAAGGAGCTTATGAAAGGCAAGGAGGGTGGGGGCAATTCTAATCTCTGGGGGGAGTTGGTTCCAGAGGGCCGGGGCCGCCACAGAGAAGGCTCTTCCCCTGGGTCCCGCCAAGCAACATTGTTTAGTTGACGGGACCCGGAGAAGACCCACTCTGTGGGACCTAACTGGTCGCTGGGATTCGTGCAGCAGAAGGCGGTCCCTGTGATAGTCTGGTCCGGTGCCATGAAGGGCTTTATAGATCATAACCAAGACTTTGAATTGTGACCGGAAACTGATCAGCAACCAATGCAGTAATTGCCTTGCTTCCAAATCTGTAACCCCAGCCTTAGCTTTGGGGCTTCCCTGCTCCCTGGATGTCTAAGCATCGCCCCTTTCGGAAGCTGTGGAACTGCCCGATGTCTAATTATTTTCCAGTTCTTGGTGGAGAATAAAACTTAAATTTCGGATGATTTGCCAAAAAAGCTGCTCCCACACAGAGCATGCAAATTTCAACATGAACATTGCAATTCATTAACATTTGGTTCTGCTCTATTTTTATCTCATCTTATGAGCAGTCGAAGGCTTTGCTTCTTCTTTTCTTTCTTTGAGATTTCCTAATTCATTGGATTTCCTTGAATCAAAGATAGACTGGAACGCTGGGAACCAACTCGCCCAGATTCCATAACACACTTTTCACCTAATTTGCAACTAACCTGGTCGATTCTCCTGCAATAGACCCTCATTACTCTCTGGGTCAAATGCACGAATCCCAGCGACCAGTTAGGTCCCACAGAGTGGATCTTCTCCGGGTCCTGTCAACTAAGCAATGTCGCCTGGCGGGACCCAGGGGAAGAGCCTTCTCTGTGGCGGCCCCGGCCCTCTGGAACCAACTCCCCCCAGAGATTAGAACTGCCCCCACCCTCCTTGCCTTTCGTAAACAACTTAAAACCCACCTCTGCTGCCAGGCATGGGGGAATTGAGATCCTCTTTCCCCCTAGGCCTTTACAATTCTATGCATGGTATGTATGTATGTATGCTTGGTTTTTATATTAATATATTTTTAATCATCAATACCAAATTACTATTGTACACTGTTTTATTGTCGCTGTTAGCCGTCCCGAGTCTCTGGAGAGGGGCGGCATACAAATCCAATAAATAAATAAATAAATAAATAAATAAATAAATAAATAAATAAATACAGGTGAAACTCGAAAAATTAGAATATTATGCAAACGTTCATTTATTTCAGTAATGTAACTTAAAAGGTGAAACTTAAAATATGAGAGATATTCATAACATGCAAGTTCAAGCCGTGACTTGTCATAATTGTGATGATTATGGGGTACAGCTCATGAAAACCCCAAATCCCCCATCTAAGAATTCTAGAGGTTAATTCTCTGCCTTACAAGGCAAAGACTGCAAGTTCAAATCCCAGTCAGGGTATGGCTAGCTGATGAGGCCAGAACAGGATAGATCTATCCTATTCTCCCTTAATTTTCAAATACAGCAAAAACATGTGACAAATACAGAATATAGTTTGTCAACTATGAATACAGTGATACCTTGTCTTACGAACTTAATTGGTTCCGGGAGGAGGTTTGTAAGGTGAAAAGTTCGTAAGACGAAACAATGTTTCCCATAGGAAACAATGGAAAACCGATTAATGCGTGCAAGCCCCCCGCAAAAAAAATCCCCCCCAAAATTTGCAAAAATGGGCGTTCCACTTGGCACCGCCGCTCGGCTGTCACCTTCTGAAACAACCGGGCTCAAACGGAGGTGGGGAGTCCCAATAGGGAATTCCAGGGGCAGAGCTTTGACATCACGGAGACATCCTTCCTGGAGTCCCCGTTTTGGCCAGCCAGGAAGGACGTCTCTGTGACGTCAAAGCTCCGCCCCTGGAATTCCCTATTGGGATTCCCCACCTCCATTTGAGCCTCTCGACTGGCCGAAAGCTCCACGGCTTTTCTGGGAAGGTGGCAGCTGGGTGGCGGCACTTTTTGGTGTTCCCCCAAACCCGAGCCCGAACTTTTGCCAAACTTCCATGTTCGTCGTTCGGGAGAATGCCGAGAAGTGCCCGGCTGCCACCAGCGGGTTCGTAAGATGAAAAAAGTTCGTAAGAAGAGGGGTTCGTATCACGAGGTACTACTGTAAATTAATTAACTGCCTTGGAAATGGCCCTGGGTTGGAAGCATTAAGCTCCTCCCATATTTGGTTATACCAGGGTGATTTGGCAGAAAAAAACATATAAAACTTCCCTGATACAAAGCTGAAAGAATTAGATATTGTAGCCTAGAGGTTAATTCTCTGCCTTACAAGGCAAAGGCTTTTAATCAAATACAGTGGTAGCTCTACTTAAGAACTTAATTCGTTCCATGACCAGGTTCTTAAGTAGAAACTTTCTTAAGTAGAAGCAATTTTTCCCATAGGAATCAACGTAAAAGCAAATAATGCATGCAAACCCATTAGGAAAGAAATAAAAGCTTGAAATTTGGGTGGGAGGAGGAGGAAGAAGAGGAGGAAGACAGTCGCTGCTGAAGGAAGAAGGTGAGGTGAGCAGAACCAAAAAAATCCGAAACTTTAAGGCTTAAAAAAAAAAAGAGGGACTCTGAGGCAGTGTCCAGAGAAAGGGAAATGCTCCGTTCACTCTGGGCTACCCAGAGCAAAGGGAGCATTTCTTTTCTCTGGGCGCTGGGCAGAGGTTTATTCCTTCTGCAAGCACCCAGAGAAAGAGAAATGCTCTGTTCGCTCTGGGCTGCCCAAAGCGAAGGGAGCGTTTCTTTTCTCTGGGCGCTGGCAGAGGTTTATTCCCTCTCCAAGCGCCCAGAGAAAGAGAAATGCTCTGTTCGCTCTGGGCTGCCAAAGCCTCCTTAAGCGCCACCGAAAGGCTCCTCTATTGAAACGATCTTGAAACGATCACATGGAAAACCCTGTACGGAATATTTTCACACTCCACCTCCCGCTGTGGATTTAGTGTGCACAGTGTGCCAAGTAATACTGTCTTGTTTTTTAAATAGCATTTTTAAAAAATGCAATGTGTTTGATGAAGCAGAAGGAAAATTACGTGATGCTGAATGACAAGAACGGCAACAATGCATTGGATAAATCACCTTTTTTATAATAAAAAAAGAGAGAAGGAAAGGAGATGATCTGCTCTTTGTTTCACAGCGTGAGAGTGTTGAAAAGAAGCTGCTAGTTTCACACTGTCATCCACAGAACTCGTGATGTGCCTACAAGCAAAGTGTAAAGAAAGTCCCGATTGTTCACCCAGGGAGAGAAAACGCAGAGTTCCTGGTCTGAGATACAAAGGGTTGGGGTTTAACTCTTTCATGATCAAATTCGGGCTCCGTCTTTCAATCTCCCATGTTCGCTGCACTGTTGTTTATTTATTTCTAAAGTATTATGTATTTATGTCCCGTCTTACTTATACCCTACGCAACTAGACTGTTCTGTCTGGGTCACTCCAGAAGCCATTACCAACCCAAAAAGAGAAGCCAGACACACTGGTAAAAGGCAAAGGCAGTTTTATAAAATTCAAGAAAAACACAGGTAACAGAAAATGTCCTTACAAACAGGAAAATGCTGTATCTTCAGATATATCCACGAAGGCAAAAGTCCATGCAGCAATACAGAATTCTTGCTGCCAAGCCGAGGCTGTAGATAGCAGACCTACACCTCCCACGGGTCTTCCAAAGCTGCTGGGCCACAAGCCAGGAACAGAGACGCCGAGAAACAAGACAGGATAACGCAACTCCAAACTGATAACACTCCACATGGCTTCAAGGGCTTGCCTGCCTTTTAAACCCTGCTAAGGAGGACCACACCCAAACCCAGCTGTTCCTAATTCAGTGCTGATAATACTTCTTTAATTGCTCATTTCTTTGATCTGACCGTCTCTGTCGCATGTCAATGACGGCTTGAGCTTCATCACCTAATGACTCCAAACTACTGGCTGGGGAGAGCCCCCCCCCTGGGGCTCTCATGCTGTTCTCCTTCATCCCATTCCTGATTTTCCTCTCCCCCGTCCGACTGTTCAGCCCCCTCCTCTTCGCTGTCATCCTCCTCCGGGCATGGAGCCAGCAGAGACACAGCCGGTCCCTGAGCAGCCTCAGGCTGAACCACAACACTAGACTTACAATCCTAGGTTTAGAAAGCTTAGAACTATGTCGCTTTAAACATGCCCTAAGCATAGTCCATGAAATCATCTGCTACAACATCCTTCCTGTCAACAACTACTTCAGCTTCAACCACAACAACACACGAGCACACAACAGATACAAACTTAAAGTAAACCGCTCTAAACTCGACTGCAGGAAATACGACTTTAGTAACTGAGTAGTTGATGCATGGAACTCACTACCCGACTCTGTAGTATCCTCACCTAACCCTCAAAACTTTACCCTTAGACTATCCACTGTTGACCTCTCCCGATTCCTAGGAGGTCAGTAAGGGGCGTGCATAAGTGCACCGCCCTAATGTTTCTCTTTTACTAGTATCATGTATATAAATATTATATCTTTGTATACCGCCAATACATATGTGACAAAACGAATTAAATAAATAAATAAATAAATAAATAAATAAATAAATAAGTATAAATAACTCAAGGCCATGAACATATCTAATATTCTTCCTTTCTCCTCTTTTCTCCATAATACCAACGCTGTGAGTTGGGTTGGGCTAAGGCAGTGATTGACTCAAATTCACCCAGCTAGCTTCCATCCCTAAGGCAGGACAAGACATTGCCCACAAGATCATATGCTGCAATGTCCTGCCTGTCGGCGACTACTTCAGCTTCAACCACAACAACACAAGAGCACACAACAGATTTAAACTTAATATTAACCGCTCCAAACTTGACTGTAAAAAATATGACTTCAGTAACCGAGTTGTCGAAGCGTGGAACTCATTACCGGACTCCATAGTGTCATCCCCAAACCCCCAACACTTTACCCTTAGATTATCTACAGTTGACCTATCCAGATTCCTAATAGGTCAGTAAGGGGCAAGTACAAGTGCACTAGAGTGACTTCTGTCCCCTGTCCTATTGCTCTCCTATATCTCCTATACCTTTCTTCTATTCCTATATCTCTTCTATTCTTTCATTGATATGTTCTATTACTATATCTTCTTTTCTATTATTTCTTAGATATATTTTACTATGAGTATCTCCTCTATAACCTTCATCATGTATTTTACTATGTGTATATAGATATATACCCACTAAAATCCTCATTGTGTATTGGACTGACTGACTGACTAACTCACTCACTCACTCACTCACTCACTCACTCACTCACTCACTCACTCACTAAACAAACAAACAAACAAACAAACAAACAAACAAAACTTATAGTCTCCCAGTGATTGGTCCAAAGTCACCTGTCCAGTTTTTATGCCTAAAATGAGACTAGAACTCACAGTCTCCTGAAAATAGGCCCAGAGCCACCCGGTCAGTTTTCATCCCTAAAGTGGGACTAGAACTCACAGTCTCCTGGTTTCTACCCAAGCATTTTAACTGCTAGATTGAAATGATTGTGTTATAAAATAATCATTCTTTTGTTCATTTTTATCCTTTAAAAAAAAAAATTCCACTGCAGTAGGCATGACACTTTGGCTGTGTTTAGCTAGATCAGACTAAAATTGTTTCAGGCTACTCTGTGCACTGAGCTATTTCCATCATGGATCCATTGTATTTTTGTCGGTGGAGTTTAGCATTTTATGTAAATTCAGGGATTATTTTCATAAGGAAGAGTCTGGATGATTGCTAAGAATGACACTTTAAATCACCTGGTTATTTATGTCTCTCTTGATTAATTTTCAGGATGGCATGTTTTCCCATTAATTAGATTAAATGGGATTGCTCCCAAGAAGTGACCATAAATAGAATACTGGAGTTGGGAGGGGCCATTGAGGTCATCAAGTCTAATCTCCTACTCAGCACAGGAATCTAAATCAAAAGTTCCCTGAATGATGGTTGTCTAGTCTCTAATGAAGGAGAACATCCCATATTTCTTCGTCATTCATTCCATTGTCAGCCTCCTCTTATTGTTAAAAGGTTTATGTATGTATGTATGTATGTATGTATGTATGTATGTATGTATGTATGTATTGATTGGATTTGTATGCCGCCCCTCTCCGGAGACTCGGGGCGGCTAACAGCAATAACAACACAGTTACAATAATAATCCAATACTAAAAACGATTAAAAACCCATTAATATAAAAACCAAACATACATACAGACATACCATGCATAAAATTGTAAAGGCCTAGGGGAAAAGAGTATCTCAATTCCCCCATGCCTGGCGGCAGAGGTGGGTTTTAAGAAGCTTACAAAAGGCAAGGAGGGTGGGGGCAATTCTAATCTCTGGGGGGAGTTGGTTCCAGAGGGCCGGGGCCACCACAGAGAAGGCTCTTCTCCTGGGTCCCACAAAGCAGCATTGTTTAGTTGACGGGACCCGGAGGAGACCCACTCTGTGGGACCTAACTGGTCGCTGGGATTCGTGCAGCAGAAGGCGGTCCCGGAGATAATTTGGTCCGGTGCCATGAAGGGCTTTATAGGTCATAACCAGCACTTTGAATTGTGACCGGAAACTGATCGGCAACCAGTGCAGACTGCGGAGTGTTGGTGTAACATGGGCATGCCTTGGGAAGCCCATGATTGCTCCCGCAGCTACAATCTGCACGATCTGAAGTTTCCGAACACTTTTCAAAGGTAGCCCCATGTAGAGAGCATTACAGTAGTCGAGCCTCAAGGTGATGAGGACATGAGTGACTGTGAGCAGTGACTCCCGGTCCAAATAGGGTCGCAACTGCTGCACCAGGCGAACCTGGGCGAACGCCCCCCTCGCCACAGCTGAAAGATGTTTCTCTAATGTGAGCTGTGGATCGAGGAGGACACCCAAGTTGGCTAGAAAAAAGCTAACCTCAGAAATGTTCCTATTTGAAAAGCTTGCATTGATAAAGGTTTTATGTGAGACAAAAAATAGGGTTGTGTATAGCCCTCTCACTCTCTCTCTATGCATATATCTTAAGTATTACATGAATTAGTGGGAAAGACATAGACTTAACTCTATGAGATTTTGTGGGCATAAACTGTTAGGAATTTTACATGGAACTCTAGATGAAAGGCTATACTTGGACATTGCCTCCCTTAATGTCTATGACAGTGATGGCAAACCTTTTTTTGGTCAGGTGATGAAAGTGCATGCGTGCGCTATTGCACATGCTAGAGTGCATACACCCATAATTATATATACAGTGTTACCTCTACCTAAGAACACCTCTACTTAAGAACTTTTCTAGATAAGAACCGGGTGTTCAAGATTTTTTTGCCTCTTCTTAAGAACCATTTTCTACTTAAGAACCTGAGCCCAGAAAAATCTCCCAGGAAATTTGAGAGCGGCACAAAGGCCCGGTCAGTTTTCTGCCATTCCCCCTTTAATCCCGGCCATCTCGGGCTTTTCTGGGCTGCCAGAGGAGCCTTTCGGTGGCGCTTAAGGAGGCTTTGGCAGTCCAGAGCGAACGGAGCATTTTCCTTTCTCTGGACGCTTGGATAGGGATAAACCTCTCCCTGCGCCCAAAGAAAAGAAACACTCCCTTCACTCTGGGCAGTGACTGTCCTCCTCCTCTTCTTCCTCCTCCTCCTCCCACCCAAATTCCAAGCTTTTATTTCTTTCCTAATGGGCTTGCATGCATTATTTGCTTTTACATTTATTCGTATGGGAAAAATTGCTTCTACTTACAAACTTTTCTACTTAAGAACCTTAGGAATGAATTCAGTTCTTAAGTAGAGGTAACACTGTATTTCCGAACACAAGTCTACAGTCTCCTTCCATTTTAATTTTCCAAGAATAACTGCAAGGCTTTCTGCAGTCCAGAGTATCTTCTTGGAAAGAGAGCGTTGTTAGTAGTTAATATTTGATTTATGATACAGCAACTTCCCATTTAATTTCATATACACTAAAGGAATCAGCCAAGAGAGGGGGGGGGGGAAACTGGGAGGCAGTGAGTAAGCCCATTGCATACTGCCTGCATGAATAAATCTCTTGCTTCTGACTCTACTGGCTGCTCGAGGTTCACATCCAAAGACACATCAAGCCTTCTGGGAAATGTGCATTTTTCATGTGACCGTTGTCTGAACTTTAAAACGTTTAAAAAGTAAGAATTTCATATTGGCTCATAAAGCAATAGAGAAAGTGTAGGCTTGGTTACAGGCCTTAGAGCAGTGATGGTGAAGCTATGGCACGGGTGCCACAGGTGACACGCGGAGCCATATCTACTGGCATGCTAGCCGTTACCCTAGCTCAGCTCCAATGTGCATGTATGTGCCGGCCAGCTGATTATTGGATCGCACAGAGGCTCCGGGAGGGCGTTTTGGGCTTCCGGGGAGCCTCCAGGGGGATGGGGGAGGGCGTTTTTACCCTCCTCCAGCTCCAGGGAAACCTTTGGAGGGCAAAATACTGGACCCACCAGAAGTTGGGAAACAGGCCGTTTCCAGCCTCCAGAGGGCCTCCTGGGGGTGGGGGAAACTGTTTTCACCCTCTCCAGGAATTGAGTTATGGATGTCTTCGACCACACGAATCCCAGCGACCGATTAGGTCCCACGGAGTTGGCCTTCTCCGGGTCCCGTCGACTAAACAATGTCGTTTGGCGGGTCCCAGGGGAAGAGCCTTCTCTGTGGTGGCCCCGACCCTCTGGAACCAGCTCCCCCCTGAGATTAGAACTGCTCCTACCCTCCTTGCCTTTTGTAAACTCCTTAAAACCCACCTCTGCCGTCAGGCATGGGGAAACTGAGATAACTTCCCCAGGCCTATACTGTTTATGTATGGTATGTTGTGTGCATGTTTTTTTTTAATTATGGGTTTTTAGTTTCAATTATTAGATTTGTATTATATATTGTTTTCTATTACTGTTGTGAGCCGCCCCAAGTCTACGGAGAGGGGCGGCATACAAATGTAATAAATGAATGAATGAATGAATGAATGAATGTGGGCACTTGCACATGTGCGAATGTGGGCACTTGCACATGTTGCTTCCTACGGAAGCAACAATCTACCCAAATGTTTTAGACTTGGATAAGAAAGCGACCTAGAAAGATCTATCGAACAAACAAAATAATCTTAAATCAAAAGAAGATTTGGCTTTCGTTGGAATAACAATAGACGGGTGGCCTTACTTGCAAATTCAATCTAGGTATAAAAAAGATATGTCACAATTTGCATTTCAACAAGAATTGTGAGCCGCCTCGAGTCTTCGGAAATGGGCAGCATACAAATCCAATCAATCAATCAATCAATATCTATCTATCTATCTATCTATCTATCTATCTATCTATCTATCTATCTATCTATCTATCTATCAATCAATCAATCTATCTATCTATCTATCTATCTATCTAGTGTATATATGTATGTATGTATGTATGTATGTATGTATGTATGTATCTATTTATCTATCTATCTAGTGTATTTATGTATGTATGTATGTATGTATGTATGTATGTATCTATCTATCTAGTGTATGTAAGTATATATGTATGTATGTATGTATGTATGTATGTATGTATGTATGTATGTATGTATCTATCTATCTATCTATCTAGTGTATGTATGTATGTATGTATGTATGTATGTATGTATCTATCTATCTATCTATCTATCTATCTATCTATCTATCTATCTATCTAGTGTATGTATGTATATATGTATATATGTATGTATGTATGTATCTATCTATCTATCTATCTATCTATCTATCTAGTGTATGTATGTATCTATCTATCTATCTATCTATCTATCTATCTATCTATCTATATATCTATCTATCTATCTATCTATCTAGTGTATGTATGTATGTATGTATGTATCTATCTATCTATCTATCTATCTATCTATCTATCTAAACTATCTATCTATCTATCTATCTATCTATCTATCTATCTATCTAGTGTATGTATGTATGTATGTATCTATCTATCTATCTATCTATCTATCTATCTATCTAAACTATCTATCTATCTATCTATCTATCTATCTAGTGTATGTATGTATGTATGTATGTATGTATGTATGTATGTATCTATCTATCTATCTATCTATCTATCTATCTATCTATCCATCTAGTGTGTGTATGTATGTATGTATGTATGTATGTATGTATGTATGTATGTATCTATCTATCTATCTATCTATCTATCTATCTATCTATCTAGTGTATGTATGTATGTATCTATCTATCTATCTATCTATCTATCTAAACTATCTATCTATCTATCTATCTATCTATCTATCTATCTATCTATCTAGTGTATGTATATATGTATGTATCTATGTATCTATGTATCTATCTATCTATCTATCTATCTATCTATCTATCTATCTATCTATCTAGTGTGTGTGTGTATGTATGTATGTATGTATGTATCTATCTATCTATCTATCTATCTATCTATCTATCTATCTAATCTATCTATCCATCCTTCCATCCATCCCTCCCTCCATCCATCCATCCATTAAGAACTAGATAAAAATTTAATCAAGTTTTCCTTATTATTCATTCTAACACAAAACCTAGAAGTGAATTTGGATTTTGACCCTGAGAAGCAGCATCAAAAAGATAGTCTAATGGAAGAAATACAAATAAGCAATACTGTATTTGCAACACGCCCAGTCACTTAAATGGGGGATCTTTCTGTTGCTTAGGTGAAGAGAATGGTTTCAACTCCTCTGCTGGAATTTCTCTCTCCATAAAGATAATTCTCCATTCAGTAAATGCAATGGGCTTTTTGCCGGGTTTGTTTTTAAATAGAAAGAGCAGCTAGGAATAAGCAGTGGCCTACTTAATGTTAATTATAATCAGTGTTTTACTTTCTGCGTCTTTGATTGTTAAGTTGGCAAAGTGCTGAGGAGATCCTTTGGGGATGCAAATACTTTAAGAAAATGTAAGCTATTATTATTAAATAAAAATCACCTGGAGTTTAGATTATACAATAGCCACCTGATTACACTTAGTACGGGAGCTGTAATAAAAATAGTAATAATAATAAATGCACGGAACAATTCAATTAGAGATGTGTTTATCCGAGTTCAAGAAAGGTCCGGTGCTTTGGAAATAAGCACAAGTGGGATCAAATGTGACTTTTGACACTTTTCATCAGTCACACACACTTGGCATGGAGAGGGGAAAAAATGGAAATTTGGCCCTCAGGAAGGTGAGGATGTTCCAACCCTGGAGGTTTTTAAGAAGAG
Source organism: Erythrolamprus reginae (assembly GCF_031021105.1). Classification (NCBI taxonomy): domain Eukaryota; kingdom Metazoa; phylum Chordata; class Lepidosauria; order Squamata; family Dipsadidae; genus Erythrolamprus; species Erythrolamprus reginae. The sequence continues at coordinate 89,615,871 of NC_091955.1, read as the reverse complement.
CCTGGACAGCCACTTGCCTGAAATGGGGCAGGGTCTCCTGCTTGACATGGGGGTTGGACAGGAAAACCTCTAAGCTCCCTTCCAACTCTGTCTGTCTGCCAGTCAGTCAGTCAGTCTGTCAACCAGCCAGCCAGCCAGTCTGCCTGCCTGTCTATCATCTATCTATCTATCTATCTATCTATCTATCTATCTATCTATCTATCTATCTATCTATCTATCTATCTATCTATCTATCTTATCTATCTATCTATCTTATCTTATCTATCTATCTATCTTTCTATCTATCTTATCTTTCTATCTATCTAATCTATCTATCTATCTATCTAATCTAATCTATCTATCTATCTAATCTATCTATCTATCTATCTATCTATCTATCTTATCTATCTATCTATCTATCTTATCTATCTATCTATCTTATCTATCTATCTATCTTATCTATCTATCTATCTTATCTATCTATCTATCTATCTTATCTATCTATCTATCTATCTATCTATCTAATATATCTATCTATCTATCTATCTATCTATCTATCTATCTATCTAATCTATCTATCATCTATCTATCTATCATCTATCTAATCTATCATCTATCTATCTATCTATCTATCTATCATCTATCTATCATCTATCTATCTATCTATCTATCTATCTAATATATCTATCATCTATCTATCTATCTATCTATCTATCTATCCATCCATCTATCTATCTATCTATCTATCTATCCATCATCTATCTATCTATCTATCTATCTATCTATCTATCTATCTATCTATCTACCTTCTATTCTATTGTGCAAAAAAGGGCAACAAGTATGATCAAGGAAATGGAGCCCCTCCCTTATGAAACCAGGTTGCAACACCTTGGTCTCTTCAGCCTTGAAAGATGGCGTTTAGGGGGTGACTTGATTGAAGTGTATAAAATCATGAATGGAATAGAACTGGTGGATAGAGAAATATTATTTTCTCTATCACACAATACTAGGACAAGGGGGCACCCCCTAAAGCTCATAGGTAAGAAAGTGAGGACAAATCAAGGGAAATATTTCTTCACCCAGAGGGTCCTTGGTTTATGGAATTCACTTCCAGAAGGGGTCGTGACAGCTGTCAGCCTAGAGAGCTTCAAGGCAGGATTAGACAGAGTCATGGATGCCAAGTGTATCCAGTGGTTATTGAAACGGATGTCCATGTGCCTCCTCTATGTTGGTTGAGGCAGGCAGGATTCCCTTGGGTACCATTTGTTGGGGGTTGAGGGAAAGGGAGGATCTTGCCTTCTCTTTCTGCTCAAGATCCCCATGGACAATTGATGGGCCACTGTTTGACACAGAATGCTGGACTCGATGGGCTTTGGCCTGATTCATCATGGCTCTTCTTATGTTCTATTCTATTCTATTCTATTTCTACTCTACTCTACTCTATTCTATCCTATTGGGTGCATTAACCACCCAATAGCCACCCCTTTTTAGCAGCTAGTCCTCAATGGGTACATCCAGAGGATGCCTTTAGCAGAGGATGTGATCTGGGAGGGGAGAAAAGAGTACGCTTCCAAGATGATATGTTAAGGAGCAGTATTAGTTCCATATTGTTGTAACAGAGTGTCAAAACAAATTAGCATTAATTTGCACCAGCAATACACTTAGATTAAGACCGGCAAGCGATGATGACAAATGGAACTTGCAACATCGCCTAACGAGAGGGCAAGGCTTCTTTGCTGGAACTGCTTCTCTAAATTAGTGGACGAGGCTCGTAAGGCTTCCATGCATAACCAAAGCAATTTTGATTACCGAGAGACGAGTCTTCCTTTAGAAGAAATTTGTCAAGCAAAAGCAGAGGTGGGCTACACGTAAAACCGGGGGGACAATTTGTAACACAATTTCTGTTGAGTTTAATTTTTGAGGGTTTTTTAAAATAGTTAATTAGGCATGCTGGTTTCATGAGTTTGCTGTAGTGAGTTGTCTTCTACCACGTCAAGGTTTTTTCTCTACACCTTATGAGAATTATTTATTATTTTATTTTATTTTATTTTATTTTATTTTATTATTTTATTTTATTTTATTTTATTTTATTTTATTTTATTTATTTATTTTATTTTATTTTATTTTATTTTATTTTAATTTATATTTATATTTATATTTATATATTTATTTATTTTGTCCAATACACAATGAGGTTTTTTATTGGGTATATATCTATATACACATAGTAAAATACATGATGAAGGTTATAGAGGAGATACTCATAGTAAAATATATCTAAGAAACAATAGAAAAGAAGATATAGTAATAGAACATATCAATGAAAGAATAGAAGAGATATAGGAATAGAAGAAAGGTATAGGAGATATAGGAGAGCAATAGGACAGGGGACGGAAGGCACTCTAGTGCACTTGTACTCACCCCTTACTGACCTCTTAGGAATCTGGATAGGTCAACCGTAGATAATCTAAGGGTAAAGTGTTGGGGGTTTGGGGATGACACTATGGAGTCCGGTAATGAGTTCCACGCTTCGACAACTCGGTTAGTGAAGTCATATTTTTTACAGTCAAGTTTGGAGCGGTTAATATTAAGTTTAAATCTGTTGCGTGCTCTTGTGTTGTTGTGGTTTAAACTGAAGTAGTCGCCAACAGGCAGGACGTTGCAGCATATGATCTTGTGGGCAATACTTAGATCTTGTTTAAGGCGTCTTAGTTCTAAACTTTCTAGGCCCAGGATTGAAAGTCTAGTCTCGTAAAGTCTAGTCGTAGAGGTTATGAGGTTGCAACATGAGCATCAAATTGCATTTTTTTACATAGCCATCTTGCTAAGCTTCCTGGAAAGTCAGTGATGAGCAGGGTGGAGCGATTCCACCAAGATTTGAAAGTCATGGAGTCACGGTATCAAGGTGGATGGGATGTACATCTAATCAAATTCAACTAATCAAATTCGCAGACGACACCAAGCTGGCAGGGGTAGCCAACACCCTAGAAGACAGGCTCAAATTACAGAAAGACCTGGACAGACTAACACAGTGGGTCCACACCAACAAAATGATGTTCAACATTGACAAGAGCAAAGTCCTTCACCTAGGTAAAAAAAAAACTTGGACACACATACAGCCTGGGAGAAACCTCTCTCAGCAGTAGCGACGGCTAAAGAGATCTTGGAGTCTTGGTGGATAATCAACTAAACATGAGCCAACAATGTGCAGCAGCAGCCAAAAAAGCCAATACAATCCTAAGCTGCATCAACAGGGGAATAAGCTCCAAGACCAGGGAAGTCTTAATACCACTCTACTATGCCCTGGTCAGACCACACCTGGAGTACTGTGTTCAGTTCTGGTCACCACACTTCAAAAAAGACATTGAAACTCTGGAGAAGGTGCAGAAAAGAGCAATCAAAATGATCAGGGGTCTAGAAACCAAGACTTACGAAGAGAGACTGCGGGAACTGGGCATGGATAGCCTAGAGAAAAGGAGGGCCAGAGCGGACATGATAGCAGTCTACAGGTATACGAGGGGTTGCCACAGAGAGGAGGGGATCACTTTATTCTCCAGGGCACCGGAGGGCCAGACGAGGAACAAGGAGAGATTCAACCTGATAATAAGGAAGAACTTCCTGACGGTCAGAACGATCAACCAGTGGAACAACCTACCAGCAGATGTTGTGAACTCCAATACTCTGGACATTTTTAAGAGGAAATTGGACTGCCATTTGGCTGAGATGCTACAGGGTTCCTGCTTAGGCAGGGGGTTGGACTTGATGACCCGCATGGTCCCTTCCAACTCTAACAATCAATCAATCAATCAATCAATCAATCAACCAATCCATACATACATACATACATACATACATACATACATACATACATACATACATACATACATACGATGGCTGACTATTGTTGGAGCATCACGTGAGAATGTCCAAATTAAACACTCCAGAAAAATCTGTAAGAGAAATTTTCTACCTTAATATGTAGAATTACCATTATATGTATAATTATATGCATAATTACCATTCGATACTGTTGTGGTTGGCTCTGGGCCAGCTCCTGCAGTGGGGAATTTTGATGTTGATTTATGGGAATCCTCGGTTTATCGGAGACCTGCCAGCAGAATCGGACAGTGAAGGGACAGACAGTGGGGGAAACAGATAGGGAGATGGGTGCAGCCTGCCCACCAATCAGTGCTCCAATTAGTGAGTCATCAGAATTGGAGGTGGACCCATTTGTGGATGGCCATGTGTGCAGGTTTATGGCAAGACGGGAACAGTTGCGCAGGTATCTCAGAAGATAAGTGAGCACACCTGTTCAATGGGTAATTATGTTAATGAGTTGGTGATAAAAACAGGTGGGCTGTGGGCGTTTATTAGTTTGGGCTTTACAGCTGTCTTATCTACTCTTTTGTTTTGGCACGCTTCTGCATCCAAGGACTTCCAGGTGTGAGTAATTTGACTTGTGTTTATAAACTTGCTTTTTCCCTTTTGACTGTGTGTGTGTTTGAAACTTATTCCGATCTCACTGGGGGGCTAATTGCCAATAGCCCGGCCTAACAAATACCAAAAAGGCTTCAAGAATTGTAGCTTCTGCTCTGGTAATCTCGCACTACTAACCAGAGCATACAAAACTTTTGCCAGACCAATCCTTGAATACAGCTCATCTGTCTGGAACCCATGCCACATAAACACTTTTAAAATGTCCAGAGATACTTTACTAGAAGAGCCCTCCACTCCTCTACTTGCAACAGAATGCCCTACGCAACTAGACTTACAATCCTAGGTTTAGAAAGCTTATAACTACGTCGCATACAAATCCTTGCTAACTATCTAAATTCTGGCATATCTGAAAAAGCTTATCCATTTCATTCTCATAAGATCTCCTCGATGTGATGTATTTAAGCTATTTTTTTCCATTCTTTTTTGGTTTTTTGCAACCAATTGCTTGGGTTGAAATCGGTCTAGTCCTTCCAACCAGGAATGAGGGTCAATTTGCACTTAAATGCGACAAAATAATAAAAAGAAATCGAATCCAAATGGATGCTCAGATTGCCAATGTCTGAAAACTACTGTGGGCTGACCTATTTGCACTTGTTCTGCATTGCTTCTCTTTTATTCCTCCTACACATCTCCAAATTAACCTGATTAACCACTGGTATAAGTTTAGTAGATATCTAGTCAGCGCCTCCCTGCAGCCGACTGAATCTCCAAGTCCTTTTGGACATCTTCTTTCATGCTGATGGCTGGCACTCTTCCAGTGAATGGCTGACAAAAGAGACAGAAGTTCGGCATAGCTTAGCTTTCTTCGGTCTCTTGGAACAACTGAGCATGGGCAATGGGAAAAAGGAAGGAAGACAAGAAACCACCGAGGCCATCGCCCCAAAATCAGCATGGCATGAAGGCTATAAAGTTATTTTTTTGAAGGAAGTATGGAAACTCCCATGATCTGAAAGAAGGCCTAACCAAGCTATGGACTGATAGATCTGATAGATGGTTAGGTGATAGATGGATGGATGAATGGATGATAGATTAGATAGATGATAGAGTAGATAGACCGACAGACAGACTGACAGACAGACAGATATAAATAAAGAGATAGACACACAGGTAGATGATAAATAGGTAGGTAGGTAGGTAGGTAGGTAGGGAGAGAGAGAGAGAGAGAGATGAGACAAAATGACAGATAGATGACACGAGAGGTAGATATACAGATGAGAGGGAGATGATTAGATAGATAGACAGACCACAGACAGACAGACAGACAGACAGACAGACAGACAGGAGAGAGAGGAGAGAATGATAGAGAAGATGATAGACAGACAGACAGACAGATAGATGAGAGGGAGAGAATAGATAGATAGATGAAAGAAAGATGGATGGATGGATAGATGATGGATGGATGGATAGATAGATAGACAGACAGATAGATTGATAAGAGATTGATAGATGGATGGGTGGAAAGATGGATGGACAGATGGTAGATTGATAGGTAGGAAGATAGATAGATAGATAGATAGATAGATAGATAGATAGATAGATAGATAGATAGATAGATAGGCAGGCAGGCAGGCAGGCAGGCAGGCAGGCAGGCAGGCAGGCAGGCAGGCAGGCAGGCAGGCAGGCAGGCAGGCAGGCAGGCAGGCAGGCAGGCAGACAGAAGAGAGAGGGAGGGAGGGAGGGAGTTGGATAGATAGTTGATAAAGACAGATAGCTGACAGATGATAGAAGGTGGACAATAACTATCCTCTGGGTTCAACTGATGACACTCCAACTGGAAACTTGCACACAGAAAGTTGCCCGTGTGCCGAGACAAGCACAGCCAGCCGTTCACCTCCAGATCCAGGACACGGCACATACGACCCTCCGTAGGGCCTTCCCCGTTCCGAAGAAGGGCAGTGACTACGCCTAACAAATGTAACTTTAACAACAGTGAAACAACCTAATAGCGTAACGTGCCAGGGGGTTAATGTGGCGGACCATTTAACGCGGAGCTAAGCAGCCCTGGTTTCTTTCCCGGTGCCAAGTGTCGAACTGAGAATTGCAATTGCAGCAGCAGTTACTAATTCATTAGTTAAAGGGGGTCATTGCTCATAGGGTGGGGTTTGGGGGGGGATGAGGGGAGAGGAAAATGGCAAGAAACCCAGAGATGCAAAGTTTTGTTCTCCTGCAGGATGCTGCATTTAGATAACATACTTCTCAGGTGGGAAAGAGGCAATGCCTTTTCAATATAAGAAAGAAAGAAAGAAAGAAAGAAGGAAAGAAAGAAAGAAAGAAAGAGGGAGGGAGGGAAAAGAAAGAAGGAAGGAAGAAAGAAGAAAAAGGAAGGAAGGAAGAAGAAAGAAGGAAGGAAGGAAGAAGAAAAAAGAAGGAAGGAAAGAAGGAAGGAAAGAAAGAAGGAAGGAAGGAAGGAAGAAGAAAAAAGAAAGAAGGAAGGAAGGAAGAGGAAGAAAGAAAGAAAGAAAGAAAGAAAGAAAGAAAGCAGGAAAGATTAAAGCCATTTTTTAGAATGAAATGGACAGGATATAGATTTAATACGTAAATAAATATCCCCTATCTTGTGGGAGAAGAACAGGCAGAGCCTGGGAGCAGAGTCAAGAGAATCATCAGCCTGGAATCTTTACATTCCCACAAGGCATGAGCAATACATCAGGTTAACTGGGACTTCACGTCTGGTCCCGATTCTTTGTGCCTTGACATATGCTCATGGGACCATCTGTGGCATCAGCCACATATAAGTGCAATTATCAGAAAATTTAGTTTTCTTTCCAATCAAGAAATTACAATCTTCTACCATGGACAAAGGTCTTGGAAGGGTCTTGAAACAGGTAAGGCTTGGGCGAAATTGGGCGATAGCCCCTCCTTCTTATTAATCCTCTCAAAGTTAGTTTCTATTCTGTATTTCCATTTTTTTTTCAATTGGTCTTTTTGCATTTTAAATTGCGAACCAGTTACGTTTTATTGTTCCAAGACTGTACATAAATTTATGGATCACCCAAGTAAGCGCATCGGTCTTTAGGAAGGATGGAAAGGGTTAGGGTCGGTGAGGGGGGAGAGAAGATATTACTAAAAGGAAGGTAAAAAGATCAGCAATCTTGGAGATGGAGAGGTAGGCAAAGGGCCAAAAATCTTTTAGAATTATAATACAGAGCCATGAATGGTTGCCATGTCACTTTTTTTTTTCGTTGGGTGCCGAAAGCATGCCCACACTGACAATTCAATACCCCTTCATGTGCCCCACCTTCCAACCTACGCATGTGTGTTCAACACCCCCACTTCCCAGCCCCCATGCTTACATACATGACCCCCCGTCCCCCACTCTCTGACTTCCAGTAGGCCCATTTTTCACCCTCCCCAGGCTACAAAGGCTTCTGGAGCCTGTGGAGGGAGAAAACGGTCTCCAATGGCCCCTGAGGTCCTCTGGAGGCCGAAAATGGCCCGTTTTTCAACATCCGGTGGCCCAGGTAGACCTGTTTATCACCTTCCCAGGCTCTCTTGTGTATACTCCTGTTCAGTTTGGGGATTTTTCAGATTCTGATTCAGAAAGTGGTTATGAATTAGTGGTAGGGCCTGATTTACAGGCAGAAGAAGTAGAAGACCAACCACAAGACATTTTATTGAAAGAGGAGTAGATGCTTGCAACAAACTTCCAGCAGATGTGGTTGGTAAACCCACAGTCACTGAATTTAGACATGCCTGGGATAAACATATATCCATCCCAAGATAAAATACAGGAAATAGTATAAGGGAAGACTAGATGGACCATGAGGTCTTTTTCTGCCGTCAATCTTCTACGTTTCTAAGTTAAAAATATCAATATGTAAATAAAAGTGCCTGGGTATCTGAAGATCTCAGCCTGAGAACCAGCTTTATCACAAGCGACATAGAGAGAAGGGGAGAGAAAAAGAGAGAGAGAGAGAGAAGAAAGAGAGAGGGAGAGAGGGAGAAAGTGGGAGAGAGAGAAAGAGAGAAGAGAGAGAGGGGGAGAGAGAGGGAGATAGAGAAAGAGGGAGAGAAAGAGAGAGAGAAAGGGAAAGAGAGAGAGAAAGAGAGAGGGGGAGAAAGAGGGAGAGAGAGAGAGAAGGGGAGAGAGAGAGAGAGAGAGAAAGAAACAGAGGGGGAGAGAAAAAGAGAGAGAGAAAGAGAGAGGGAAAGAGAGAGAAAGAGAAAATAAAATAATAGGCCCAAAATGGGTGCAGACAACATTTCAATTAGCAAAAGGGGGTAGGCTTTCTTCCCGCACATTAACTCCCCGAAACAAATGATTTCTCTAATTCCTGCCATCACTCAGGCCGGCCTTGAATTGCCCGCCTGAGAGGCCTCCCATGTGCTTGCAGATGAGAGGCTGTAATGGGGATCTGTTAATTAACTAGAAGCAAAGTTGTGCGCGGTGGGGATCAAACACGGGATGCGTCCTAAAAACTCCCACCGAGAAGATGAAATGCAGCGCAAACTTTAAAGACTTCCCGTCATTAGCCGAGACCTTGGCTGCTCCTGGCCCGGGCGCCTCCTGTTCCCACAACAATGGAGACAATGAGGGCAGCAAATGAAATGGTGCAGCACAGGGAACAAAGGGATCAGCGATTTACCCACCGAGGGTGAGAGGAACAAAGCCAGGACAAGAGTTGGCAGGAAGGGTGGAAGGGAGGGAAAGAGAGAAGGAGGGAGGGAGGGGAGGGAAGCTTGGTGGGGGTGTTTCTCTCTCTCTCTCTCTCTCTCTCTCTTTTTCTCCCTCTCTATCTCTTTTTCTCTCTCCTCTTTCTCTTTCTCTCTCTCCTCTTTCTCTTTCTATCTTTCTATCTTTCTCTCTCTTTCTCTTTCTCTCTCTTCTCTTTCTCTCTCTTTCTCTCTCTCCTTATATTTCTCTCTCCCCCCTCTCTTTTTCTTTCTCTCTCTCCCTCTTTCTCTCTCTCCTTATATTTCTCTCTCCCCCCTCTTTTTCTTTCTCTCTCTCGCTCTTTCTCTCTCTCCCGCTCTCTTTCTCTCTTTCTCTCTATCTCTCCTTCTCTTTCTCACCCTCTCTCTTTCTTTCTTTCTTTCTTTCTTTCTTTCTCTTTCCTTCTCTCTCTCTCTTTCTCTCTCTTTTTTCTTTCTCTTTCTCTCTCCTCTCTTTCTCTCTTTCTCTTTCTCTCTCTCTCTCTCTCTTTCTCCCTCTCTATCTCTCTTTCTCTCTCTCCTCTTTCTCTTTCTATCTTTCTCTCTCTCTTCTCTTTCTCTCTTTCTCTCTCTCCTTATATTTCTCTCTGCCCCCTCTCTTTTTCTCTCTCTCTCTCTTTCTCTCTCTCTTCCCCTCTCTTTCTCTCTCTCTCTCTATCTCTCCTTCTCTTTCTCGCCCTCTCTTTCTCTTTCTTTCTCTTTCTCTCCCTCTCCCTCTCTCTTTCTGATGAATCCAGTCTGTCTGTAATTAATTTATTGCTGCCAGGGACCTACATGGAAATCATGCCCGAAATCATTGCATTGCCAGCAGGATATTTATACCAAGGAACATCTACTGGCTAATCGAAAGCGGAAGAATAAAAGAGGCAGGGAGCCAGGACGATTTGGGGAGAAGGGAGAAAAGGGGTTGGGATAAAATAAAATAAAATGGGAAACATTCTTGGGGAGGGAAGGAGCGTGGGGGATGGAAGGGAAGCCCCCTCCCTGCCTGCCAAGTTATTTTCCTGGCAAAGACGAATTTGCCATCTGCGTAACAGACATAACAGAGTAGGAAGGGACTTTGGAGGTCTTCTAGTCCAACCCGCTGCTTGAACTGGAGACACTTCAGACAATCCTAAGGTGCATCAACAGGGAATACACTCCAAGACCAGGGAAGTCTTAATACCACTCTACTACGCCCTGGTCTGACCACACCTGGAATACTGTATTCAGTTCTGGTAACCAAACTTCAAAAGTGACATAGAAACTCTGGACAAGGTGCAAAAAAGAGCAACCAAGATGATTAAGGGATTGGAAACCAAGACTTACGAAGAGAGACTGTGGGAACTGGGCATGGATAGCCTAGAGAAAAGGAGGGCCAGAGCGGACATGATAGCAGTCTACAAGTATACGAGGGGATGTCACAGAGAGGAGGGGATCACTTTATTCTTCAGGGCACCAGAGGGCCGGACGAGGAACAACGGCTGGAAGCTGACCAAGGAGAGATTCAACATGGAGATAAGGAGGAACTTCCTGACGGTCAGAGCGATCAACCAATGGAACAACCTACCAGCGGACGTTGTGAACTCCAACACTCTGGACATTTTTAAGAGAAGATTGAACTGCCACTTGACTGGTGTGCTATAGGGTTCCTGCTTGGGCAGGGGGTTGAACTCGATGGCCTTCATGGTCCCTTTCAACTCTAACAATAAATAAAGTGTCTTAAAAACTTCCAGTGATGAAGGTCAACATTTTCACATTGTCAGTGTGAAAAAAACAGTCCTGTCATTTTTTTAAAAAAAACTAAATTCTACAGTAATTTGAAACAGTCACTAAACAAATGATTAATGTTGAAGACCACCTGTAGAAAGCACCCTCTCTTATGACAATTGACCTTGAAATGTTACTTTATAGCAGTGCTTCTCAATTATTTTCTGTTACGCCCCCCATAGGAAGAAGTAAACATTTTGTGCGCGCCACAATGCTCTGCCAGGATGATTGTTTGCAATATTCTGCACATTTTCCCTGAAAAAACTCAACTGGCTTATCTGCGTGATTGGGGTGTAATGTGTTTAAGTGACGACTTAATTTATTTGGCTTCGTGCTGTCTGTTGCCAACATTTTAGACACAGTAAACATACCGCTCTTTCCTCGTCTCCCACCATAATCACAGTGAAGCCAAAATCTACATACGCTTCATCATATTTCATATCTTAGCTTTTGGGATAATTTGTCACACTATTTCCATCCATTATTTCCAGTGCAGTCAGGCGGTAGGAAAAGCAAGTAGGATGCTTGGCTGCATAGCTAGAGGTATAACAAGCAGGAAGAGGGAGATTATGATCCCACTATATAGAGTGCTGGTAAGACCCCATTTGGAATACTGTGTTCAGTTCTGGAAACCTCACCTACAAAAAGATATTGACAAAATTGAACAGGTCCAAAGACGGGCTACAAAAATGGTGGAAGGTCTTAAGCATAAAACGTATCAGGAAAGACTTAATGAACTCAATCTGTATAGTCTGGAGGACAGAAGGAAAAGGGGGGACATGATCGAAACATTTAAATATGTTAAAGGGTTAAATAAAGTCCAGGAGGGAAGTGTTTTTAATAGGAAAGTGAACACAAGAACAAGGGGACACAATCTGAAGTTAGTTGGAGGAACGATCAAAAGCAACGTGAGAAAATATTATTTTACTGAAAGAATAGTAGATCCTTGGAACAAACTTCCAGCAGACGTGGTAGATAAATCCACAGTAACTGAATTTAAACATGCCTGGGATAAACATATATCCATCCTAAGATAAAATACAGAAAATAGTTTAAGGGCAGACTAGATGGACCATGAGGTCTTTTTCTGCCGTCAGTCTTCTATGTTTCTATGTTTCTATGTTTCTCCTCCTTTCTTTTCATCCCCAGTGTTAAATACACTGCTCAAAAAAATAAATAAAGAGAACACTCAAAGAACACATCCTAGATCTCAATGAATGAAACATTCTCATGGAATGCTTTGTTCTGTACAAAGTTGAATGTGCACAAAAGCATGTGAAATGGATTGTCCATCAGTGTTGCTTCCTAAGTGGAGAGTTTGATTTCACAGATGTTTGATTTACTTGGAGTTATATTGTGTTGTTTAAGTGTTGCCTTTATTTTTTTTGAGAAGTATATTTTTCCATGGTGTCTCCTAAGGGTTTGTTATCTTATCTTCATATATCTTGCTCTGTGCTGTGTGCTATTGTTCGGTACAAAATCCCCTACTCCCTGAGGCAAAAAAAGCACATTCCTTAGTGTCACACGGCCCCTGCCATCACACCCCACCCCACTATTTGAGAAACACTGCTTTATAGAAAGGTACCCAGGAAAATAAACCAGTTTTATATTATTATTATTATTTTATTTATTTATTTATTTTGTCCAATACACAATGAGGGTTTTAGTGGGTATATATCTATATACACATAGTAAAATACATGATGAAGATTATAGAGGAGATACTCATAGTAAAATATATCTAAGAAATAATAGAAAAGAAGATACAGTAATAGAACCTATCAATGAAAGAATAGAAGAAGAGATATAGGAATAGAAGAAAGGTATAGGAGATATAGGTGAGCAATAGGACAGGGGACGGAAGGCACTCTAGCGCACTTGTACTCGTCCCTTACTGACCTCTTAGGAATCTGGATAGGTCAAACGTAGATAATCTAAGGGTAAAGTGTTGGGGGTTTGGGGATGACACTATGGAGTCCGGTAATGAGTTCCACGCTTCGACAACTCGGTTACTGAAGTCATATTTTTTACAGTCAAGTTTGGAGCGGTTTTATGTGTTTCTGGAAGGATGGGAAGTTGTCCAGCCATTCCAGAGACTAACTTTCAAGAAATTTTCCATGTTTCTTTCAAGCCCGCTCCAACGGTTTAGGGAGGATCCCTGGGAATTGGATGAGAAGGAGAAGAAGAAGCGATGACCTTGGGATGCCCATTGTGGTAGCCGTGTCTCACCGTCAGATGTCACAATCTGGCATTTGTACCGTGAACTCCTCCGTGCATTTTTTTGGCCACTTGTCACACCTCTGACCCTGGAGGCTCAAGCAGCACAAAAGATCACACTCGTACGAGGACAACATAATGCAAAGGACAGGAATGACATGCCGGTATCAAAAGCCTTTACGTGATATTATTGTGCCGTATTCTGGAATCCTCACTGTTTGTTACTGGCCTCTTGGTTACATTAGGTCAAGAGAACGATTTTCTTCTTCCACTGTGGGCATAAAATCAGACTTACAGCCCATGACATTATGACATGTGAATATGAATCACTTCGGAGGTCTGTATCATCCTATTCCTGCAGGACACGGTGAGAGCTAGTGCTTATATAATGATCCCTCATTTATCGCGGGTGTTACATTCCAGGACTACACCATAAACGAAGTAGGATATAACAAGCAGGAAGAGGGAGATTATGATCCCACTGTATAGAGCGCTGGTGAGACCACATTTGGAATACTGTGTTCAGTTCTGGAGACCTCACCTACAAAAAGATATTGACAAAATTGAACGGGTCCAAAGACGGGCTACAAAAATGGTGGAAGGTCTTAAGCATAAAACGTATCAGGAAAGACTTCATGAACTCAATCTGTATAGTCTGGAGGACAGAAGGAAAAGGGGGGACATGATCGAAACATTTAAATAGGTTAAAGGGTTAAATAAGGTTCAGGAGGGAAGTATTTTTAATAGGAAAGTGAACACAAGAACAAGGGGGCACAATCTGAGTTAAGTTGGAGGAAAGATCAGAAGCAACGTGAGAAAGTATTATTTGACTGAAAGAGTAGTAGATGCTTGGAACAAACTTCCAGCAGACGTGGTTGGTAAATCCACAGTAACTGAATTTAAACATGCCTGGGATAAAGAAATACTATAAGGGCAGACTAGATGAACCGTGAGGTCTTTTTCTGCTGTCAAACGTCTATGTTTCTATGTTTCTCTCCCCCACACACATTATTATTATTATTATTATTATTATTATTATTATTATTATTATTATTTGTATGCCACCCCTATCAGACAACATTAATACAATATACAGAATACAAATCTAATATTAGATTAAAAACTAAATTTAAAACCTACAAATATTAAAAACAATCGTTACTGCACAATCACACCATTCTCATGTGTTACAGTCAGGAAAAAAAGGTGGGCCTTGGTGGTGCAGTGGTTAGAGTGCAGTACTGCAGGTTACTTCTGCTGATCACTGGCTGCCAGCAGTTTGGCTGATCGAATCCCAGTAGGCTCAAAGTTGACTCAGCCTTCCATCCTTCCGAGGTTGGTAAAACGAGGACCCAGATTGTTGGGGGCAGTATGATGACTCTCTGTAAACTGCTTGGGGAGGGCTGTGAATCACTGTGAAGCAGTAAATAAGTCTAACGTTCTACCTGTCAATGACTAACTAATGTCAATGACTAACGTTCTACCTGCAACGTTCTATCTGTCAATGACTATTTCAGCTTCAACCGCAACAACACAAGAGCACGCAACAGATTCAAACTTAATATTAACCGCTCCAAACTTGACTGTAAAAAATATGACTTCAGCAATCGAGTTGTCGAAGCGTGGAACTCATTACCGGACTCAGTAGTGTCAACCCCTAACCCCCAACATTTCTCCCTTAGACTATCCACGATTGACCTCTCCAGGTTCCTTAGAGGTCAGTAAGGGGCGTGCATAAGTGCACCAGTGTGCCTTCCGTCCCCTGTCCAATTGTCTCTCCTTATCTCATTTATCTTTTCTTCCTTTCAAATATGTTCACCTATACTTTTATATCTTTTCTTCTATTCTTTTCTTTACTTATATTATTACATATCTATTCTCTTCAATGTGTATTATGTATTGGACAAAATAAATAAATAAATAAATAAAATAAATGCTATTGCTACTGCTATTATTAGTGAGCACATCTAGTTGGCAGCAGCTGGCAGCTGGTTCATTGTTGGGCGTTCCCAAGGAGAGGCGGATGGGAGGATGCCAGTTCCAGACCTCCCAGCATTGGGAACATAACTTGGGCATCGACTACTGTGTGTGAATGGGCCCCTGGAAGGCCTAAGCTTGAGCATCTGGGTGCTGACGTGAGCCTCTGTTAGCTGACACCCCCATCTCAATCCTGACCCCCCCCCCCCATGGCCCTGCGCCTGCTCACTAATCTCCACTTCCACCCCAGGCAGGATCCAAGTTTTGCTGGGCTCCAGAAAAGGAGCAGTATCTATCTATCTATCTATCTATCTATCTATCTATCTATCTATCTATCTATCTATCTATCTATCTATCTATCTATCTATCTATCTATCTATCTATCTAATCTATCTATCTATCTATCTATCTATCTATCTATCTATCTATCTATCTATCTATCTATCTATCTATCTATCTATCTATCTATTGGATTTGTATGCCGCCCCTCTCCAGAGATTCGGGGCGGCTAACGGCAACAATAAAACAGTATACAATAGTAATCTAATACTAAAAATGATTAAAAACCCATTAATATAAAAACCAAACATACATACAGACATACCATGCATAGAATTGTAAAGGCCTAGGGGGAAAGAGGATCTCAATTCCCCCATGCCTGACGGCAGAGGTGGGTTTTAAGTAGCTTACGAAAGGCAAGGAAAGTGGGGGCAATTCTAATCTCTGGGGGGAGTTGGTTCCAGAGGGCCGGGGCCGCCACAGAGAAGGCTCTTCCCCTGGGTCCCGCCAAGCGACATTGTTTAGTTGACGGGACCCGGAGAAGACCCACTCTGTGAGACCTAACTGGTTGCTGGGATTCGTGCAGCAGAAGGCGGTCCCTGAGATAATCTGGTCCGGTGCCATGAAGGGCATTACAAACGGCACGATGATATTCATGAAGCTCTGGGGGAAAGCCAGCCCGGCATAAAGGAGGCTTCCTCCAGTTTCTCTGCCTTTCGTGCCATTGCCAGTTGCTGCCCCCTGCCGCCTCCCTGAATGAGATGCCTGTTCTCAACGATGACAGGACTAGGGGAGGGGGTTTGGGGGGGTGGAAAAAGAGCAGTGGCGGGAAGAGTTAGCAGCCAAGGCTCCCCACCGTGCGCGCAAAGAGTCCTCGCAGGCCCATCGCTGGCATGACGGAAGAGTAAGTGACAGCAGCATATGCAGCCACTGCCCTACTCCTAAATGCCCCCAAAGAACCACTCTATATTTATTTCTCTCTCTGTTGCCTAGGAAAAAAAGCAACAATATTGGTTCAAGGCACTGGCATCTTCAGACAGACATTTCCCAGTTGCTCCCTCTTACTATTACTATTACTAGTACTAGTACTAGTATTAGTATTATTACAAGTACTATTACTAGTACTATTACTAGTAATATTAATATTGATATTACTAGTAATATTACTAGTAATATTACTATTACTATTAATAGTAATAGTAATAGTAATGTTAATAGTATTTATATTTATTATTAATATTATATATATTTATTATTAATAGTAATAGTATTATTAATATTAATATTAATAATAATAATATTAATAGTAATAGTAATATTATTTGTAGATTTATTTATTTATTTATTTATTATTTGTTTATATTTTGATTTTCATTTGTTTATTTGTTTATTGATTTCATTTGTACGCCGCCCCTCTCCGAGGACTCGGGCCAGCTCACAACATATCAAAACAATAAACAATAGGCATATCTAAAAAATCCAATTAATATAGACTTTAAAAACTCTAATAATAACATTTAAAATCATTCATTCCCATTCACACAGGAAGACATACTACACTCGTCAGCCAGGGGGCTAGGGTCTAAGGGCCCCAAGCCTGGCGACATAGATAGGTCTTTAAACTTTTACAGAAAACAAGGAGGGGTGGGAGCAATGCAAATCTCTGGGGGGGAGCTAATTCCAGAGGGCCGGGGCCCCCACAGAGGACACTCTTACCCTAGGTCCTGCCAAACGACATTATCTAGTTCAGTGTTTCCCAGCCTTGGCAACTTGAAGATATTTGGACTTCAACTCCCAAAATTCCCCAGCCAGCGAATGGTGGCTGGGGAATTCTGGGAGTTGAAGTCCAAATATCTTCAAGTTGCCAAGGTTGGGAAACACTGGTCTAGTTGAAAGGACCTGGAGAAGGCTGACTCTGTGGGACCTAACCAGTCACTGGGACTCATGCGGAAGAAGGCAGTCCTGGAGGTAATCTGGCCCAATGCCCTATGTAGGGCATTATATGTCTATTGGTGTTGTTGTTGTTGTTGTTTCTATGCCACCACATCAAGATTTCTCTTTTGCACTGTTTCTTAAAAGTGCCTGCAGTTACTTTCGAAAACTTTTTGTGATGACCAAAATACTGAATAAATGGGCGCTATCTAACAAAACGAAATTCAATAGTGAAAAACGTAGAGTTCTACATTTAGGCAAGAAAAACAAAATGGACAGGCACAGTATATGTGGTACATTGCTCAACAGTAGTAACTGTGCGAGGGATCTTGGAGTCCTAGCGGACAACCTTTTAAATATGAGCCAGCCGTGTGCAGCAGCTGTCAAAAAAGCCAACACAGTTCTAGGCTGCATGAACAGAGGGATAGAATCAAGATCACGGGAAGTGTTAGGACCACTTTATAAGGCCTGGGTAAGGCCACACTTGGAATACTGCATTCGGTTTTGGCTCGCCATGATGCAAAAAGGATGTTGAGACTCTAGAAAAAGTGCAGAGAAAAGCAACAAAGATGATTAGGGGGCTAGAGACTAAAACATATGAAGAACAGTTGCAGGAACCGGGCATGGCTGGTTTAATGAAAAGAAGGACCAGGGAGACATGATAGCAGTCTTCCAGTATCTCAGGGGTTGCCACAGGGAGGGAATAGGGAGTCAACCTGTTGTGGTTGGCTCTGGCCCAGCTCCTGCCCCAAGGGATGTGGAGGTGGATGCATGGGAAACATCAACATGTCATAGGCCTTTTCTGTTTTATTGCCGACAGAGTCAGGTAGTGCAATTTCCTAAGACGAAGAAGAAGGTGGGAGTGACTTGGAAGAGGGGAGCTGGGCACACAGCCCAGGAAGCCAAATCTCCATTATCTTTGGTCGATTCGGATGCAGAAGTCTTGGACCCACGCAAGCGCAGAGTTATGCGTAAAAGAGACCAATTGAGGACATATTACAGGAGATAAGAGAGGGCACCTGTGTTTGGGTGGGGCTCTAGTAATTAGAGCTGCTGATACAAATAACAGCATGTTGGTTTGGCCGTTGTGGAAGATTATCTGATCGCAGTTCTTCAGGACTATGCTTTGCTGTTTCCGGACTTTCTTTGCTGATTTTTCATGCCTTTGAAACCAAAGCAGAGCAAAGTGTGTGTGTGTTTCACTTTGTGGAAGAAGAAGGGCTGTGACGTTTCTTCACAGCTGCTAGCTAAGTACTTAAGGACTGATTAAGGGAATTGTACAGCCTACAAGGTTGTTTTGGGATGAGTGCTCTTTGCAATACAACAAGGGTGCTTTGTTTCTTTTGAATTTTGTGATAAAGAACATTGTTTTGAATGTTCAAACGTGTGTGCATCTGAAATTTGTACCCTTAAATTTTCAGGAGGCTCATACCAGAGAACCCGGCAGAACACAACCTATTCTTCAAAGCACCTGAGGGTAGAATAACAACAACAACAACAATAACAACAACAACAACAACAACAACAATAATAATAAATTAGATGTGTATGCCACCCCTCTCCAAGAATGGGTGGAAACTAGACAAAGAGAGAAGCAACTTAGAACTAAGGAGAAATTGATCAGTGGAACAACTTGCCTCCAGAAGTTGTGAATGCTCCAACACTGGCAGTTTCTAAGCAAATGTTGGATAACCATCTGGGTTTCCTGCCTAAGCAAGGGGATGGACTAGAAGACCTCTAAGGTCCCTTCAAACTCTGTTATTAATATTATAAATCACTATAGACTTATCTGTTAGCAGTACCTTTTACATACCTCAACATTTGAGGATATGAGGCCAGAACAAGTGTTATGAGCTCCAAAATCCAAACAACTAGGTTTGAATGTGCAACATGCACACAATTTTAAAGCCTGCCTTCCCTCTTCATTTTGTAGCTAATTGTAGCCTCAGGCAAAGGTAACCTAACTATCATTGTTGGATAAGATTTGGCTTTGGTAGATTAAAAACCATTTCACCAGAAAGGATAGTTAAGAAGATTAAGAAACGTGCATTTTGTCGGATGCCATGGAAGTTCAAACCTTTCACAACGTATTATTTTACAGGCAAATGTGAATTTCTGGAATTGCGTAGTTTTGTTCCCAGAGTGCCATATTTCTTTCACAAAGGCTAAGTTTGACGGGAAAGGAAAAATAGTGAGTAGAGAAATGCTGGTTTCTGTGTCTAGGTCAAAATAAAAAGAGGGTAAAATTAGCCTTAACCCCAAGTCGAGCTATTAATATGAGTTAATTTGATTTAATTTAATTTAATTTATTAATACAGTGGTACCTCGTGATACGAACCCCTCTTCATACGAACTTTCCAAGATACGAACCTGGGGTTTGGAAATTTTTTGCCTCTTCTTCCGAACTTTTTCTGTCTTACGAACCGACCGCCCAAACTCCGAACCCGGAAATTCGGCAAAAGTTCGGGTTCAGGTGGCCGCCGAGAAGCCCCGCCGCCCGGCTGTCGCCTTTTGAAACAGGCGGGTGGCTTCTCGGCGTCCTCCGAAACCCAAACGGCAAACCCAAACTTTTGCCGAACTTCCAGGTTCGGCTTTCAGGAGGACGCCGAGAAGCCCCGCCGCCCGGCTGTCACCTTTTGAAACAACCGGGGGGCTTCCTGGTGTTCTCCTGAACGCCGAACCCGGAAGGTCGGCAAAAGTTCGGGTTCGGCGTTCGGGTTCAGGAGGATGCTGAGAAACCCCGCCGCCTGGCTGTCAGCTTTGCAAAAGAGCCATGGAGCTGTCGGGCTGGTCGGGAGGCTCAAATGGAGGTGGGGAATCCCAATAGGGAATTCTATGGGCGGAGCTTTGACGTCACAGAGACGTCCTTCCTGGAGTCCACGTTTCAGCCGGTAGATAGATAGATAGATAGATAGATAGATAGATAGATAGATAGATAGATAGATAGATGATAGATAGATCGATAGATGATAGATAGATCGATAGATAGATAGATAGATTATAGATAGATAGATAGATAGATAGATAGATAGATAGATAGATAGATAGATGATAGATAGATGATAGATAGATGATAGATAGATAGATAGATAGATAGATAGATAGATAGATGATAGATAGATAGATGATAGATAGATAGATGACAGATAGATAGATAGATAGATAGATAGATAGATAGATAGATAGATAGATAGATAGATAGATAGATAGATAGATAGACAGATAAATTTCAAACGGAATTTCAAGAACTAGATAAGATCATGATACCAATGAACTTCAAGGGTTGGCTTGCCTATGGCAATTAGTCTTAGGAGAGGGGCAGCCTACAAATAATAATAATAATAATAATAATAATAATAATAATAATAATAACAACAACAACAACAACAACAACAACAACAATATTCTATTTTATCATTTGATGGTCTGGGAATGCCAACTCTTCAACAGTTATAGTCAGATAACTGAACTCTAGAGTACAGGTCTCCAATCTTGGCAACTTTAAGACTCGAGGACTTCAACTCCCAGAATTCCTCAGCCAAGAGGAATCCACGAGTCTTAAAGTTGCCAAGGTTAGAGACCCCTGCGAATGCTGGCTAGGGAATTCGGGGAGTTGAAGTCCAGATATCTTCAAGTTGCCAAGGTTGGGAAACACTGTTCTAGAGGACTCCTTCAATCATTCAAAAGAAGCCTTTTTGCCCGAACCAGCCTTGTAACAAACACATCCCTTTCTTTTTCTCTCAGAAAGATGATATTTCAAGGTATTTTGCATTAGCGATTGCCATCTTTCTCAACAAAGCCCACCAGGCGTTGATTTACTTTCCTCCCAAGGGCCGCTCCAAACAATACCAGCGACGAGGCTGTTCCGTCTAATTACCCGAAGACAGGGATGCAAAAGAGCAATTAATGACAGTTGACAAGTGCAATTAATAATTATAGCAAGAGCTGGGAGTCGGGAAGCAGACAGATGACAATAGCAGGAGAACTGTTACATGACAGCTCTTAACTATTCTTTAGCTCTTTCCCATTCAATCTAAGCCGAGGCCCATAAAAAACTCAACATTGGAGACGGGAGGCGGGTCGACATAGACATCAATCCATCCCGGAGATAGGTAGGAGAGATCTATTCGGGAAGCTTCCGACAACCCGTTTACTCCCGAAAGAGGAAGACTCACATTGTCGCAAGCCCCAAGTTTCTGAGGGGCTGGTATTTATTTTTTTATTATTTATTTTATTATTTGGATTTCTGAATGAATGAATGCAAAATATACTCTTTAATTTACTCTTTACTCTTTACTCTTTAATTCTAAGTATATATGCCATATTTATAAATACATATTACACACAGGCACACAAAATTATACAATATCTACTATATATACTGTGTGTATGTACACACACACACACACACACACAGTTCTTCTAAAATGATACACATTCAACCTCATTTACTGCGATAGGAAAAACATACCCAGAGCCCAGAAGGAGAAAAAGAAAAAAAATCAAAATTTTTCTACCGGTTCTGCGTATCTGATCGTACCCATAGGAGCCCATGGCTGCCCCAGGGAATGGGGAGGTGGATGCAGGCGAAAATTCAACATGTCACAGGCCTGTGTTATTGCCGACAGAATCAGTTCAGAGTTTAGTTTCCTTGGATGAAGAAGAAGGTGGGAGTGACTCGGCAGAGGAGGGCTTGGCACACAGCCCAGGCAGTCAATCTCCCTTATCTTCCTTTGATTCAGATGATGACGTTTTGGACCCATGCAAGCGCAGAATTATGCGTAGAAGAGACCAAGTAAGAACATATTACAGGAAATAAAGGAGGCCACCTGTGTTTGGGTGGGGATCAAGTAATTAGGGCTGCTGCTATAAATAGCAGCATGTGGGTTTGGCAGTTGTGGAAGAATATCTGATCGGAGTTCGCAGGAATCTTGTGTTGCTGGACTTCGTTGCTTTTTCACGCCTTTGAAACCAAAGCAGAGCAACGTGTGTGTGTGTGTGTGTCTCACTTTGTTGGAAGAAGAAGGGGTGTGAAGTTTCTTCACAGCTGCTAGCTAAGTACTTAATGACTGCTTAAGGGACATTGTACAGACTACCCGGTTGTTTTGAGAAGAGTGCTCTTTGCAATACAAAAAGAGTGCTTTGTTTATTTTGAATTTTGTGATAAAGAACATTGTTTTGAATTTTCAAACGTGTGTGTGTCTGAAATTTGTACCCTTGAATTTTCGGGAGGCTCCTATCAGAGAGCCTGGCAGAACATTCACTGACTTAAGGTTGACTCAGCCTTCCATCCTTCCAAGATGGGTAAAATATGAATGAATGAATGAATGAATGAATGAATGAATGAATGAATGAATGAATGAGTGAGTGAGTGAGTGAGTGAGTGAGTGAGTGAGTAAAGGAAGGAAGGAAGGAAGGAAGAGAGAGAAAGAAAGAGAGAGAAAGAAAGAAAGAAAGAAAGAAAGAAAGAAAGAACCATGTAGAGAGCATTGCAGTAATCGAGCCACAAGGTGATGAGGGCATGAGTGACTGCGAGAAGAGACTCCCTTTCCTAATAGGACCGCACATATTCTCATTGGCTCTTCCCCCTCAGGTGTTCTCAACGCTGCTTAAAATTCAGGCTGGACCAGAAAGAAAGGTAGAAAAGGAGCAGCTCTGGAGTTAAAAATGGGATTTCCATATCAAAGGCCAGGCAGTTGGCTCAGAATGGTAATTAAAGTGCCCAGATTTCATCTCCTTGGTCAGCTCATGAAAGAAAAGACAAGGAAGGGAGGGGGTGGGGTGGGGGGAGAGAGAAATTATTAAAAACAAATTCTCCCCCACCCTACGCCACCCTAATTCTCCTCTTTCCCATTTAATAGAGCAAGCTGTGAATTAAGTGAAAGTTGGATTTTAAAAAAAGAGATAATCTGGCACTTCAATTTTGAGATCGAACAACATTGAGGATGCCCCCCTCCCCCAATGTTATTGAGATCTTCATTTCACCTGAAGGGGTGGATACCTTTTTATTCATTCATTTATTTCTCAAACATGTATAGGATACTGTTCTGCCGGCCTCTCTGGTAGAAGCCTCCCAAAAATTCACGGGTACAAATTTCAGACACACAAAAATTCAAAACAATGTCCTTTATCACAAAATTCAAAAGAAACAAAGCCCCCTTTTTGTATTGCAAAGAGCACTCTTCCCCAAAACAACCTTGTCGGCTGTACAAGTCCCTTAATCAGTCCTTAAGTACTTAGCTAGTAGCTGTGAAGAAACGTCACAGCCCTCCTTCTTCCCACGAAGTGAAACACACACACACTTTACTCTGCTTTGGTGTCAAAGGCAAGAAAAATCCACAAACAAAGTTCAGACACAGCGAGGCATGATCCAGAAGAACTGCGATCAGATAATCTTCCACAACGGCCAAACTAGCACACTGCTATTTATAGCAGCAGCTCTAATTACTGGAGCCCCACCCAAACACAGGTGGCCTCTCTTATCTCCTGTAATATTTCCTCAATTGGTCTCTTCGATGCATAAGTCTAGGCCTGCGTGGATCTAACACGTCCTCATCCGAATCGACCAAACATAATTGAGATTGGCTTCCTGGGCTGTGTGCCAAACCCCCCTCTTCCAAGTCAACCCCACCTTCTTCTTTGTCCGAGGAAACTGCACTCCATGACTCTGCCAGCAACAAAACAGGCCTAGGACATGTTGACGTTTCCCGTGCCTCCACCTCCACATTCCCTGGGGCAGGAGCTGGACCTGAGCCAACCACAACAGATTGACTCCCTATTCCCTCCCTGTGGCAATCCCTGAGATACTGGAAGACTGTTATCATGTCTCCCTGGTCCTTCTTTTCATTAAACTAGCCATAATTATATATACAGTGGTGCCTCTACCTAAGAATGCCTCTACTTAAGAACTTTTCTAGATAAGAACTGGGTGTTCAAGATTTTTTTTTGCCTCTTCTTAAGAACCATTTTCTACTTAAGAACCTGAGCCCATAAAAATTTCCCAGGAACTTTGAGAGTGGCACAAAGGCCTGGCCAGTTTCCTGCCATTCCCCCTGGGTTTCTCTCTCTGGCGCAGTGTATGGGAGGCAGCCTCGCTCCAGGTGTATGGGAGGCGAGTGCTCCTCCTCGCCACCTCAGAGTCCCTCTTTCTTTTTTAAGCCTTAAAGTTTTGGATTTTTTTTATTCCCCTCCCCTTCTTCCTTCGGCAGCGACTGTCCTCCTCCTCCTCTTCTTCTTCCTCCTCCTCTCACCCAAATTCGAAGCTTTTGTTTCTTTCCTAATGGGTTTGCAAGCATTATTTGCTTTTACATTGATTTCCATGGGAAAAATTGCTTCTACTTGCAAAGTTTTCTACTTAAGAACCTTGTCACGGAACGAATTAAGTTCTTAAGGAGAGGTACCACTGTAGTTTGTATAAACATAACATTAGAAAGTAAGGATAAAAGAGAACAATAGGACAGTAGGACAGGGACAGTAGGCACAATGGTGTGCTTATGCCCTCCCCGTACAGACTTCTTAGAAATAGGGAGAAGGCCCTTCCCCTAGGCCCCGCTTGGCTGACGGGACCTGGAGGAGGCCGACTCTGTGGTACCAGACCGGTCACTGGGATACATGAGGCAGAAGATGGTTCCATAAGTAGAAACATAGAAACATAGAAGACTGACGGCAGAAAAAGACCTCATGGTCCATCTAGTCTGCCCTTATACTATTTCCTGTATTTTATCTTACAATTGATATATGTTTATCCCAGGCATGTTTAAATTCAGTTACTGTGGATTTACCAACCACGTCTGCTGGAAGTTTGTTCCAAGGATCTACTACTCTTTCAGTGAAATAATATTTTCTCATGTTGCTTTTGATCTTTCCCCCAACTAACTTCAGATTGTGTCCCCTTGTTCTTGTGTTCACTTTCCTATTAAAAACACTTCCCTCCTGAACCTTATTTAACCCCTTAACATATTTAAATGTTTCGATCATGTCCCCCCTTTTCCTTCTGTCCTCCAGACTATACAGATTGAGTTCATTAAGTCTTTCCTGATACGTTTTATGCTTAAGACCTTCCACCATTCTTGTAGCCCGTCTTTGGACCCATTCAATTTTGTCAATATCTTTTTGTAGGTGAGGTCTCCAGAACTGAACACAGTACTCCAAATGTGGTCTCACCAGCGCTCTATATAAGGGGATCACAATCTCCCTCTTCCTGCTTGTTATACCTCTAGCTTTGCAGCCAAGCATCCTACTTGCTTTTCCTACCGCCCGACCACACTGCTCACCCATTTTGAGACTGTCAGAAATCACTACCCCTCAATCCTTCTCTTCTGAAGTTTTTGCTAACACAGAACTGCCAATGCAATACTCAGATTGAGGATTCCTTTTCCCCAAGTGCATTATTTTACATTTGGAAACATTAAACTGCAGTTTCCATTGCTTTGACCATTTATCTAGTAAAGGAAAGTAGCCTGGTCCTAAGCCATGTAAGGCTTTATAAGTCAGGACCAACACTTTAAATTGCATCCAGAGACCAATCAGTAGCGAATGCAACTCATGGAGTGCTGTCGAAATATGGGTATACAGTACCTTGGGTTGTCCAACCTCTTCTTAAAAGCCTACAGTGATGGAGCAATCATAACTTCTGAAAGCAAGCCGTTCCGCTGAAAATGAAAAAAATTCAGAACCTCTTGAATTATTATTGTGATTATTACTATTTAGCAGACTAAGAACATGAGTATTTCTACTCCATAGGCAGTTATAATTTAACCAAGCAGTGACTTGACGGCCAATCAAAATTAGACTTCCTTCCTGCCTAATATGGGACAACATTTCTTTTCTTTTTGAAGTCATTATTCCAGGAAGTTATTAGACCCGGGGGGAAAAAGCTTCTAGAGAAATGATGCTGTTCACAAAACCTTTTGCACCAGAAATAATAGTTGAATTATTTCTGCCTTGCATGCAGTCTTGAGGCCTTAATAATGAAAGCGATTGTTGTTGTTGTTGTTGTTATTAGGGTCCCTACACAAAAGGCAACATTCCTTGCTGTTGAGAAATGGAATAGTTCAAAGATGGAAAAAAAGGCTCTCAACGCTGAATCGAGAAATTGTTAACCAAATTACACAAGTGAAAATGAGAATGCATTGTTCTGAGCTGGGAAAGTAAGATCTTAATTCATTTTCCCCTCCTTCTCGCTCTACTTTTGCCTATGTTCCTCTGTCCTGCCAGGAATACTTAAGTCCTTTTATTTCTTCTGCATTAGTGAGATGAGATGGTGAGATTTTTAAGTGACAGTTGTTTGTTTGTTTGTTTGTTTGTTTGTTTGTTTGTTTGCTTGCTTGTTCGTTCGTTCGTTCGTTCATTCATTCATTTATTTATTGGATTTGTATGCCACCCCTCTTCGTAGACTTGGGGCAGCTAACAACAGCAATAAAAACAGCATATAACAATCCAATATTAAAACAGTTAAAAAAACCCTTATTATAAAACCAAACATACATACAGACATACCATGCATAAAATTGTAAAGGCCTAGGGGGAAAGAGTATCTCAGTTCCCCCATGCCTGGTGACAGAGGTGGGTTTTAAGAAGCTTACAAAAGGCAAGGACGATGGGGGCAATTCTAATTTCTGGGGGGAGTTGATTCCAGAGGGCCGGGGCCGCCACAGAGAAGGCTCTTCCCCTGGGGCCCACCAAATGACATTGTTTGGTCGACGGGACCCGGAGAAGGCCAACTCTGTGGGACCTTATCGGCCGCTGGGATTCGTACGGTAGAAGGCGGTTCCAGAGGTATTCTAGTCCAATGCCATGTAGGGCTTTAAAGGTCATTACCAACACTTTGATTTGTGACCGGAAATTTGTGTTCTTCTGTCCTACCAAGAATATTTAAGTCCTTTTATTTCTTCTGCATTAGACATGTGGTGAGATTTCTAAGTGACATATATCATCGGCACCCCTCAAGCTGTAGACCTTCTATCCACACTAGTGATAGAAGAAGATAGTGGCAGAAGATAGGTTCAAGATATGGAAGGATTTTCAAAAAATAAATAAATTATTGGATATAAATATTAAAAATACATTTAGAACATTGATTAGACTTATACTCACATAACATAACATCGATACATATAAACAAACATACAAACAGACCAAAAAAGAAAAAAGGAATGAGAAAAAAATTGGAAAAAGAGGGGGGAAAGACGATTCAACTTCTAAATCTCTTCTTTTTATAGTAAACTCTACTGTTGTCGTATTTCATACGGTTAAACTGTATTTCTTTTACAGTTTTTAACTTTCAATATATTTCCTTATTAATATCAGCGTTTCAATATCTGCATTTTATACATTACAATCAACATGCAAACATTAAGATAGTATTATTATCCATTCCCTAATTCTCTATCTCTATCAATATTTTTACAGGGGAGAGGGGCGGCATACAAATCTAAGTAATAAAAACAGTGTTTCAATATGTCAGGGGCCAACACAAAGAAGAAAGAGTCAAGCTATTCTCCAAAGCACCTGAGGGTAGAACAAGAAGCAATGGGTGGAAACTAAACAAGGAGAGAAGTAACATAGAACTAAGGAGAAATGTCCTGAGAGTTAGAACAATTAATCAATGGAACAGCTTGCCTCCAGAAGTTGTGAATGCTCCAACACTGGAAGATTTTAAGAAGATGTTGGTTAATCATTTGTGAGTTTTCTGCCTAAGCAGGGGGTTGGACTAGAAGACCTCCAAGGTCCCTTCCAACTCTGTTGTTCTATTAGTGTTTCTCAACCTTGGTCATTTGAAAATAGCAATAGCTTTTAGACTTATATACCACTTCATAGTGCTTTTACAGCCCTCTGTAAGTGGTTTATAGATTTTGCCTATTACCCCCAATGATCTGGGTCCTCATTTTACCCACCTCGGAAGGATGGGAAGACTGAGTCAACCTTGAGCCGGTGGTGAGATTTGAACTAGAGCTAGCAGTTAGCTGAAGTAGCCTGCAGTGCTGCACTCTAACCACTGTGCTACCCCAGACTTTAGCTCCATAGCTGGCTGGGGGAATTCTGGAAGTTGAGATTGAGAAAAACTGCTGTACTGTACTCTAATACATATAATAATAATAATAATAATAATAATAATAATAATAATAATAATAATAATAATAATTATTATTATTATTATTATTATTATTATTATTATTATTAATTAGATTTGTATGCCGCCCCTCTCTGAAGATTCGGGGTGGCTCACAACAGTAATAAAAAGGCAATAGAGCAATAGAACAAATCTAATAATAAAAAAGATATATAAAACCCCAACAATTAAAAAACCATACAGCACATACATACCAAACATAAAATATAACAGCCTGGTGGAGATGTCTTAATTCCCCCATGCCTGGCGATAATGGTGGGTCTTGAGTAATTTGTGAAAGACAAGGAGGGTGAGGGCCGTTCTAATCTCCGGGGGGAGGTGATTCCAGAAGGCCGGGGCCGCCACAGAGAAGGCTCTTCCCCTGGGGCCCGCCAGATGACATTGTTTGGTTGATGGGACCCGGAGAAGGCCAACTCTGGGACCTTATCAGCCGCTGGGATTCGTGCGGTAGAAGGCAGTTCCGGAGGTATTCTGGCCCAATGCCATGTAGGGCTTTAAAGGTCATAACCAACACTTTGAATTGTGACCGGAAACTGATCAGCAGCCAGTGCAGGCCACGGAGTTTTGTGGGCGAATCTGGGAAGCCCCATGATGGCTCTCGCGGCCGCATTCTGCACGATCTGAAGTTTCCAAACACTTTTCAAAGGTAGCCCCATGTAGAGAGTGTTGCAGTAATCGAACCACGAGGTGATGAGGGCATGAGCGACTGTGAGCAATGACTCCCTATCCAGGTAGGGCCGCAACTGGTGCACCAGGCGAATTTGTGTGATCACTTCTCTCTATGGACGGCGGACCATTGTTCTACCAGGAGAGCACATTTTTTTGAGTTTCCACACAACTGCACCAGGTGACATGCTTTTTCACCATGAGTACCTGTCATTAGCGTCCCAATGTTTACTTGGACCCAATTCTGCTGACTTTTTGGAAAGTCCTTTCAAAATGGTTCTTCGCCCGAGAACCGGCACCAAGAAAGCTATGAACGTGAGCCAATTTGCCTATTATGCCTTATGAATGTTGATTGTTGCTTTTGATCTTGAATGATTCTCTTAAGCTGCCCAGAATTGCATCACTTGTATTAGGCGGCTGCATAATAAATCATATAAACTATTCAATAAATCCCAGGCACTGAAAAATGGGCTTCCAGTAAGAAGAATAAAATTGAGATAACTTTTATTGTCTTTTTTTTTTACTGTGCGCACTCTGGGACACCTTAAAAATGAAATTCTGTTGCCTGCTGTCAAAAGTGTGCATATCTACATCCTAACATATAAATGCATATAAGTATAAATCACTCTCCATTTGTATACAAACTGTATAGAATAGAATTCTTTATTGGCCAAGTGTGATTGGACACGCAAGGAATTTGTCGTTGGTGCATATGCCCTCAGTGTACATAAAAGAAAATATACGTATGTCAAGAATCATGTGAGAAAACACTTAATGATTGTCATGGGGGTCAAATAAGCAATGAAGAAACAATTAATACTAATAAAAATCTTAATAGAATAGAATAGAAATAGAAATAGAATAGAATAGAATAGAAGAGAGAAGAGAAGAGAAGAGAGGAATCATAAGGTACAACACTTAATGATTGTCATGGGGGTCAAATAAGCAATGAAGAAACAATCAATATTAATAAAGCAACAAGTGACAGTCATACAGTCATAAATGGGTGAGGAAATGGGTGAGGAAATGGGTGATAGGAATGATGAAGAAAAAATGTAGTAATAGTAGTGCTGACTTAGTAAATAGTTTGAAAGCAGAGAAGAACAACAAAGATGATTAGCGGACTGGAGGCTAAAATATATGAAGAATGGTTGCAGGAACTGGGTATGTCTACTTTAATGAACAGAAGGACCAGGGGAGACATGATAGCAGTGTTCCAACATCTCAGGGGTTGCCACAAAGAAGAGGGAGTCAAGCTATTCTCCAAAGCACCTGATGGTAGAACAAGAAGTAATGGGTGGAAACTAAACAAGGAGAGAAGTAACTTAGAACTAAGGAGAAATTTCCTGATAGTTAGAACAATTGATCAATGGAACAGCTTGCCTGCAGAAGTTGTGAATGCTCCAACACTGGAAGTTTTTAAGATGTTGGATAACCATCTGTCTGAAGTAGTGTAGGGTTTCCTGCCTAAGCAGGGAGTTGGATTAGAAGACCTCCAAGGTATTTTCCAACTCTGTTGTTACTACTACTATTATTATAAAATGGCAATAATTTCCTTTTTCATCCTTTCTGCTCCAACAAGTAGCCCCATCCATCCAGAGATAACATGAAAGCGAAAGGAAGCATTAGCTATGTAGCTAAGTAGTTCCCATCCTCCAATTTATGTGGAACAGACAACTTCACCCCAGGCAAAAAGTTCTCTAGCTCATAAATATTTGCGATCTAATTGTGCAGAAACTTTGGCGATGACAGTTTGGGACTCTCTATTATGTTCGATTAGATTGGCTAAACAGCAGGCCTGGGATGAAATGGCCCATGCTTTCCCTGTCTGGCCATTGGAGATCTTGCTCTTAGCTGACTACAACTCCAGGACCATCAAAGAATTTGTCATAATTGTTTCAATGACTGTGTTTCCTTTCTCTCCAGCTACCGAATACAACTACCCTCAAATAACTTCATAGCAAGCCTAAAGCTATAATCTGCTTCGAAATTCAGTCTTGCAAGGGACCGTTGTTTACTGTTGGCACATTAATGGTGAAAACATAGTTTTTATCTAGATTGCAATGAATCAGAAATGACTACAAGGCCAGCTAATATAAGAATCTTCCTATTCTGTTTTTTTCCGGAAAAGAAGGTTAAAGATGATCCAGCTTAGAGGAAGATCAGTCAACAAAGCAATGGAAGTGATGTGCCGGTGCCTGGAGGCTGTTGGGGTCTGGATGGGTGTCAACAGACTCAAACTCAACCCAGATAAGACGGAATGGCTGTGGGTTCTGCCTCCCAAGGACAATTCCATCTGTCCGTCCATAACCCTTGGGGGGGGGAATTATTAACCCCCTCAGAGAGGGTCCACAACTTGGGCGTCCTCCTTGATCCAAAGCTCACATTAGAGAAACATCTTTCAGCTGTGGCGAAGGGGGCGTTTGCCCAGGTTCGCCTGGTGCACCAGTTGCGGCCCTATCTGGACCGGGACTCACTGCTCACAGTCACTCATGCCCTCATCACCTCGAGGTTCGACTACTGTAATGCTCTCTACATGGGGATACCTTTGAAAAGTGTTCGGAAACTTCAGATCGTAAAGAATGCAGCTGCGAGAGCAATCATTGGCTTCCCAAGGTATGCCCATGTTACACCAACACTCCGCAGTCTACATTGGTTGCCAATCAATTTCCGGTCACAATTCAAAGTGTTGGTTGTGACCTATAAAGCCCTTCATGGCATCGGACCAGAATATCTCCGGGACCGCCTTCTGCCGCACGAATCCCAGCGACCGGTTAGGTCCCACAGAGTTGGCCTTCTCCAGGTCCCGTCGACTAAACAATGTCGTTTGGCGGGACCCAGGAGAAGAGCCTTCCCTGTGGTGGCCCCGACCCTCTGGAACCAGCTCCCCCCAGATATCAGAGTTGCCCCCACCCTCCTTGCTTTTCACAAGCTCCTTAAAACCCACCTCTGTCGTCAGGCATGGGGGAATTGAAATTTCCCTTCCCCCTAGGCTTATAGAATTTATACATGATATGCTTGTATGTATGAGTGGTTCTTTAAATTGGGGTTTTTTATATTGTTTTTAATATTAGATTTGTTTACATTGTCTTTTTATATTGTTGTTAGCCGCCCTGAATCTTCGGAAAGGGGCGGCATACAAATCTAATAAATAAATAAATAATAAATAAATAAGATCACACGAAATAAATGATCAACCTCCATTATGTTCAGTAATGGGCTGCTACCTCCATGGTAGGTGGGCAGTAAGTTTATGCACTATTTATTGAATACTTAATAGTTTTTTTTATTGTCCTTCCTTCTCTGGTACCTTAGTATGATCCTTAATTACCTTTAAAACAGGAAATAATTAAATAGTATGTTTTTACCCACAAATGCTTTAAGCATTTTAATCATTATCTAGAACTGAACTTTTATAGCAATGAAAGAAAATTGAACTACTTGCCTAATCTGTTATCATACTGAACCTTGTGGGTTCAGTACAAATCCTTAAAAGGTTACTGTGCTCCTCAACAAATAATGCTCTTTCCCCCTAGGCCTTTACAATTCTATGCATGGTATGTATGTATGTATGTTTGGTTTTTATATTAATTGATTTTTAATCATCAATACCAAATTACTATTGTACACTGTTTTATTGTCGCTGTTAGCCGCCCCGAGTCTCTGGAGAGGGGCGGCATACAAATCCAATAAATAAATAATAAATAAATAAATGCTGTCTATCGTTTGTCCTTTTTGCGGCTGTTCAAATAATGGGACTTAATCAACTGAAAAAGAGTCCAAACACCTATTTGAAAACTTATCTTGGTCGGTAAGCCACTCCAGCCCAGTCACATGATATGGCTTATTTTGTGGGTGTGGCTTGTTGGCTATGTGACCGGGTGGGAGTGGCTTGACGATCATGTGACTGGGGATGGCTTAAAGTTCATGTGATTGGGGGGGCGGCTTGAAGGTCATGTGACTGGCTTAAAGGTTTCCTACCCTGGAGCTATCCATGGTATTTTTCCCCATCTGGATTCTTATTTAGTCTTTCCATGGAATCTGCTGAACAGTCAAATATAGTAATTTACAGAACAGAATTAGAACAGAATAATAGAGTTGGAAGGGACCCTGAAGATCTTGGATACCATTTTGGACCGATGGTTGTCCAATGTCTTCTTAATGATGGAGCATCCAGAACTTCTGGTTTCTATTCCCCTAATCATTTTGGTTGCTCTTTTCTGCACCTTCTCCAAAGTTTCTATGTCTCTTTTGAAGTGTGGTGACCAGAACTGAATGCAGTACTCCAGATGTGGTCTGACCAGGGCGTTATAGAGTGGTATTAATACCTCTCTGGTCTTGGAGTGTATCCCCACGTTGATACAGTTTAGGATTGTGTTGGCCTTTTTAGCCGCTGCTCCACATTGCTGGCTCATATTTAGTTGATTATCCACCAAGACTCCGAGATCCCTTTTATAGTCACTATTGCTATGTAGGGTTCCTCCCAGACTCCAACTCCCAGAATTCCTGAGCTAGCATGATTGGCCCAGGAATTCTGGGGGTTGAAGTCCAGAAGTCATAGAAGAGCCACCTTTGCCTACCTCTGGTCTGGAGGAATGTTGTCCATGAGGTTGTGATGGGTCGGACATGACTTTGCAACTAACAACAACGAAAACTTAAGCTTCAACAGAGGCACCACTTGGTTGATCTTGTCTAAATTTTGAAGCTACATCAGGCCTCCCATAGTTGCATGTGAGGCTACCACAGAATGCTACACCTGTTGGGTACTGTTCTGCCAGCATGTCCCAACCGCCCGTAATTACAGGGTAATTAGTCCAAAAAGACACACACCACATGATAGAAGGAAAACCAAAAGTTTTTATCAACAGAAAAACAGAAACAGCTCCCTTTTTAAATGTCAAAGGGATTTTCTGGTACACACAAGGCACAGGTTAAATGCAATCCAATTTCTCACCCAATAACTGGGAAATTGAGTCCAATTCTAAAGTCCAGAAAGTCCACACACAGTCTTGAACAGGGAAACAGCAAAAACCATGATCCTGACGAAACTATGAATCAGATAAACTGCCACGAGGCTAAACCATCAGGCTGCTCTTTTATCTGTAGCACTAATTACAGCAGCCCCACCCAACCACAGGTGGCCTCACTTATCTCCTTTAATAATCCTTCAGCTGTTCTCTCCTATGCATCACTCTACGCATGCGTGGATCTGTCATAAGTTCTTGTTCAGAATCCAGGGATGATAAGGATGATTGATCTCCTCCTGGGCTGTCTGCCACACTCCCCTCTTCCCTGCTACTCACGCTTCCTTCGTCAGAGGAGCTTTCGTCGGGAGATTCTATCGGAAGCAAAACAGGCCTGTGGCATGTGGATGTTTCCCCCACCTCCACCTCCACATTCCTTGGGGCAGGAGCTGGGCCAGAGCCAACCACAACAGGTACACTAGGAAATTCGAAAGCAACCCAGAAGAAGACAATGGAAATTGCCATGCCGTCAAAAAAATGCACGATTAGTATCTCAATTATCACAAGGAAACAACATGATTTGAAAGAAACCTGACCTAGAGTCATTTTGCAAAGTATTTGAGATGTGATTAATATGCTTCGTATAAATTATGAACTAGAATGTCTGGCACGTTTTAGCTATATTCCCAAACAAGTGATAATTCAATAGCTAGCTTCATACAACTTGTTTCCTTCTGAAAAGGAAGACTCACAAAGCAGAACGTCGCACTGCAATGATGTGCTATGTTCGAACATAACATATTACGGTTGAATGTGATACCCCGATATTTAAAAACGCTGAGACAATGGATGGGTTTCCCACAACACATTTTTTTACCACAAATTAGCTAATGTGCGAAAGGAACAAAGCTGAGCTTGCCGATTGTTTTTATTCCTACTGCATGAGACTTTTGTCACAACAGACGACAGTATCTAAGTGATCTTGGTGGATCTCAAAGAAAAAAAAACACCTCTTGGAACTGTTTAGTACTTGGATGGCAGATCACCAGGAAATCACAGGCTTGGACTTCTGAGAGAAGAACAGTAATGTTGTGATTCAGCCTGAGGCTCCTCAGGGACCGGCTGGATCTCTGCCGGATCCATGCCCAGAGGAGGAGGACAGTGACGAGGAGGGGGAGGACCAGGCAGACGGGGGAGAGGAACGTCAGGAAGAGGAGGAGGGAGAGCAGCCTGAGACCCCCGGGGAGGGGGCTCTCCCCAGTTAGTAGCCTGGATTCATTGGATGAAGATGCACAGGCTATAATAGACATGAGGCAGCGCCGTGCAGCTCAAAGAAGGGACCAATTAGAAAGGTATTTCCATCCCTGAATTGGCAACAGCTGGGTTTGGGTGTGGTTCTCCTCAGCAGGGTTGAAAAGGCAGGCCCGCCCTTACAGTCTTGTGGAGAGTTATCAACTGGGAGTCCTGTGACCTTGCTTCGATTCTTGGCGTCTCTGATCTTGGCTTGTGGCCTAGAAGTCTGGAAGACTTGGGGGAGGCGTGGGTTTTATTATCTCCAGCATTGTTTTTGCCAGCAAGAATCCTGTTTTATTGCCTGGCCTTCGTAAAACCTCTGTGAAGCTTCATAGTGTTCCTGTCTGTAAGAACAGTTTTTGTTACCTGTGTTTGCTTGGAATTATATAAACTGCCTTTGCTTTTTACCAGTGTGTCTGGCTACTCTTTTTGGTTGGTGTTGGCTTCTGGGGGGACCCAGACAGAACAAGTAATAGGAGTTGGAAGAAACTTCTTGATGAGATGGGAAACATCTTCAAAGAAAAACCAGAAAATCCAGTTGCCCCTTGAAAAAGCTCCTTTGGGACGATGAAGAATAGTAAGTTAGCACATCTCTCAAGGAATAGACATGATGTTCAGAGGTGGGTTCCTTCTGGTTCGGATTTGTTCTATGGAACCGATAGTATCTGGATCGCTAGAACCAGCAGTGATCTAGGCCTGCCATGCCCTGAATTGCTTTTCTCGATGGCACAGAAGCTGCTTTTTTAGCATTGCGCGTTGGGGTTTGTACAGTCTCTGGTGGTTCCCCAGGCTTCTCAGGTTCCAATTCTCCCTCACTCTCATGCTCTGACTCAGCTGTCCAGAAAATCGGCCTAGGGTACTGTTCTGTCTGGGTCCCTCCAGCAAACACCAACCCAAAAAGAGAATCCAGACACACTGGTAAAAATCAAAGGCAGTTTATAGAATTCAAAGCAAACACAGGTAACAGAATATGTCCTTACAAACAGGAACACGCTGAAACTTCAAAGATGTTTCACGAAGGCCATGAAGTAAAACAGGATTCTTGCTGTCAAAAACAACGCTGGAGATAACAAACATACGCCTCCCCCAAGTCTTCCAGTCTTCTAGGCCACAAGCCAAGATCAGAGACGCCGAGAAGCAAAGCAGGGTCACAGAATTACCAGTTGATAACGCTCCACATGGCTGAAAGGGCTTGCCTGCCTTTTAAACCCTGCTGAGGAGAACCACACCCAAACCCAGCTGTTGCCAATTCAGTGATGCCAATACCTTTCTAATTGGTCCCGTCTCTGAGCTGCACATCTCTGTCTCATGTCAATTATAGCCTGTGCTTCCTCATCCAATGAAGCCAGGCTACTGGCTGGGGAGAGACACCCCCCCCCGGGGGGCTCTCAGGCTGCTCCCCCTCATCCTCTTCCTGACGTTCCTCTCCCCCGTCTGCCTGGTCCTCCCCCTCCTGTTCACTGTCCTCCTCCTCTGGGCCTGGATCCAGCAGAGACGCAGCCGGTCCCTGAGGAGCCTCAGGCTGAATCACAACAGGTACCAAGATGGACCCGGTTCATCTTCCTGAGAATCTGTGACTAATTGAGCTGGTCGTGGACCGCTCACAACAGGGTTGAGAGATCACGAGTGCTTCTAAGACATCCATTGAGTTTCTGTGATTCAAAGGGGGGTAGAAATTGGTTCTCCCCAGTGCCACTACAGTGTTCCCTTGTTTTTCTTTTACATTGTCTGCGAGGTCCTTGTTTAGCCATGCTGGTTTCCTTTTAGTTTTTCTGCTTTTCTTTTTCGTAGGGATTGAATTGTTTTGGGCCTCAATGATAGTGTTTTTTAAGGCTTCCCAGGCATCCTGTGTGGATTTACTCTTTAGAAGTTCCTTCCAGGGTTTATTCTTCAGGTTCGCTCTGAGCTTGTTAAAGTCCACTTTTCTGAAGTCTGGGACTGTAGTTGAGTTGGGTGTTGTAGTTAGTGATTGCACAATGTTGAATTTTAGGATGATATGGTCACTGTCACTTAGCGTCCTTTCTCCTTCTATTCCCTCTATCATTTCTTCCCTGTTTATTAAAATTAGGTCTAGTATTGCAGACCCTCTGGTTGCTGTTTCCACTTTTTGAGTTAGAAAGTTATCGGCGAGGCTGGTGAGAAATCTGTCAGACTTTCCACTTGGGGCTGAGTTTGTTTTCCAGTTAATGTTGGGGTAGTTAAAGTCCCCCATTATTATTGTGCTGTGCTTGTTGCAAATTGCTGGTAGTTGGGTTGTAAAGAGGTTGTCCATTGTATATGTTTGGTTTATAACGGGTGTTACATTCCAGGGCCACCCGCGATAAACGAAAATCTGCGAAGTAGGGACGCTATATTTATTTAAGTATTTATACACTATTTTAAGGCTTTATAAACGCTCTCCCACACTTTTATGCTACATAAACCTTTACCATTCCCTTAATAACCATTCCCACACTGTTCTGTGCATGTATTGTACCTTTACACTTACTGTAAAATGTTTTGAATTCCTAAATCTACGCGATATTCCACGTAAAATGGCTGAGTGTAGACAGAGATGGGGAAGCTTCACACAGATGAAAATTAAACAACCTGCTACTGTACTGAGCCAATCGGGCTCTGAGATACAAAGCAGCACTCTCTGGTTGGTCACTTCTCCATCAGCCAACCAATCGTGTGTTGTTTACAATCTCATTTATTTATTTATTTGTATTTATTTATTTATTTTGTCCAATACACAATACATATTGAAGAGAATAGACATGAAGTATTATATATAAAGAGAAGATATAAAAATAGAGGAGAAGATATATGAGGGAAGAAAAGATATATGATATATGGGATAAGGGGAGACAAATTGGACAGGGGACGAAAGGCAGGCTAGTGCACTTATGTACGCCCCTTACTGACCTCTTAGGAACCTGGAGAGGTCAATCGTGGATAGTCTAAGGGAGAAATGTTGGGGGTTAGGGGTTGACACTACTGAGTCCGGTAATGAGTTCCACGCTTCGACAACTCGATTGCTAAAGTCATATTTTTTACAGTCAAGCTTGGAGCGATTAATATTAAGTTTGAATTTGTTGCGTGCTCTTGTGTTGTTGCGGTTTAAGATGAAATAGTCATTGACAGGCAGGAAGTTGCAGCATATGATTTTGTGGGCAATACTTAGATCGTGTTTTAGGCGTCATAGTTCTAAGCTTTCTAGACCTAGGATTGATAGCCTCTAGGCGGGTGAGTTCCGCAAAAAACCCGCGTAGTGAAAATTCCCTTTAATATTTTATAAAAATCCGCGATGCACTAAGTCCACAAAAGGTGAACCACGAACTGGTGAGGGAACACTGTATTTTTTTACCACTCTATTGCATCAGCTCCTAACATGTTAGTAATAAGTTTGTTTTCTACTCAGCACCGCCACGGGTATGAGCAGAGGGTGGCTTGCAATCTGTTTCCCAACCTGAGTCATTTATCCCCTATTAGATAAAAATATAATAGACTGCACCAAAAGGGTTAGTGGCCTTCCCTTTTAATGATATTGCCAGCCCCAATCTACATTCTTTTCAGCAACATCCCACAACACGGTATAAATGGCTGACCTCTCCACAATAACAGCTGATTTCTATTTATTAAGCTAAAAAGGTCACCATTTTCTACGGCTGGGCCGCCCTGCACTATTGATAATTTTATGCATAAACAAATGGCAAATTTGTGCCACATAAATATGCATTAGCAATTACTTTTTCCTTGGGCAATGCTCACCGCATGCAAATGTATCCCTTCGCAAGGTTGGGTGGCTTTTGTTTCAGCTCTTGAAAAGACAAACAAAAGAGCTCAATAAACAGACTTTTTTTTTTGTTTTAGGAGGGAGGGGGAATGCTAATCAATAGGAAATGCTAATGTAAAGGTAAATGGCTGAAACTTCCAAGAGAGAAAAGGAGAGGGGGGGGATAAAGAAAGATAGAGAGAGAAAGAGAGAGAGACAGAAAGAAAGAGAGAGAGGGAAAAAGAGAGAGAGAAAGAGAGGGAGAGAAAGAGAGAGACAGAAAGAGAGACAGAAAGAAAGAGAGAGAGAAAGACAAAGAGAGGGAGAGAAAGAGAGAGAACGAGAGAGAGAAATACAGAGAGAGAGGAAGTGAAAGAAAGAGAGAGAGAGACAGAAAAAAAGAGAGAGAAAGAGGGGGAGAGAAAGGGAGAGAGAACGAGAGAGAGAGAGAGGCAGAGAGAGAGAGGGAGAGAAAGAGAGAGAGAGGGAGAGAAAGAAAGAGGAAGAGAGGGAGAGGAAGAGAGGGAGAGAAAGACAGAAAGAGAGAGAGAATGAGAAAGAGAGGGAGAGACAGAAAGAGATGGAGAGAAAGAAAGAGACAGAGAGAATGAGAGAGAGAGAGAAAGAGAGGGAGAGAAAGAGAGAGAGAGAGAAAGAGAGAGAAATAGAGATAAAGAGGGAGGGAAAGAGAAAGAGAAAAAGAGGAAGAGAGAGAGAGGGAGAGAAAGAGAGAACAGGAGAGAAAGAGTTAGAGAAAGAGAGAGAGAGAGAGAGAATGAGAGAGAACAAGAGAGAAAGAGAGAGAGAGGAAGAGAAAGAGAGAACGAGAGAGAAAGAGTTATAGAAAGAGAGAACGAGAGAGAAAGAGAGAAAGAGAGAGAGAGGAAGAGAGAGAACGAGAGAGAAAGAGTTAGAGAAAGAGAGAGAAAGAGAGAGAGAATGAGAGAGAACAAGAGAGAAAGAAGGAGACAGAGAGAGGGGAAAAAGAATCACAGGAAAGAAAATGAAATCACTTTACACTTCTTTGAAGCAAAGGAACCTATGAGAAACTCTTGAAAGGATAATAATTGTGTATTAAATCAGGCACCAAAATTGAAAATATGTACTAGTTAGTTGAGTAAATATTAAAAGATCATATACAGTATGTGGAAAGAGCGACAGCTACTCTTCAACTTATGACCACAATTTTTTTTTTTTTTTTTTTAAATCTCTTTATTAATTTTTCTTATGTCATTCCCATCACATATTATTTTGAATTACAGATTATACATATTCTCAGTTAACATTCTGACAGTAAGTTTTGACCGGTTTTCTTTCATTATATACATTGTATTTTATATTTTTAAATTCTAAAATCTATTACGTTCATTAATTATACACGGTAACTGTAGGTCGTTTCAATTGTACTGTTGTTTCATATTATGTTGCTTTTATGTTCTCTTTTGAACCCATTCGTGCCATTTTTGCCATGTTCTTTTTGATTCTATTAATTTATTTCCCTTAATTGAGTTCGTGAATTCGTCCATCTCTACACATGCATATATCTTATCTATAATTAAATCTTCCGTTGGTATCTGATCACTTTTCCAGAGTTGTGCTATCGCAATTCTCGTGGCGGTGTTAATATGTGTTGTGAGGAGCATTGTTTGTTTTGAATAATGTTTTCTCCAAACTCCTAAAAGCATAGCTTCCGGTGTGAGTTCTATTTCCTCTTTCGTGATCTCTGTGAGCCAAGTATGAGTTATTGTCCAAATTTTTTGTATCATGGGGCAGGACCACCACATATGGAAAAACGTACCTCTTTCCTTTTTACACTTCCAACATGAGTCTGATAACGTTGGGTGGATCTTTGCTAATCTCGCCGGTGGGAGGTACCATCTGTAGAATAATTTGTAATAGTTTTCCTTATATGCTGCCGAAAGGGTTATTTTGGATATTGTGGTCCATGTTCTTTCCCAGTCGGCAATATGGATGGTGTGTTGCAGATTTTTTTCCCACGCTATCATTGGTGTTTTGGTCGTATCTTTTATTCTTTCCTGTTCTAAAAGTATTTGGTATATTCTGCTTATTTGTTTGTTTTCATTTCCTATCAGAATCTTATCTAATGGGTTCATAGATTTTTGAATACCGGGTGTTTGATTGTCTTTTTTAAATCTGGATTCTATTTGGGCGTATGTCCACCAATCCATTTTATGATTTAATCTTTCCAGTTCTTGTCTA
Organism: Erythrolamprus reginae; assembly: GCF_031021105.1. NCBI lineage: Eukaryota > Metazoa > Chordata > Lepidosauria > Squamata > Dipsadidae > Erythrolamprus > Erythrolamprus reginae. The sequence continues at coordinate 89,574,557 of NC_091955.1, read as the reverse complement.
GATTTGAGTTCCCCGTTTGGGTGTAATATGTCTCTGTACTGGATGGTTTTGGCTATGTCGATCAAATTTGGGTAGATGATGGCTTCCATAGTGGAAAGCCATCTTGGAATTTTGTCGTAGTGTTTATTTTTAATTTCGTACCAGGTTTTTAGTAGTGATTTACGGATCAAGTGCCTGTCAAATATAGTTTGTTTTTGCAATTTATCTTTCCATAAATGCGCATGCCAGCCTGTTTGTAAGTCATGACCTTCTAATACAAGTATTCTCTTATTTTTTAAGTTAATCCACTCTTTTATCCAAATTAGGCTTGCCGCTTTGTAGTATAATTTTAGATCCGGGAGCCCCAGGCCTCCTCTAATTCTATTATCTTGGAGATACACATATTTTATTCTTGGCCTTTTGTTTTGCCAGATGAATTTGGAGATGATTTTATTGATTTCTTTAAAAAAATTTGGTTCCAAGTTAATCGGAGCTGTCTGAAAAAGATATAAAAATTTGGGAAGAATATCCATTTTTATTACAGATATTCTGCCTAACATTGATATTTGTAGGTCTTTCCATTTCTCTAAATTTTTTTTGGTATCTTGCAATAATTTGTCATAATTGTCCTTTTTAAGTGTAATTGTTTTGTTTGTTAATATTAATCCTAAGTACTTCATTTTTTTTGTAGTTTGGAGTTTAGTAGTTTCTTCTAATTTCCTAATTTGTCGTATACTCATGTTTTTTGTCATTAACATTGTTTTCTGTTTATTTATTTTTAGACCTGCAAATTCCCCAAAAATTTCAATTTCTTTGATTAGCTCTGGGCCAGAGCTGGTTGGTTCTTCTAAAAAGAACACCATGTCGTCCGCATATGCCTGTAATTTGTATTCTTCTTTTTTAATTTTAATTCCTTGTATATTTTTATTATTTCTTATTTTATTTAGTAGTAGTTCCTGTGTCAGTATAAATAATAAGGGTGACATTGGGCAGCCTTGGCGGACTCCTTTTTCTATCAAAATTGGTTTTGTAGTGTCTCCATTTATTATTGCTCTGGCCTTTTGGGTGGTATATATATTTTTGATAATGTTTTCAAATCTGTTACCTAATTTTAATTCTCTAATTAACTCATTTAAGTATTGCCAATTAACATTATCAAATGCCTTCTGGGCATCCAGGAAGACAAGAGCTATTTGTTTTCCTGGATGGGCTTCACCATATTCTAAGACGTCTAAAACTGTCCTGGTGCAGTTGAAAATTTGTCTGGAGGGTAGAAAGCCATTTTGGTCTGTGTTGATGATTTTATTTAATATTTCTTTTATTCTGTCTGCTAAGATTACCATAAAGATCTTATAATCCGCGTTAAGCAGAGAAATTGGTCTGTAGTTTTTTATTTTCTGTTTGTCTAACCCCTCCTTTGGTATCATCGTTATGTATGATTCTCTCCAGGATTCTGGAATTTTTGCTTGTTCTAATATTTCATTGTATGTCTCCAGTAATATGGGTTCAAATAGATCTTTATTTCCTTTATAGAATTCCCCCGGGAGTCCATCCGGCCCTGGGGTTTTATTGTTTTTTTGTTTTTTTAATGCTAATTGGATTTCTTGTAGAGTAATTTTTTCATTTAAAATTTGTTTATCGAGTTCTTCAATTTGTATGGTATTATTTTCTTGTATGTATTTAGTAATTTTTACCATTTCAATTGGTTCTTCTTTATATAGGTTGTTGTAATAATCTTGTATTATTTCCTTTTTCTGTTGTTCCATGTGTTGTATTGTCCCGTCTTTATCCTCTAATTGATAAATTAATTTTTCGCTTCTCATTTTTTTGATTTTCTGTGCAAGCCATCTACCTGGTTTGTTAGCTGTTTCAAAGTATTTTTGTTTGGTTTGTTTTAAATTTCTAATAAATTCTTGCTGTTCTAATATATTTATTTTGGATTTAGCTTCCCTTAGTGATATTTGTGTCTGTTTGTTTGTTGGGTTTTGTTGAAGAGTTTTTTCCAGGTTGGCTATTTTATTTACGTAGTGATTATATTCTGCCTTCTCTTCTTTTTGTTTTTTAGCTGTATATGATATAGTAACTCCCCTAGTATATGCTTTCAGTGTGTCCCATAGTATTTGAGTTGAGGTGGGTTGTTTCTTATTTTCCTCTAGAAATAATTTTATTTCTTTGTTTAGCATTTCTGTATATTTTTCATCTCGAAGTAGGTTTGTATTTAATGACCATCTTCTAAATTCTTTCTTTTCCCCCTGCCAAGTGATTGTTATTGGGTTATGGTCAGCCCACGTATTTGGTTCTATGTCAACAGATTTTATTTTTTTGTGCATATTCTTACTTAGCCATACCATATCTATCCTAGAGAAAGAGTTGTGTGGGGCAGAGTAGAATGTAAATTGTTTTTCATTTGGATGTATTAATCTCCACATATCTACCAGATCTAGTTCATCCGTCATTTTCTCAAATGTGGTTGGTAGTGTGGCTCTTTTTATTTTACTCTTGGTTTCTATTTTGTAGTCCAGTTTTTGGTTCACTATTCCGTTATAGTCTCCTATTATACATATATTTGTTTGGTTAAATTGTAATAATATTTCATGTATTTTTTTATAAAATTGTTTCAATTCATGATTTGGTGCATATATATTTACTAATAATATTTTCTCTCCTTTGATTTCTACTTCTACTATAATATATCTTCCTTTTGGGTCAGTTTTTATCTCTCTTGGGTTTAATTCTTTTTTCACATATGTGGCTACCCCTCTTTTCTTTTCTTTTTCATCTAGAGAAGTGTATAGCTCTCCCAATTTGGTGTATTCTAAATATTTTTTGTGTGCAAGTTTGATATGTACTTCTTGTAGACATATTATCTGTGCTTTCTGTTTCAGGAGTTTGGAGAAAACCTTTTTTCTTTTCTGATTGTTGTTGAGACCATTTATGTTTATTGAAATTAGTTTAGTTCCCAGTGGCATTTAGCTTTGAATGGGTAGAAAGAGAATATATAAACAAGAATAAAAGAATAAAAGAAAGAGGGCTTTTCCTTCTTGGTTGTTTTTAGTTCCTTTTGTTTGTTTGTTTCTATTTGTCTGCTGCTGCTGCTGCTGTTTGGGATCTGGTCTTAGCCCCTTCTTCCCTTTCTCTTTCTCCCCCCGTCTCCCCCGTCCTTCCACCTGTTTGTTTGTCAATTTCAATTTCTTCTTCTTTACTAGATTCTAATCTCTCCCCGCTCTCTAACTCTATCTCAGTGTTAACCAATTGTTCGTATATTTCTTGTGCTTTTTCAAGGGAGTCCACTTTAACTCTTCTGCCATCAATATTTATCATCATCCCTTCGGGATTAATCCATCTAAATGTAATTTCTTTTTTGTTTAGGACAGAGGCTAGTGTCTTATAATCTCTCCTTCTCTCTCTTACCTTTCTAGGGATTTGCTTTAATATATTTAATTCTTTACCCTTATATGTCATTTTCCTTCCTCTAGAAATTGCATATACCCTGTCTCTCATGATCCTTCTAGCAAATCTCAGGTGGATCTCCCTCGGGAGTCGGTTTCTACGGGCATAATTAGTGTTAATTCTGTAAATTTCATCCAATTCACTTATTACCTCTTCCCGACTGGTTTGTAATATTCCTGAAATTATGGTTATCATAATCTCCCCTAAGTTTTCATTCTCTGTCTCTATCACATTTTGAAATCTTAAAAAATAAGAAGATCGTTCCAACTCCAGCTGAATCAGGGAGTTTTCGAGATCCTTATGGGATTCCTTAAGTTTTTGATCTACCTGTTCAATTTTTTTCTCACTCTGTTCTATTTTCTCTTCCACCTGTGTAATTTTTTGTTCATTTTTCTGTGTTGCAAGTTGTGCTGTTTCCAGTCTGTTTTCTAACCTAAGGATATCAGTTTTTAACTCTAGGTGGTTATTGGTAATAAGTTCTTGTAGTTTCAGCATTGCTTCTTGCATAACTGTCAATGTTTTATTCATATTTTGCATTAGTGAGGAACTTTCTTTCTCTTTTTCTTTCTCTGGATTTAACATATCATCTATTTGTCTTTGTGATGCTGAAGAAGCTGAAGATAGTGTATTTGAAGGTGTGGCTGGGGTTGTTTTTTTACCACCTCTGGGCTGGTAATTGGCCATTTCTTTTATAATCTGGTTTTGCTTTTCTAAAATATTATATATTCTATTCCATATGACCATAGGAAATATTTATGCACTTTAAAAGTTCTATTATTTTTCTTAGAAATGTTAACGTTTTTTACAAGGCTACAAATTCTATAATAATTAATTAAAATTTCTATAGCACTTAATGACTTAATAACTATTTTAGTATATTAAATATATCTAAATATCTAAATATAAGTATATCTGAGTATCAGTGTAGTTATAAACAATTAATCTATTAACAATTATGTAAATATATCTAAGAATCAAAAATAATAATAATAAACAATTAATATTTTTATACTATATATATATATATGCTATATATATATTTTTTTTAAAAAAAAGTAACACTGTATCTATAAGGCTATGTCTAAATCTATACTTATGTATTATCTATAATATTAATCTATTAATACAGACTTCTATTTTATAATTTGTCTAAACACTTAATATATATGTATTAATTTAAATAAAAAGAGAACTAATAGGTTGTAACATAGAATATAGAAAAAAGGGAAGAAAAAGGAAGGAAAGAAGGAAATTTTTAACTTTTTAAATTGTGAAAACACTTTCTTTGCTGCTTAGCGTTTCCTACTCCCCTAATATGCAAGTTCCAAATCTTCTACTGCAACTTAATAGCCGGATATGATGTCAGTTCATTTACTGTTCTCTTCGCCTCTTGCAATTTGGCCGTTATTCTAAAGTCTTTTACTCCTGTCACAGTCTTTCTGCCGCCAGATAAGATCTTGTAAAGTCTCACTAGTTCAAGTAATCCAAAACCCGACAGCAGAGTCTCACCAAAACAAATCTTTCCTTTCTGTTTAGCTGTGTTCAGGGTCACTCTCTCTGTCAGATTTTTCTCCCTGTGCTGTTCCGGTTTCTCCGCTCACTTCTCCACTCACTTTTCTTATCGGCTGCTTGTCAAACCTCACCGTCGCTTCAGTTATAAATCACCGTCTCTCCCGTTGTATAATAATTATCCCGTTGTATAATAATTATCTGCTGCAGTTTAAATCTTCAAGGTTTTGATCACCACAACAAACAGAGAAATTTCCCACGTTGAACTCCGGCTCACCCAGGCAGTTTCCGGTTCGTAAATCTCAGCGAAAGTGAATGTCAATTAGATGTCTGTGTCAGTTTTGTTTTTTTTAGGCAAAGATGAAAGAATCACAAAGTTGATATGCTTGGGAATATTCTCTTCCCCCTACAGAGATCTGATCTTCAGATATTTTAGTTCCAAATCTGGTCAGATATCAGGCATTTCCCTCCTCTCGCCTTCGCCGCTTTTACTAATTTAAGGGTTTTTTTTTCTTTCTTCCGATCTCCGATTGGGGGTGGGTGTTTTTCAAAATAAAAGTAAGTCTAATTTTAATTGTGCCAGGCTTGTTCTTCTTAAAGTTAACAACAACAGTACAAATATAAGCTGAAGATTTGAAAATCTGTTTATCTCACTTGCTTCCCTCTGCGGTGGCTCATTGAGGCTTCAGGTCCGCCATACTGGTGACAGCTTGACAGACGCCTTTGATCTCCGATAGAGAGGGTGTCCTTCGCACCGATTGTAAAATGCCTTTACCAATCGATGCCTGGATGATCCCTCATTACCCACGTCGCCCTCCAAACGAACTGTGCCCCGAAAGGTCTCAGAAATCGAAGGAAATAGCAGTCATGGGGAGGAGAGATCCTCCTCACAGCTGCTTCGCCCCTCCTTGCCAACCAGGAAGTCCCCAACTTATGACCACAATTGAGTCCAAAATTTCTACCACTAAGTGAGACAGTTGGGGTGTTTTTGTCCTGTTTTACGACCTTTTGTGCCACTGTTATCAATCAATCACTGCAGTTTTTAAAGTTAGTAACACGGTTCTTAAATGAATCTGGTTTCCATACTGACTTTGCTAGTTGGAAGGTCACTCAAGGTGATCACATGACCCTTGGAATTGACAATAATATTCTGCCTTTTTAAAAATATTTCCCAAATTATTTCATATGGGGGGCTTCCCATACTGTGGACTGGTGTTGGTCCATGGACCAGGAGTTGGGGACCCCTGGCTTAGACAACTCTACAAAGTATCACACATCGTAACAGTGCTAGCTAAATGTATCCTAATTAGTAAACCAGGCAGTAAATGCTGAGTTGAAAAAGAGAGATCTAACGCTACATCTTTCCGCTAATGTAATTATAAAAAAGTATAATAAGGTTGGGCATAAACTGGATAAAACAGCTGTTCAATTCCTGACAGTATAAATCTTGAGGGATGCTTAATAATGTTTTGTTCCAATGTGCATTTGATGGAAAAATACGAAGGTCTCCCAAGGTCAATCAAAGCTTCCCCAAATGCCTTGGAAAATATGCTAAAGAGAGAGGATGCAAATTGTTTGAATGTCTCCACTCTCACAGATGTTTTCAAGCTAACTCTTCAGAATTTCCAGAGTCTCTGCTTACAATTATGAGGCCATCATGAGCCGTACGGGTACCACGTGGAAAGAAAGAGATGCGAAGGGATTAGCCCAACATTGCAACAATAAACAATAGCAGGGAAAGGATCTATGGAGATTCTCAAGCATCCAGGCCATGATCGTCCCAAAGGCACTTTTCAAAAGGCAACTGGACCAAGAAAGTCCAGCTGACTTTTGAAAAGCAGCTTTGCGACAACAGCAGGGAAATATGTCAGCAATAGAGTGTTCAACGCCTGGAATTCACTACCAGACTCTGTTGTTTCTTCCCCCAATCGCAAAATCTTCAACCTAACATTATCTACAATAGACCTCTCCCCTTTTCTAAGAGGTCTGTAAGGGGCGTGCATAAGTGCACCTTTGTGCCTACCGTTTCTGTCCAAATGTCTTTTTTTATCTTTTCTATCTCTACTTTATACTTATACAAGTTACAATATAATACTATATTTGTATGACAAATAAAATAAATAAATAAATGCATGGGATAGAAAAGGTGGATAGAGAAAAATTCTTTTCTCTATCACACAATACTAGGACAAGGGGGCCCTCCCTAAAGCTCATAGGTAAGAAAGCAAGGACAAATCGAGGGAAATATTTCTTCACCCAGAGGGTCCTTGGTTTATGGAATTCACTTCCAGAAGAGGTCGTGACAGCTGTCAGCCTGGATAGCTTCAAGGCAGGATTAGACAGATTCATGGATGCCGAGTGCATCGGTGGTTATTGAAACGGATGTCCAAGTGCCGCCTCTGTGTTGGTTGAGGCAGGCAGGATTCCCTTGAGTACCATTTATTGGGGGGGTCAAGGGAAAGGGAGGGTTTTGCCTTCTCTTTCTGCTCAAGATCCTCATGGACAATTGGTGGGCCACTGTGTGACACAGAATGCTGGACACAATGGGCTTTGGACTGATTCAGCATGGCTCTTCTTATGTTGTCTCTTCTTGGTCCAGTTGCCTTTTGAAAAAGTTCCTTATGTTATGTTCTTATGTTATTTATTTTATTTTATTTATTTATTTGTTGGATTTGTATGCCACCCCTCTCCACAGACTCGGGGCGGCTAACAACAAGAAGAACAGCATATAACAAATCTAATATTTAAAATAACTATAAACTCTTATTAAAACCCAAACATACACACAAACATACCATGCATAAATTGTATAGGCCTAGGGGGAAAGGGATATCTCAATTCCCCCATGCCTGATGACAGAGGTGGGTTTTAAGGAACTTACGAAAGGCGAGGAGGGTGGGGGCAATTCTGTTCACTGGGGGGAGCTAGTTCCAGAGGGCCGGGGCCGCTACAGAGAAGGCTCTTCCCCTGGGTCTCGCCAAGCGACGTTGTTTAGTTGACTGGACCCGTAGAAGGCCAACTCTGTGGGACCTAACTGATCGCTGGGATTCATGTGGCAGAAGGCGGTCCCGGAGATATTCTGGTCCGATGCCATGAAAGGCTTTATAGGTCATAACCAGCACTTTGAATTGTGACCGGAAACTGATCGGCAACCAATGCAGACTGCGGAGTGTTGGTGTAACAGGGGCATACTTAGGGAAGCCCATGATTGTTCTCGCAGCTGCATTCTGCACGATCTGAAATTATGTTAAAACCTACCTGAAATTTCTCAGCAAGACATTTTTTCCCCTAAGAAAATGTGTTCAGGTTATCTTGTTCTTAAGGCCACCCTCCTGAAAGATGATTCTGCAGAATTGTCTCTAAATATTCTTCACCACCTCTTTTTAGTGACGGGCACCCTTATATACTCTTCTGCTCCAAATCCTCGGACATAACACTAGATGCAATTAATGTGCAATAAACAGAGAATTACTGTTTGCAGAGAGCTTCCAGGGGGAAATGGCTAAACTCCGCTAAAAGTGGAGTCAAGAAACGCAATAGAAGAAAGAGACATAGAGCAGACCAGTTCAGAATTCCTCTCTGGACAAGGAGAGGACTTGAGTACACCCACAACAAGTGCTCCACACCACACACTCATTAGAGATCAAGACTGTTAGAAGTAAAAGGGAGGAATATAAAGCTGTTTTATTTGATCATGGTTAAAATGGAAATGCTATCTTCGGTAATTTTTGCTGATGAGGATGTCATGGCAAGACTTTAAGGGTTTGTTAATAGATAAAAGATGAGATTGGGAAGAATAAATTATTACAGTAGTACCTCTAGATACGAGCTGCTCCACATGCGAGTATTCCAAGTTACGAGCCACGACAGGAGTGAAATTTCTGTTCGACACCCGAGCTCAAATTCGGGATACGAGCCGAGCTTCCACTAGGTGGCGCAAGAATCCTTGCTTCTGGGGAAAACAAAGTCTAAAGGCATTTGTTCGAGATCCGAGTTGATCTCGGTTCTGGAACGAATTAAACTCGGTTTAATACGTTCCTGAGCTCGGTTCTGGAACGAATTAAACTCGTATCTAGAGGTACTACTGTAGTTGCATTTAAGAGGTTATACATTATTAAAATTATTTATATAGTGGTATCTCAGTACTCAACATTAGTTGGTTCCAGAAGGCGTGATGAATAACAAAAACAATGAGTACCAAACATTTTTTTCCCATAAGGGAAAATGTACTCAGAAGGCAGAGACACTGAAAAGTTCTAGCTTGTGCATTGGGTACCAAACAAACAAATACCAAAATCTGACAAAATTTCCATGTCAAAATGCATTGAGTATTAAATTTGATTAATTTCAAAGCAGTTGAATACCAAGGTACCTCCGTATGTGTTGTTGGTGAAGGGGGAAATCTTTTTTCCCTCTCTACTACATTCCTAATTTTTCTTCCTTCTCTAGTTTTCCTTTTCCTTTTATTTCTTAATCAGCATCTGTTCTTATAGCAATAACATTTAGATTTATATACTGCTTTACAGTGCTTTTACAGCCCCCTCTAAGCTGTTTACAGAATCAGCCTCTTGCCCCCAACAATCTGGGTCCTCACTTTACCCACCTCGGAAGGATGGAAGGCTGAGTCAACCTTGAGCCAGTGGTGAGATTTGAACTGCTGAACTACAGCGTGCAGTTAGCTGAAGTAGCCTGCAGTGCTGCACTCTAACCACTGTGCCATCCCGGCTCAATCTTTCTAATGGTAATGTATTTTTTTTAAAGTATTATTTTTTTTAAAAAAAAATATTGCTTGCAGAGAAGAAATAACCTTTAAATGATTCCCTGCCCCAAAATATGAAGGTGAACTTTAAGATGACACCTATGTGAAATTCGGGTTGGGATTGATTGATTGATTGATTGATTGATTGATTGATTGATTAGATTTGTATGCCGCCCCTCTCCATAGACAACAACAACAATAATAAAAACAGCACATAACAAATCTAATATTTAAAATAATAAAAACCCTTATTAAAAACCAAACATACACACAAACATACCATGCATAAATTGTATAGGTCTAGGGGGAAATGGATATCTCAATTCCCCCATGCCTGATAACAGAGGTGGGTTTTAAGGACTTTACAAAAGGCGAGGAGGGTGGGAGCAATTCTGATCACTGGGGGAAGCTGTTTCCAGAGGGCCAGGGCCACCACAGAGAAGGCTCTTCCCCTGGGTCCCACCAAACGACATTGTTTAGTTGATGGGACCCAGAGAAGGCCCACTCTCTGGGACCTAACTGGTCGCTGGGATTCGTGCGGCAGAAGGTGGTCCAGGAGATATTCTGGTCCGGTGCCATGAAAGGCTTTATAGGTCATAACCAACACTTTGAATTGTGACCGGAAACTGATCGGCTACCAATGCAGACTGCGGAGTGTTGGTGTAACATGGGCATACTTAGGGAAGCCCATGATTGCTCTCGCAGCTGCATTCTGCACGATCTGAAGTTTCCGAACACTTTTCAAAGGTATCCCCATGTAGAGAGCATTACAGTAGTCGAGCCTCAAGGTGATGAGGACTGTGAGCAGTGACTCCCGGTCCAAATAGGGCCACAACTGGTGCACCAGGCGAACCTGGGCAAAGGCCCCCCTCGCCACAGCTGAAAGATGGTTCTCTAATGTGAGCTGTGAATCGAGGAGGATGCCCAAGTTGTGGACCCTCTCTGAGGGGGTCAATGATTCCCCCCTCCCCAGGGTGATGGACGGACAGATGGAATTGTCCCTGGGAGGCAAATCCCACAGCCACTCCGTCTTATCAGGGTTGAGTTTGAGTCTGTTGCTAACCAAGTTCTCCAAAATGCAGGTTGATGTCATTGTAATATCTCTGGCTACGTTATTCATGCAAGTGGTCAAGATTTTGCCTTGGAGGTAAAATCCCAGAGATCAAAGGCAACTTTATTTTTTTTTTTTAAGCCCTTCAAACCTTGCACAGAAAAATAGTTTGGGGGCAAAGCTGAATATAGGCCAACAGACAAGAACACAATGATCTACATTGTTAATTCTTTCCCTATTAGTCCCCAACTTCAATGTCTCCTGTCAGCAAAAGTTCAAAAGAAATCTGGTTTTAGAAGTTGCTGAAGGTTTCTTGCTTTCGTTGCAAAAGGGGGGAAAATAGAATCCAAATGTCAGATTTCTGTCAGGTATCTCTATCCCCACTCCACCCACCTTCCCCTGCCTTATTCCTTAAATTAAAAATAGCCTCCTGCACAACCTTGCATTTTTGAGCTAGGTAAACTATGACTCCCAAACTGAAGAATCAACAAAATAGGCCACCTTAAGTGTTAAAGAGTATGAAAGATAAAAGGGTCTTATTTCTGCTTATTTCTGACTCCAGCTTTGAGAGTTATTATCATCTGAAATAACCCTACAATAGACTTGACAGATCTGCCACGGATAACCTAAATACAGTCTTTAGGCGATTTTACATGCCACGCACAAGGGAGAAGAAGCAAAACTTCTGACATATAATTGATAATGCAGATTCCGCTTCATTTCCATGATTGATTTCCAAGACAATTGACTCCGCTCCCAGTTGGCGGCTGGAAGATAATAGCTACGGGTTTTATTTTCTTTTAAGTTTAACTCTCAGAGCTGAAGCAAATGGATTTGTTTCCCCGTTTGTCAATCACAGTCATATGCTGGAAACCCTCAGAGAATTTCTGAAATACTCTACGGCAGAGGTCCCCAACCGCCGGTCCGCGGACCGGCACCGGGCCGTTGGGGGTTTTCAGCCGGTCCGCGGTGCCAGGGCCCCCTCGGCCTTTCCGCACCACCAGCGGCGCTCCCCCCGCCAGCCAGCCAAACCCCGCGCCCGCCGGAACCGGCTCCTCGCTCTCCCCCCGCCGCCCGCCGCGTTTGCAGAAGGTGGGGAGGGTCGGGCGGCCCGCCAAGGCCAGGAAGGACGCCGCTGCCCCCCCTTCCCTCTCTCCGCCCGCCGCTACGCCTCCTTGACGCCGAGAGGAAATGCCGGCAAAGGCTTTTCTCAGCGGAGGTCTTCAATGTCGGGGGCACACGGGCGGTTGCACGCGCTCCCTATCTCCCTCCTAGCCCACTCGGAATATTCAAAATAAGAAAAACCTTTGCCGGCGAAGGCTTTTCTTATTTTGAATATTCCGAGTGGGCTAGCAGGGAGATAGGGAGCGCGTGCAACCGCCTGTGCGCCCCCGACATTGAATATCACCTTCGCCGGCCCCACCTCTCCTGCAAACCCCCTTGCTGAGAGCCCGGGGCGAAAGTGCTCTCGCAAAGGTGAGGCGGGCAGGGCGTGCGCGTGTCACCGCTGAGAAGAACGGAGAACGAGAGTGAGTGAGAGCAACAGACAGCAAGATAGAGAGAAAGTGAGAAAGAGAGAGTGGGAGAAAGGGGGGGAGAAAGAGATAGCAAGAGAGAGAACAAGAGAAAGAGCGTGAGAAAGAAAACAAGAAAGAGTGAGAGAGAGAGAAAGCAAAAGAGACAGAAAGAAAACAAGAGAGAGAAAGTGAGAAGAAGAGAGAGAAAGAGGGGGAGAGAGAGAGAAAGAGAGGGAGAGGGAGAAAGAGAGAGGGAGAGGGGGGAGAGATAGCAAGAGAGGGAGAGAGAGAAATAGAGAGGGAAAGGGGGGAGAGATAGCAAGAGAGGGAGAGAGAGAAAGAGAGAGGGAAAGGGGAGAGAGGGGGGAGAGAAAGAGAGAGGGAGAGAGAGAGGAGATAAAGGAAGAGGAGAGAGAGAAAGGAAGAGAAAGAAAGAGGGATAGAAAGAGAGAGAGAGTGAGATGCTCAGTGAGCCTTTCTTTGAAGTTGCCTTTCTTTCTTTCTTTCTTTCTTTCTTTCTCTTTCTTGCTTTCTTTCTTGCTATTTTTCTTTCTCTCTTTTACCTTCCCTTCCTCTATTTCTTCTTTTCTTTCTCCTTCCTACCTTCTTCCCTTACTCTCCCCTTTCATAAGTTTCCTTGCTTCCTTCCTCTGTTCCTGTCCCTTCCCCCCTTCTTTCTTTCTTTCCTTCCTTCCTTTCCTCCCTCCATTTCTTGCTTTCCTTTTCCTTCCTCCCTTCTTTCCTCCCTCATTCCCTTCTTTCACTCCTTCCTCTCTTACTCTCCCCTTTCACACCTTTCCTTGCTTCCTTTGCACCCTTCTTCTGTTCCTGTCCCTTCCCTCTTTCCTTCCTTCCTTCCCACCCTCCGTCCATTCATTCACCCATTCCTCTCTTGATCGCCCCTTTTACGGCGCCGCTGACAGCTAGCTCCCCCCCCCCCACCGGGCCATGGAAAACTGGTCTAGCTTAAAGCCGGTCCCTGGTGCAAAAAAGGTTGGGGACCTCTGCTCTACGGCCTCTCGGCCTTCGGCCCCTCCAGCTGAGATGAGCTGAAACAGCTACATTAGCAGCAGGAGATAATATTTGGAGCTCATGTTCAAAATACGGAGCCTTAACTGCTACCTGAGTTTAGTTCTGGCAGATACAGTGGTGCCTCTACTTAAGAACACCTCTACTTAAGAACTTTTCTAGATAAGAACTGGGTGTTCAAAAAAAAATTGCCTCTACTTAAGAACCATTTTCTACTTAAGAACCCGAGCCCGGAAAAATTTCCCAGGAAATTTGAGAGCGGCACAAAGGCCCAGCCAGTTTCCTGCCATTCCCCCTTTAATCCCAGGCTTTTCTGGACAGCCAGAGGAGCCTTTTGGTGACGCTTAAGGAGGCTTTGGCAGTCCAGAGCAAACGAAGCATTTTCCTTTCTCTGGGCGCTTGGAGAGAGAATAAACCTCTGCCAGCGACCAGAGAAAAGAAACTATATAAGACTGCCAGATCAGAAGCTATATAACATTAGGTTAACAGCTCTTGAAGCCTTTTTGGTGATATTGTTGCAGTGGGCTTTGGCACTTAGGTCATTTGATATGAGTATTCCAAGGTCTTTCATGGAGTGTGGGTCATCTGCAAGATCTTGTTTATTCAAATTGTATTTGGTGCTCTGATTCTTTTTGCCAATGTGTAGCACAGAGCATTTATTGATTGAGATTTGGCATTGCCAGATGTTTCCCATACAATCCAAAAAGATCATTCAGGCATTATGTATATATTTACCCTATAGAGTGGTACCTCTACTTAAGAACTTAATTCGTTCCGTGACCAGGTTCTTAAGTAGAAATGTTTGTAATTAGAAACAATTTTTCCCATAGGAATCAATGTAAAAGCAAATAATGCATGCAAACCCATTAGGAAAGAAATAAAAGCTCGGAAATTGGGTGGGAGGAGGAGGAGGAAGAGGATGACAGTTGCTGCCCAGAGCGAAGGGAGGGTTTCTTTTCCCTGGGTGCTGGCAGAGGTTTATTCCCTCTCCAAGCGCCCAGAGAAAGGAAAATGCTTTGTTCGCTCTGGGCTGCCAAAGCCTCCTTAAGTGCCACTGAAAGATTCCTCTGGCAGCCCAGAAAAGCCCGAGATGGCAGGGATTAAAGGGGGAATGGCAGGAAACCTGCCGGCCCTTCGTACCACTCTCAAATTTCCAGGGAAATTTTTCTGGCCTTGGATTCTTAAGTAGAAAATGGTTCTTAAGAAGAGGCAAAACAAATCTTGAACAACCAGGTTCTTATCTAAAAAAGTTCTTAAGTAGAGGCGTTCTTAGGTAGAGGTACCACTGTATATAGATACAGGATAGATAGATTAATTCATTAATTTATTGGATAAATTTCTGGTGGTGCCTTCCAAGCATGCCTTGCAAACATCTAATTTCTAGAAAAATAAGCCACGCTTGCCACGTTCTTAGAGACATTTTTCCCCCCAATGCTGTTTGAAATCTGAGTTAGGATTAATGGCCCAACCATTAATATTACTTTTACACTAATACACTAAATAATAACTTGTTTCAGGTACTGAACTAAACAATGTAAATATATAAGCCTGTACGCCTAAGCCATTTTGCAGCAATTTTTTTTCTGAGGATGGAGAACTTTGACCCAGAATGGCAAAAACAACCACAACAACCACAATGAGATGGGAACAAGCAGCGGCCTCGATATCGCCTCTCCCCAATTAACATTTTTATTACAGATTGAACTGGCACATAGAAGGGCACAGATGTATTATTTCTTTTTCAAGTCAAGTATTATTCATCACGTAGCATTTAGCCATTACAGAATTGCCACCAGAATAAACACTCACAATTTAAATTGCAATTATTTCTATATTTGCATCTATGCATATTAATGTCGAGAGCAAAGTCTGAGTTTGCCAGAACTCTGCAAACTCCACTTTTTCAGCTCAATTTCCACTTGCAGGAATCCATTTTCCTTTTGGATTCAACGCATTTTAGGGGCTGTATTATAATCGCCTAGCTTACTTATTGGGCTGGTTTTGCAAAGAATGTGTTGGAGAGATAAATATAATATATATATTTTTCTCTAATTTCATCGCCAGTGAAGGGTTATTGTTTATTTGACATCACCCATGCAAAAGAGGAAGCTATCAGAGGCTTGATTCCCTGAACCAAATACGTGCAGAAGTACAAAAACTGTTCAAAAATAACTGAAGGGAACTTCCGAAAGCCACACGAGAAGCGAGCATGCCAACAGCCAGCACAGTAAGACTGGTTTTGTGAGCATAACAGACGGAGCAGAATCCGGCAGTGTTTTTATTATGGGTTCTACTTAAAATGCTCAAAAATAGTGACTTTCCTCCAGAATTATGGGCTGACCTCGATTATTCCTCAAAGTGAATTCTAAAACGTACAAAGCTCATGAGTGAGCAAAGCTGACAACACTGATGGTTCTCTGTGCCATTGAAAGGTTACATTTGGTGATATACAGTAGTACCTCATGATATGAACCCCTTGTGATACGAACTTTTCGAGATACGAACCCGGGGTTTGGAAAAATTTTGCCTCTTCCTACGAACTATTTTCGCCTTACGAACCCGCCGCCCGAACGCCAAACCCGGAACTTCACTAAAAGTTCAGGTTCGGCGTTCGGGTTCATAAGGCCGCCGAGAAGCACCGCCACCCAGCTGTCGCCTTTTGAATCAGCCGAGGGGCTTCTCGGCGTTCTCCCAAATGCCGAACCCGGACGTTCAGCAAAGGTTCGGGTTCGGCATTCGGGAGAACGCCGAGAAGCCCCCCGGCTGTTTCAAAAGGTGGCAGCCAGGCGGCAGGGCTTCTCGGTGGCCACCCGAGCCCGAGCCCGAACCCGAACTTTTGCCAAACTTCCGGGTTCGACATTCAGGAGAACGGTGAGAAGCACCCGGCTGTTTCAAAAGGTGACAGCCGGGCGCCGCCGCCGAGCGGACCGCCTTTTTTGCGATTTTTTTTGCTTACGCGCATTAATTGATTTTACATTGTTTCCTATGGGAAACATTGTTTCGTCTTACGAACTTTTCACCTTATGAACCTCCTCCTGGAATCAATTAAGTTCGTAAGACAAGGTATTACTGTAGTTAGTTTCATGCTTGGCAATCTGGATTAGATGTATCATGATGTGAGGAGAGGTAGGTAGGTAGGTAGGTAGGTAGAGAGACAGTTAGACAATGATAGATAGATAGATAGATAGATAGATAGATAGATAGATAGATAGATAGATAGATAGATAGATGATAGATAGATGATAGATAGATAGATAGATGTAAGAAAGATGATAGGTAGGTAGGTAGGTAGGTAGATAGATAGATGATAGATAGATAGATGATACATAGATAGGTAGGTAGATAGATAGATAGATAGATAGATAGATAGATAGATAGATAGATAGATAGATAGATAGATGTAAGAAAGATGATAGGTAGGTAGACAGACAGACAGACAGACAGACAGACAGACAGACAGATAGACGCAGAAATACAGAGACAGACAGCATGATTTGGAGTCTCTATCTATCCCTCCCTCCCTCTCTTTCTCCCCTATATCTATACAGTACTAGTCTCTCTTCATTTTAATTATCAGCAAAAATATGTTACACACACAAACACACACACACACACACACACACTTCCTGTGGCTCTAGGTTTCCTGCTAAAAATAAAGAGGGTTTTTTTCTATTAAAAGTAGAAATATATTACTGTTTACTTTTTATTTTGAAAACTGCATCATGAAATTTGCCTCCATATTTTTCTTCCCATTATTAAAGAGCATCCTCTTTTGTCAGTTTGTATGTATTGCTTGTATTTTCCAAATACACCAATTGTTTTTCAACAATTTTTTAAACAATTTTTTTTTTGGTCTGGTTAAAATGGGATGATCTCAAAAAATCCAGAAAAGTTGGATATGGTCACTCCTTATATGAGTCATAAACAAAACCAGGATTTTTTTTAAAAAACCTGACCAGAATGAATCAATGGCAAACCACTTCGCCCTTGTTCTCAACAAACTAGACATCACCATCATTTGAATTCAATTCAGAGTCAGAGTAGGCTTTGCTTTTATGATTTATTTATGCATATCCTACTATTATTTATGTTAAATAAATTAAAGTGGTGAATACACACGATGCTCCTTCCTCCTCCTATTTTCTCCACAACAAATTTGGACTTCAACTCCCAGAATTCCCCAGCCAGCAAATGCTGGCTGGGGAATTCTGGGAGTTGAAGTCCAGATCTCTTCAAGTTGCCAAGGTTGGGAAACACTGGCCTAAAGTCATCCATCTTGCTTTCAGGCCTAAAGCGGGACTAAAACTCAAGAGTCTCCTGGTGATTGGCCCAAAGCCATCCAGACCGATTTTATACTTAAGGAAGTGTTTCTCAATTATTTTCTGTTCCACACACCCTCCCCCTGGAAGAAGTAAACATTTTGCGCCCCCCCCCCAACTCTCCACCAGGGTGATTTTTTGCAATATTCAGCACATTTTCACTGAAAAAACTCAAGCAGTTTATCAGAGTGATTGGGGTGAAATTATTTATTATTGTGTCAGTACAACACAGCATGCTGGATTTCGTATTTCATCACCAGTCGGGCGCTTCCCAAGCACCTAGGACTGCGTGATGTAGCGGCAAATTATGTTTGCCGATCCCAGTAAAGCGGCCTTTTGCAATTGACAGATGGAGATTTTGTCAATTCCGATGGTTTTCAAATGTCCGCTGAGATCCTTTAGTACTGCGCCCAGCGTGCCAAGTACCACTGGGACCACTTTCACTGGCTTATGCCAGAGTCGTTGCAGCTCGATTTTTAGATCTTCGTATTTCACTAATTTCTCTAGCTGCTTCTCCTCAATTCTGCTGTCCCCTGGGATTGCGATGTCGATGATCCATACTTTCTTTTTCTCCACAATCAGGATGTCTGGTGTGTTATGCTTCAGAATTCGGTCAGTTGGAAGTCGGAAGTCTCACAGTAGTTTTTCTTGCTCATTTTCGACCACTTTTTCGGGCTTATGATCCCACCAGTTCTTTGCCACTGGTAAATGGTAGTTCCGGCACAAGTTCCAGTGGATCATCTGTGCCACAGCATCATGTCTATGCTTGTAGTCAGTCTGTGCGATCTCTTTGCAGCTATTATTATTATTATTATTATTATTATTATTATTATTATTATTATTATTATTATTATTATTTAGATTTGTATGCCGCCCCTCTCCGAGGACTCGGAGCGGAAATGTGTTTAAGTGACGCCTTAAACCAAGGGTAGGCAAAGTTGGCTCTTCTATGACATGTGGACTTCAACTTCCAGCATTCCTGAGCCAATCATGCTAGCTCAGGAATTCTGGGAATTGAGGTCTACAAGTCATTGAAGAGCCAACTTTGCCTACCCCTGCCTTAAACTATTTGGTTTCATGCTATCCACTGCCAACATCCTAGTCTTTCCTCATCTCCCACTGTGGTCACAAACCAAGCACTACGTACACTTCGTCATATTTCCTCATCTTAGCTTTCTTATGTTTGTCTCATTATCTCCGTCTCTCTCCTCCTTTCTTTTCATAGAAACATAGAAGACTGACGGCAGAAAAAGACCTCATGGTCCATCTAGTCTGCCCTTATACTATTTCCTGTATTTTATCTTAGGATGGATCTATGTTTATCCCAGGCATCTTTAAATTCAGTGACTGTGGATTGACCAACCACGTCTGTTGGAAGTTAGTTCCAAGCATCCTTGTTAAATATTTTTCCACGGTGTCTCTTAAGGGTTTGTTATATGCATTTCATATCTCCTGCTCTGTGCTGTGTGCTATTGTTCAGTGCAAAAAAAACCCCCCTATTCTCTGTGTTAAAAAAATCACATTCCCCCAGGGTTACGCGCCCCCCTGGCATTGCTCTACACCCCTAGATTCATACATCATACATTCTTTAATTGGGTGGGGCCAGATATTAAAATTTCAATGGCCCCAAACCTGCTGCCAGAGGGCAGGGAGAATGGGGGCTGTACAGATCTCTGGAGGGAGCTCGTTCCAAAGGGCTGGGGCCACCACAGAGAAGGCTCTTCCCCTAGGCCCGCCAGATGACATTGCCTGGCTGATGGGACCTGGAGAAAGCCCACTCTGTGGGACCTGACCGGCTGATGGGATGTACTGTATGGGTTTGCTACTGGTTGGGGCGATCCTGTCTGAACCAAGAGGAACCCATGTATAAATTGCCTTCCGGTTCCCTATAGCCTCTGGAAGTGTCGCTATATTTGCATTTTAAGGATCAAGGATTGATTTTTTTCCCTCCCTTATTCCTCCCCCACTTCTACTTTACAGAGATTTTGTTCCGAGGCACCATTTTTCGAAAGGCCAATCATCTTTAACAGTTGTACTAAAATGGTACTAATGTTTTCAGATCCGCTTCCGATTTTTCCTGCTGGAACGCCTGCCAAGCGCATTCTTCAACAGATACTAAAATAATCTGGATAGCTGACACGCTTCCCAAAATTTTCAGTGGAGCGTTGCCAGAACTGACATCTGTGAAAAAGTGGGCAAGCTTTATTATCCACAGAGAGGATATACTTTGTTGGATATTTTTTCACCTCCACGTGCCTCCTTCTAGAAAAAAAAATACACCATTCTGCTATTCCATGAGCCTGAGTGGGATCCAAATAATACTTAACCCCTTCAACGCTTTCCAAATCTGTAACTACAGAGATAGCTCTATCTGGCATCTATTTATTTGGGATAACTAAAAAAAGGACAAAAAAATCCAGCTTTTCTCAAACTGACATAAATACTTTGTATCTTAAAACATATACAATAGTCCCTCGCTATACCGCGCTTCACCTACTGCGGCTTCACTTCATTGCGGGTTTCTGAGGAAGTCGATCGGCAGATTTAAACAGCCCGCAGAACTCGATCGGCAGGTGTTTTTTTTTTTTAAAAAAAGTCTAAAATCGTAAATACTGTATTTAAATACTGTATCTAAAATAAATACTGTGTGGGAAGGGTTTATAAACACTTAAAACAATGAAAACTTACCAAACAATTACAATATAAATACTTAAATAAGTACTATCAGTCGATAAATTCCCCATCGCGGATTTCACCTATCGCGGCCAGGTCTGGAACGTAACACCAGCGATAGGTGAGGGACTACTGTACCGACAGAGGTATAACAAGCAGGAAGAGGGAGATTGTGGTCCCGCTGTATAGAGCACTGGTGAGACCCCATTTGGGGTACTGTGTTCAGTTCTGGAAACAGGGCCGAAAAAGGCAGGGAAAAGCCTCCGTAGGGCCTCTCTAGGAATCTACTGGGAGGAAACAGGGCCTCCACCTTCCCTGTGGTATCCCCAATTGCACACATTATTTGCTTTTACATTGATTCCTATGAGAAAAATTGCTTCTTCTTACAAACTTTTCTACATAAGAACCTGGTCATGGAATGGATTAAGTTCATAAGTAGAGGTATCACTGTATTATCTTATTTCAATAATAATCTAACAAAATGTACTTTGATCTGAATGGGTGGGTGTACATTTTAAACATGGTTTTATTTTATTTTATTATGCGCACATCTGTGAAAAAGTGGGCAAGCTTTATTATCCACAGAGAGGATATACTTTGTTGGATATTTTTTCACCTCCACGTGCCTCCTTCTAGAAACCTTCCCCACAATTCTGCTATTCTATGTGCCTGAATGGGATCCAAATAATACTTAACCCCTTCAACGCTTTCCAAATCTGTAACTACAGAGAAAGCTCTATCTGGCATCTATTTTACTAGGGATAACTTTAAAAAGGACAAAAATTCCAGCTTTTTTCAAACTGACATAAATACTTTATATCTTAAAACATATACCGACAGAGGTATAAACAAGCAGGAGGAGGGAGATTGTGATCCCGCTGTATAGAGCACTGGTGAGACCACATTTGGAATACTGTGTTCAGTTCAGGAGACCTCAGCTACAAAAAGATATTGATGAAATTGAACGGGTCCAAAGATGGGCTACAAAAATGATGGAAGTTCTTAAGCATAAAATTTATCAGGAAAGACTTCATGAACTCAATCTGTAGGACAGAAGGGAAGGGGGGGGTCATGATCGAAACATTTAAATGTTTTAAAGGGTTAAATAAGGTTCAGGAGGGAAGTGTTTTTAATAGGAAAGTGAACACAAGAACAAGGGGGCACAATCTGAGGTTAGCTGGGAGAAAGATCAGAAGCAACGTGAGAAAATATGATTTGACTGAAAGAGTAGTAGATGCTTGGAACAAACTTCCAGCAGACGTGGTTGGTAAATCCACAGTAACTGAATTTAAACATGCCTGGGATAAACATAGATCCATCCTAAGATAAAATACAGGAAATAGTATAAGGGCAGACTAGATGGACCACAAGGTCTTTTTCTGGCGTCAATCTTCTATATTTCTTCTATGTTTATATGACAGATAAACCCACGCACACGTGTGTACTTGTATGTGTGTGTATGTATACAGTGTGTAGATGTAGAAGTAGAAATAGATATAGATTATTATTATTATTTATTAGATTTGTATGCCGCCCCTCTCCGCAGACTCGGGGCAGCTCACAACAGTAACAAAAACAATATATACTGACAAATCTAATAATTAAAATCTAAGATAATGATTATACATTTTAAAATCTAAAAGCAAGCAACCCCAATATAAAAAACATACATACAGTCATATCATGCACTAGAACTACATAGGCAGGGGGAAATATCTCAGTTCCCCCACGCTTGACGACAGAGGTGGGTTTTAAGGAGTTTATGAAAGGCAAGGTGGGTGGGGGCAATTCTAATCTCTGGGGGGAGTTGGTTCCAGAGGGCCGGGGCCACCACAGAGAAGGCTCTTCCCCTGGGCCCTGCCAAACGACATTGTTTTGTTGACGGAACCCGGAGAAGGCCCACTCTGTGGGACCTAACCGGTCGCTGGTAGATGATATATAGATGATATAGATATAGGATCTAAACTGAGTCAGTCATGCAGGACCAGACGTTTAAAGAGTTGGAAAAGACTTTGGAGGTCTTTTAGTCCAACGCCCTGTTTAGGCAGAAAACCCTACAACACTTCAGTCAAGTGGTTATCCAATCTCTTCTTAAAAACTTTCAGTGCTGAAGCATTTACAACTTCTGGAAGCAAGAAGTTCCACTGGTTATTTTTTTCTTACTGACTGGAAATCTCATAAAGGTCAAACCTGTTCAACTGCGGTAGCCTCAGGATTTAATGACTTCTCTTTTGCTAAATTAAATCTGAACGCAGCATCAATGATCAGGGAAGTTGCGATAAACACCTTGCAATAAATACTCTGTTGATTTCCAAATGCACTTTATGAAATGAGAAACCAGTCCTTAAAAACCATAGCTGTTGACACAATGCCTTTCTTGAACAAGCTGATTCCTACAACACCCATTATTATTATTATTATTATTATTATTATTATTATTATTATTATTATCATCATCATCATCATCATCATCATCATCATCATCATTATCATTATTATTATTTTAAAGAAGCTTTTAAATCAAGTTTTTGATGAAGCAGTTTCATAACCAACCACCATATCTATTGATAATGGGAAGCAACTACACTTACAGTGATATCTCTACTTATGAACTTTTCTAGATAAGAACCGGGTGTTCAAGATTTTTTTGCCTCTTCTCAAGAACCATTTTCCACTTACAAACCCAAGCCTCTGAAACTGTAACTGGAAAAGGCAGGCAGAAGCCTCCGTGGGGCCTCTGTAGGAATTTCCTGGGAGGAAACAGGGCCGAAAAGGGTGGGGAGAAGCCTCCGTGGGGCCTCTCTATGAATCTCCTGGCAGGAAACAGGGCAGGAAAAGGCGGGGAGAGGCCTCTGTGGGGCCTCTCTAGGAATCTCCTGGGAGGAAACAGGGCCGAAAAAGGCAGGGAGAAGCCTCTGTGGGGCCTCTCTAGGAATCTTCTGGGAGGAAACAGGGCTGGAAAAGGTGGGGAGAAGCCTCCGTAGAGCCTTTCTAGGAATCTCCTGGGAGGAAACAGGGCTTCCACCCTCCCTGTGGTTTCCCCAATCACACGCATTATTTGCTTTTACATTGATTCCTATGAGAAAAATTGCTTCTTCTTACAAACTTTTCTACATAAGAACCTGGTCATGGAACGAATTAAGTTCGTAAGTAGAGGTATCATTGTATTATCTTATTTCAATAATGCTCTAACAAAATGTACTTCGATCTGAATGGGTGGGTGTACATTTTAAACATGTTTTTATTTTATTTTGTTATGCCCAAGAGATTTTTTTTTTTTTGGCGAGTCTTCTGTGCAAAATGAAATTGGCTAAAATTAGAATACATAACATCTGGAGTGGTTCTGCTCAACAATCGGTGGTCAATATCTTCCTCAAAATTATGAAGGTAGCATTGCAACTGTTTGAAATGTCAACTTCAAAGGAGCTGGGAGGCATTTTGGCCTTTTGACTTTAGAGTCCTTATCATAGTTGCAAAGAAGAAAGAATGAAAAAAAAATCTGATAAGGTTTGGGAACAGAATAGTTGCAGGCAAGGCAAAAAATTAGCTGAGCCCGTTTTTCATTATTATTTAGCAAACGGTTTACATACTGAAAAGCATGCATGGAAGAATTCCTAAGCATTTGACCCAGCCCAGATAGTATGCTCTAGTTCAGCGCTTCCCAACCTTGGCAACTTGAAGATATTTGGACTTCAACTCCCAGAGTTCCCCAGCCAGGAGAACTCTGGGAGTTGAAGTCCAAATATCTTCAAGTTGCCAAGGTTGGGAAACACTGCTCTAGTTGCTGCACAAGTGTTGTTGTTGTTAGATACATACATACTGTATTTTTCAGTGTATAAGACGCACCATTTTATCTAAAAAAATTGCTTTAAAAATTGGGTGGGTCTTATACATCAGATGTTGCCGAGGCTGCCGGGCAGCCCTCGGCAGGAGGCCAGCTACTCAGCTCCAGGGATGGGCAGGGTGCCGGGCATAGCACCAGCAGCAAAGCCTCTCTTTCCAGGTGGCTGCCGGAGGCCTCCGGCTGACAAGGATAAGGTAGAAGCACCGCCCAAGTTAGCCAGTTAGCCGCCGCAGCGGCTGAGTTAGCCGCGGAGGAAGCGATAGCAATGGCAACTGCTGGGGTGGCTCTGGCGGCTTTCATTTGAGGAGCAGTAGCACCGAGAACATCACATCCACGCCCCAGGACCCTGCTGCCGAATCGTGAGGCAGAAGAGGTTGGCGAAAAGGCCCTGAAGGGGCAGAGTCATCGTCTAAACCAGCGCCTTGTTCTTTGGTGGCGGGCTCGGCTCAGGCGAGCAGCTGTGCAGGGGTGGGGCAGGTGCAGTCTCACTGCCTCAACCAGCCTAGTGGTTTCACCAAATGTCCTCTAAATTTAGGCAGGCAGAAGACATGAAAAAAGTGCTTTTCCAAACTCTGTCTTTGTAGAGTTGTTTTTTCATTGCTTTACTTGCCCCAGATGTTTCTTGCCAGCCCTAACCAGTTGCTATCAATATTCCCAAGCTCTTTCATCGTTACTTTCTGCAAAGAAGAATGTTTTCCAATCCCTAAGTCTTTGCAGGGTTTTTTCCATTGCTCTACTTGCTCCGACTGTTTCTTTCCAGGTGCTAATGACGTTCCCAGCTCTTACTGGCTTGCAAGCTCTTTCATTGTTACTGTCTCAGAATAAAGGTTTTTTAAAGCCCTTAACCAGGGGAGAAAATAATGTGCTGAAGCTGACCAGACTAAGTACATTAGCCAGATGAATACCTGGTAATCAGATACTTTTCCCTATTTTCCTCCCCCAAAACTAAGGTGCATCTTATATTCCAGTGCGTCCTATACTCCAAAATACAGTAATTGTTCTCACTGTCAGGAATTTTTTTCTTAGTTCTAAGTTGCTTTTCTCCTTGATTAGTTTCCACCCATTGCTTCTCATCCTGCCTTCAGATGCTTTGGAGCAGTGTTTCCCAACCTTGGCAACTTGAAGATATTTGGACTTCAACTCCCAGAATTCCCCAGCCAGTGAACGCTGGCTGGGGAATTCTGGGAGATGAAGTCCAGATATCCTCAAGTTGCCAAGGTTGGGAAACACTGCTTTGGAGAACAGCTTGACTCCCTCTTCTTTGTGTGTGGGCATTAAAGCATTTTTTCTCAGAAGAAGTTAACATCACCTTCAAAAAGTCTCTTGTCCTCAGATAATAGTCAGTCAGCAGGTTATGAAGCTAGCCAACCCAACCCTTTCTTGACGCAGAAATCCAAATTAAAACAGCCCAGGCAAGTAGCTATCTAGATTGTATTCCTACATCTGCAATGAAAGGAAGTCCATCACCTCTTCAGGTACCAACTTCCTCTCTTAACTGCTCTTAAGGTTTGGATTTGTTCCCCAAACATTTGTCAGAATCTTGTCATTTAAACCCATTGTTCTGTGCCAGCAACTGAATGCATGCAATCAAGTCTTAATGGGCCCTTTTGTTTAATTCCTCTTTTATGATTTCCACCATCTCTCCATCTAACTTCCAAATAGCAAATACTCTTGTGTGTTTCCCCCACCAAATTGTTTGAGCTCTGAAAGCAAACAATACAGCGCAATCTTAGTTACAGAGCCTCAGTTTGTTAGTGGAACCCTTTACAGTGTCTTGAATTGTTTATTTGTTTGTTTGTTTTGTCAAGTACCTATTGATGGAATACAAAGATATAATAACATTTATATACATGATATTGGTAAAAGAGAAACATTAGAACAAGCAGATGGAAGGCACACTGGTGCATTTATGCACGCCCCTTCCTGACCTCTTAGGAATCGGGAGAGGTCAACAGTGGATAGTCTAAGAGTAAAGTTTTGGGGGTTAGTTGATGATACTACAGAGTCAGGTAGTGAATTCCATGCATCAACTACTTGGTTACTAAGGTCGTATTGAGTTGAGAGCGGTTTACTTTTAGTTTGTATCTGTTGTATGTTCGTCTGTTGTTGTGGTTGAAGTTGAAGTAGTCGTTGATAGGAAGGAGGTTGTAGCAGATGATTTGATGGGCTATGCTTAGGTCATGTTTAAGGCGACGTAGTTCGTGTTTAAGGTGACGTAGAGGTCAGTAAGGGGTGTGCATAAGTGCACCAGAGTGACTTCCATCCCCTGTCCTAATATTGCTCTCTTAGTAGTATCATGTATATAAATATTATTATATCTTTGTATACCACCAATACGTGCTTGACAAAACAAATAAATAAAGAAATAAATATGATAAAATGTGCCCATTTTATTTTATTACATTTCCAACATTTGTTAGACCTATTTTAAACTCTTCATGAAAGGTTGCAAGTACAATGGTACCTCTACTTAAGAACTTAATTCATTCCGTGACCAGGTTCTTAAGTAGAAAAGTAGAAGCAATTTTTCCCATAGGAATCAATGTAAAAGCAAATAATGTGTGCAAACCCATTAGGAAAGAAATAAAAGCTGGGCATTTGGGTGGGAGAAGGAGGAGGAAGAAGAGGAGGAGGACAGTCGCTGCCGACAGCGAAGGGAGCATTTCTTTTCTCTGGGCGCTGGCAGAGGTTTATTCCCTCTCCAAGTGCCCAGAGAAAGGAAAATGCTTCGTTTGCTCTGGACTGCCAAAGCCTCCTTAAGTGCCACCGAAAGGCTCCTCAGGCAGCCCAGGAAAGCCCAAGATGGCCAGGATTAAAGGGGGAATGGCAGGAAACTGGCCGGGCCTTCGGGCCTCTCTCAAATTTCCTGGGAAATTTTTCCGGGCTCGGGTTCCTAAGTAGAAAATGGTTCTTAAGAAGAGGCAAAAAAAAATCCTGAACACCTGGTTCTTATCTAGAAAAGTTCTTAAGTAGAGGCGTTCTTAAGCAGAGCTACCACTGTACAAATAAAATACTGGATGCCTTCTCACCCTCAAAGTGATTTGGAGGGATATTTAATATTTAGATAAAACTTCAGACTACAAAACTCTATAGAGCAGTGATTTTCAACCTTTTTTGAGCCGCGGCACATTTTTTACATTTACAAAACCATGGGGCACATTGAGTGGGGGGGGAGGGGCGGCTAAAAAAATATTGGACAAAAAAATTCTCTCTCTTCCTCCCTTTTGCTCTATTTCTCTCTCCCTCTTTCTCTCCCTTCCTCTTTTTTCTCTCTCCATCCCTTTCTTTCTGTCTTCCTTCTTTCCTCTTTTTTGCTCTCTTTCTCTCTCCCTCCCTACCTCCCTCTATGTCTTTCTCTCTCCCACCTTCCCTCCCTCTCTTTCTCTCTCTCTCTTGCTTTCTTTCTTTCTCTCTCTTGCTCTCTCTCTTGTTCTCTTTCTTTCTCTCTCTTTCTTTCTTTCTCTCTTGTTTTCTTTCTTTCTTTCTTTCTTTCTTTCTTTCTCTCTCTCTTGTTTTCTTTCTCTGAGCTTCGCAGCACACCTGACCATGTCTCGCGGCACACTAGTGTGCCACGGCACACTGGTTGAAAAACACTGCTATAGAGATACAGTCCCTGCCGGCTGCAAACAAGCTTACAAGGGGGACAAGTGACAAAACGAGATAGATGTAGGGTCTGTTTTAATCAGCTGCGTGGTGGAGAGCCATGCTTTACAGAAGCAATTAAGGAGTCACCACAGTCAAGCTTGAAAGCAATAATTATCTTTCATCTTGTCCCTTTGTCTTTTTCTCGCTCTCCCTTGTCTATTCAGGATAAGATTGCAACCAATCTAACGTTGGTTGTCTCAATTGTTCTCCGTCCTACATTCTGAAGCGGAGACGATGTTCCTGCACCCGACTATCAACAAGACGCATTTCTCTGGAAAACATCCTCCAGGTTCAGAGTTCTCAAAAAAAGAGGAAGCATTATGCAGAATCTCGCTGTAAAATCTCCTCCCCAGAGCTGGGATTCACTCCCTAGATCAGTGATGGCTAACCTTTTTTGTGGCAAAAGCAATGCAATGTTTGTGCGCTGTTGGGAAGAGTTTTGCACAGACGGAAGGCAACCCCACTGTTCTGTCGGGCTCTCTGGTAGACTCCTCCCGAAAATTCACAGGTACAAATTTCAGACACACACACACCTTTGAAAATTCAAAACAATGTTCTTTATAATGAAAATTCACTTAAACCAAGCCCTCTTTTGGGATAGCAAACAGCACTGGTCTCCAAACAAACTGGTAATTTATACAAGTCCCTTATCAGTTCTGTGATACTTAGATTGCAGCTGTGAGGCAATTCACAGTCCTTCTTCTTTCACAAAGTGAAACACACTTTGCTCTGGTTTAGTTTCAAAGTGGGGGAAAATCAGCACACACAAAAAGTCAAAGTCAGTAAAGCAGTCACAAAACACAACGATCAGATAATCCTCCACAATGGCCAAACCCACACGCTGCTCTTTATAGCAGCCTCACTAATCACCACAGCCCCACGCAACCACAGGTGGCCTCATTTTCTTTGATAATAATCTCTCAGTTGTTGTTGCCCATACAGCGTGGCTGTATCATTAACTCTTGTTCTGAATCCAAGGAGGAGCTAGATAATTGATCTCCTTTTGAGCTGTCTGCCACACTCTCCTCCTCCCTGTCACTCATGTCTTCTTGGTCAGAGGAGCCTTCATCATCAGATTCCACCGGGGGGGGGGGGCAAAACAGGCCTGCAGCATGTGGATATCTCCCCCACATCCACAGTCCTTGGGGCAGGAGCTGGGCCAGAGCTAACCACAACACCCACCAACTAGCCACAGTTCACAACTGTACTTAATTGAAGTCTTCAATGAGAAACACTGCAGCAGGCTTTCTTGTAAAAATGTACTTTACTTGTCTTATTAGTAAAAGGTTTCTCTAAATAAACTATCACCCTAAATCAACAACTAGCTTGAGCACGTGCATGAATGCTTGTGTATGAATTGGTATGCATGTGTGTTATTGAGTTGGTCTACTATGAGTTTTAACTAGGGTTTTAGAATTTTTCTTGACTTCCTTTTATTGTTATTTGTAATTTTATATGGTAATTTTATATTGCTGTAAGCCGCCTTCAGTCCTTCGGGATTGGGTGGCATAGAAGTCAAATTAATTAATTAAGTAAATAAAATAAATTTAACCACTATAACAAACCACCCACAATAACTATCATACAACTACTATTACATCCACCACTGCAACCACCCACAAACCATTAACCACTAACCATTAACTACTAACCACAAACCAGACCCATGCACAAGGGTGTTGTTTCTTTTATATAGGTTACAGCCAATCAGGTTGCAGCACAGTTAGAAATCCATGATTACATACTGATTATGGCTTACATCAGCCTACGGTTACAGACCATTTTCTTGCATTGCAATGTTACTTCAAGAAATAAACCTATTTCTGACACGTGTGACCGCCCCCCCCTGTGCGTGTCCAACCCCCCAGTGCATGTGTACACAACTCCCTGTGCATGCGCCATGCACACACACACACCCCTGCCCATTTTTTGACTTCCAAGTTGGTGCAGGAGACCTTCCACACTCTGTTTTGGGTCTGACTTCTATGCCATGCAATCCTATGATGTCCCAGGAGGGGGCAGCATCTAGCCACAAGGCTGGGGGGAAAAACCTGCAGGCTTAGTTAGACTTCCTAGTTAATATTAGGATTAATATCAGCAAAAGGAAAAAAAATCTTAAGTCTAAAAAACATCACCGAAATGGCAGTTGTGAGCCACTTCAGGACTGCTTCCAAGAAAACATGAATAAATACATGTAATCACCAGGAGTTGAGTTTATAACATGCTGGAAATGTTACGCTACTAGATAATTAATTTTAATCGGGATATCTAGTTTTTTTTCCCCCAATATAAATTATATTGTGATGATATGTGCAGAGTCCATTGAACAACAGAATAATAATAGAGTTGGAAGGGACCTTGGAGATCAGTCAGGCAGTAGGGAAAGCAAGTAGGATGCTTGGCTGCATAGCTAGAGGTATAACAAGCAGGAAGAGGGAGATTGTGATCCCGCTATATAGAGTGCTGGTGAGACCACATTTGGAATACTGTGTTCAATTCTGGAGACCTCACCTACAAAAAGATATTGACAAAATTGAACGGGTCCAAAGACGGGCTACAAGAATGGTGGAAGGTCTTAAGCATAAAATGTATCAAGAAAGACTTAACGAACTCAATCTGTATAGTCTGGAGGACAGAAGGAAAAGGGGGGGACATGATCGAAACATTTAAATATGTTAAAGGGTTAAATAAGGTCCAGGAGGGAAGTGTTTTTAATAGGAAAGTGAACACAAGAACAAGGGGGCACCATCTGAGATTAGTTGGGGGAAAGATCACAAGCAACGTGAAAAAATATTATTTTACTGAAAGAGTAGTAGATGCTTGGAACAAACTTCCAGCAGTCGTGGTTGGTAAATCCACAGTCACTGAATTTAAATATGCCTGGGATAAACATATAACCATCCTAAGGTAAAATAGAGGAAATAGTACAAGGGCAGACTAGATGGACCATGAGGTGTTTTTCTGCCATCAATCTTCTATGTTTCTATGTTTCTATGAAGCAAACTATAATTCAGGTTTTAATCAAGGTTGGAGACATGCAATTTCTAATGCAAAAGTAGCAGGTTGGAAGAGGTGCAGGTAAAATTATTATTAATGGGTGGAATGGATCTGACATCTTGCCCATCTTACTATCTTAGATTACAATAGTTCCAAATTGCATTATCTTTATCCTCTGTATCCATTTTCTTTCCCCCAGTCCTGTTGATAATGAAAATGTACACCCAACTGACAAGTACAAATATTGAATGTTTTCTGAAACTCAACTATTTACGTTCTGTTATGTGTTTTTGACAGATTTTGACAGATGAAATGTATTGCTAGTACATGACAGCTGAAAGTTAAGAAGCTTTGGTGCAATGCCTGCCAAAACTATGAAGAGATACCAACAAGTCTTAAGAACTCGCATTAATTATTTCCCCTTTTCGAAAATATGTTTTTGGAGTCTTGGATTCGTAATTGGGCCAAGCAATTAGAAATCAATTATTTCTGTCTGCAGGTTGGAAACTCATAATATCACTGGCCACCACCACCCCTTCCGTACATAAGTAAGCAATACCATAGATAAGGGAAATACAGCAACGGGGTTTCGTTATTATTGTTTTCTTTTGAAATAAAAAGAGTTGGGAGTGGTTTGATCCCAGTGGACCCTTCTTGAGTGTTGTGGTTAGCTCTGGCCCAGCTCCTGCCCCAAGGACTGTGGATGTGGGGGAGACATCCACATGCTGCAGGCCTGTTTTGCCCCTGGTGGAATCTGATGATGAAGGCTCCTCTGACCAAGAAGACATGAGTGACAGGGAGGAGGAGAGTGGGGCAGACAGCTCAGAAGGAGATCAATTATCTAGCTCCTCCTTGGATTCAGAACAAGAGTTAATGATACAGCCACGCATGCGGAGAGCGATGCATAGACAACAACAACTGAGAGATTATTATCAAAGAAAATGAGGCCACCTGTGGTTGGGTGGGGGTGGTAATTAGTGAGGCTGCTATAAAGAGCAGTGTGTGGGTTTGGCCATTGTGGAGGATTATCTGATTGTTGTGTTTCGTGACTGCTTTACTGACTTTTTGTGTGCTGATTTTCCCCCGCTTTGAAACCAAACCAGAGGAAAGTGTGTTTCACTTTGTGAAAGAAGAAGGACTGTGAATTGCCTCACAGCTGCAAGGTAAGTATCACAGAACTGATAAGGGACTTGTACAAATTACCAGTTTGGTTGGAGACGAGTGCTCTTTGCTATACCAAAAGAGGGCTTGGTTTAAGTGAATTTTCATTATAAAGAACACTGTTTTGAATTTTCAAATGTGTGTGTGTGTCTGAAATTGTATCTATGCATTTTTGGGAGGATTCTACCAGAGAGCTCGACAGAACATTGAGGAAGCATCAAAAAAAGAAGGGAAACCCCAAAAGTGATGATTCAGTTATTTAAAGGAATTGCGCTTTGCATAATTCATCACCCACTCCAGAAAAGCCACAAATTGTTACTCCCACTCCCCACCCACCCCTCCCCATTCCCCTCCCAAAACCACTAAGGAGGAACAAAGTATGAGTCCACGATAACTTTGGCGCTCCTATTTTACATATTTCTCCTGGCTCCCTCCCTCCTTCTCTCTCTCTCTCTTGATTTTTCGGTAATCGGGCCGATGATGAATCTCCTTCCGCTTGACTCCTATTTTGAGCTGTGATATTTTAATCTGTCCTGTTCTTGCTTGGAAACCGGCGGAGATTAATGTGCCCGGTGACAGAGCTCAGAGGAAATGGCATAAATAAAGTAAAGTGGAGATCTGACATCTCGAATTTTATTGCCCCTGCTATTTTTTATTATTATTATTATTGTAGCCTCAGCATAAACAAAGTGCAGCTGCGTTCTGCCTTAGCCGTCCAGGCTCTCGGTCTCTGTGAGTTCTCTATTGAATATTGGGGAAATGGGCCTTGGGGCGTGGTGGCCCCTATTCAGATAGACATTCCTGCATGCCTAGAGCCTTCTTCCCTGTCCTTTTAACAAATGACTAATTAAAAAAGGAAGGTTTGCTTTTCTGAGAGCCTTCCTTCCTGCCATTCAGACAAATGGTTATGCAGCCTCTTATTAAAAACTTAAAACGGTCCTAGTCGAAAGAGACAGTGTTGGAGCATTCACAACTTCTGGAAGCAAGCTGTTCCACTGGTTAATTGTTCTAACTGTCAGGAAATTTCTCCTTAGTTCTAAGTTGCTTCTCTTTTTTGATTACTCCAACCCCCTGGTTAGGCAGGAAACCCTACACTACTTCAGACAGATAGTTATCCAACATCTTCTTAAAAACTTCCAGTGTTGGGGCATTCACAACTTCTGGTGGCAAGTTGTTCCACTGATCAACCGTTCTGACTATCAGGAAGGATGTCTTCATGACGTCAAAGCTCCGCTCATGGAATTCCCTATTGGGATTCCCCACCTCCATTTGAGCCTCCCGACCCCCACCCCCCCGACAGCTCCGCGGCTCTTTTGCAAAGCTGACAGCCGGGCGGTGGGGCTTCTCGGCGTCCTCCCAACCCGAAAGCCAAACCCGAACTTTTGCTGAACTTCCAGGTTCGGCATTCAGGAGAATGCAGAGAAGCCCCCCAGCTGTTTCGAAAGGCGACAGCCCGGCGGCGGGGCTTCTCAGCGGTCTCCCAAACACCAAACCCGGAAGTTCGGCAAAAGTTCGGGTTTGGCATTTGGGTTCGGGAGGATGCCAAGAAGCCCCCTGGCTGTTTCAAAAGGTGACAGCCAGGCGGCAGGGCTTCTTGGCAGCCTCCCGAACCCGAACTTTTGCCGAACTTCTGGGTTCGGCATTCAGGAGAATGCTGAGAAGCGCACGGCTGTTTCAAAAGGTGACAGCCAGGCGGCAGTGCCCAACAGAGCGCTGTTTTTGCATTGTTGTTTTTTTGCTTGCACCCATTAATTGACTTTACATTGTTTCCTATGGGAAACATTGTTTCGTCTTACGAAATTTTCGCCTTACGAACCTCCTCCCGGAACCAATTAAGTTTGTAAGACAAGGTATTACTGTATATACAATTTGGTATATAGTGAGTTTTTAACAATTATTGGTCGGATTGGTTTTTTTTCAAACCAGCGGTAAAAACCGTCCCAGCATTTTAAAAACACAGATTCTTCGTTATTTCTAAGTTCTAGAATTAATTTGGTCATTTCTGCACAGTTTCTAATTTTTTCTAGTAGTAACCCATCTTGAGGGATGTCTTCCTTTTTCCACCATTGTGCAAAGGCTAATCTGGCTGCTGTAATAATATGAATGATTAGGTAGGCATGGGGTTTTTTTTAGATTCTGCCTTAAAATACCTAAAAGGAAGCATTCTGGTGATTTATCTAATTTAAGATTAAGGATTTCATCTAGGCAAGTTCCAATTGTTTTCCAATAAGCCTGTGATTTTTCACATTGGAAATTTTGGCAAATTTTTTGCTTCTACGCACGCACAGAAGCAAAATTTATTTATTTATTTTATTTATTTATTTTGTCCAATACACAATGAGGGTTTTAGTGGGTATATATCTATATACACATAGTAAAATACACGATGAAGGTTATAGAGGAGATACTCATAGTAAAATATATCTAAGAAATAATAGAAAAGAAGATATAGTAATAGAACATATCAATGAAAGAATAGAAGAAGTGATATGGGAATAGAAGAAAGGTGTAGGAGATATAGGAGAGCAATAGGACAGGGGACGGAAGGCACTCTAGTGCACTTGTACTCGCCCCTTACTGACCTCTTAGGAATCTGGATAGGTCAACTGTAGATAATCTAAGGGTAAAGTGTTGGGGGTTTGGGGATGACACTATGGAGTCCGGTAATGAGTTCCAAGCTTCAACAACTCGGTTACTGAAGTCATATTTTTTACAGTCAAGTTTGGAGTGGTTAATATTAAGTTTAAATCTTTTGTGTGCTCTTGTGTTGTTGTGGTTGAAGCTAAAGTTGTCACCAACAGGCAGGACGTTGCAGCATATGATCTTGTGGGCAATACTTAGATCTTGTTTAAGGCTGGCGAAATCGCTCTCACGCCCGCATCCTCTCCCCACATTTTTCTTTCTCTGCATACCCAGAAGCAAAATCTCACTGGGACGCACCAGCTCAGTTTTCACTACCGGTGCGCTGTCCTTATCTATACCGGTAGCAACCAGATACTGCTCCTAGGACAAGAAGAGGGTGTCTTCTGTTGAATCAATGCAACTGTATCAGGGTTGTAAACATTGGAATGAGCAACAGATGGCAGTCAAGGGTTAGCCCATAAACATTTATGAGTCGCCGTGGGTTCGTTTTTATCCTTTTCTGCGCCTATTTTATTGCATCTGGCATGCAAACGGGCCTGCCTTTCTTTGTTTTATCGCCTCAATGTCCCTGCGAGGTAGGCAAGACGCAGCTTCAACGGCTCAGAGGGGAACTGACTCCTTAAGCAGGTATTCCTTGCTGCGGATGGACTTCTCACGCAAGTTGAGGAATACATGACGCTGGAGAATTTCGCAAGCGATGTGCAGCCATGTTTCAAGCTATTACATGCAGTTGTTGTTTTTCACACACATGGAACTAAGCCGTCAGGTTAATGTTGATTTCGTGCAATAGGTGAGCAATTGTGGTTTGCACGCTTGGAAGGAGCACTCAGAGGCCTGCCCCCTCCCTCTCTCCCTTCCTTCCTTTGTTTTGTTCTTTTCCTTCCTTTCCTTCCTTCCTTCCTTCCTTCCTTCCCTCCCTTTACTTCTTTTTCACTTTTCTATTACTTTTCTCTGTCTTAACTTCCTTCCTTCCTTTCCCTCCCTCCTTTTACTTATTTCCTTTCCTACCTCCTTTTACTTCTTTTTCATTTTTCTATTACTTATCTCTTGTTCTTTTCCTTCCTTCCTTCCTTACTTCCTTCTTTCTTTCTTTCTTTCCTTCCTTCCTTCCCCTCCCTCCTTTTCTTCTTTCCTTTCCTTTCCTACCTCCTTTTACTTCTTTTTCATTTTTCTATTACTTATCTCTTGTTCTTTTCCTTCCTTCCTTCTTTCTTTCCTTCCTTCCTTCCCCTCCCTCCTTTTCTTCTTTCCTTTCCTTTCCTACCTCCTTTTACTTCTTTTTCATTTTTCTATTACTTATCTCTTGTTCTTTTCCTTGTTTCCTTCCTTCCTTTCTCTTCCTTCCTTCCTTCACTCCCTCCTTTTGTCCTTTTGTCCTTTTGTCCTTTTGTTCTTTTTCATTTTTCTATTACTTTTCTTTTAACTTACTTACTTTTGTTCTTTTCCTTCTTTGCTTCTTTCCTTCCTTCCCTCCCTCCCCCCTGCCCTTTATTTTTCATTTTTATTTCTTTGCTCTCTCTTAACTTCCTTCTTATCTTCCTTTTGTTCTTTTCCTTCCTTCCTTCCTTCCCTCCCTCACTTTATTTCATTTTAACTTTTCTATTACTATTGTCTCTTTTAACTTCCTTCGTTCCTTTCTTCCCTCCCTCCTTCCTTCCTTCCTTCCCTTTCTCTCTCTCTCTATCTATCTATCTATCTATCTATCTATCTATCTATCTATCTATCTACCGACCTACCTACCTACCCACCTACCTACCTACCTACCTACCTACCTATCTATCTAATCTTTCCTGTCTGTCTGTCTGTCTCTCTACCTACCTACCTACCTACCTACCTACTTACCTACCTCTCCTCACATCATGATGCATCTGATCCAGATGGCCTAGCATGAAACTAACTATATCACCAAATGTAACCTATCTCTCTCTCTCTCTCTCTCTCTCTCTCTCTCTATCTATCTATCTATCTATCTATCTATCTCTATCTATCTATCTATCTATCTATCTATCTATCTATCTATCTATCTCTATCTATCTATCTATCTATCTATCTATCTCTATCTATCTATCTATCTCTCTTCCTTTCTCTCCTGTTCTCTCCTTTTCTCTCCCCCTCCCTTTCTCTCTACGAACTGTGTGGTGTTTAATATGATTGAGAGAATAAAATATGAAATACATGCCTGGAGAGTAATCATATAAACTGCATTTCAGTTTAATTAAATTTAAATGCAAGTGAGTAAGAATCTCAGTATGGTTGGGAGCCATCGAGATGCTAAATTGCTTTTAAGCCAACATAAATACAAGCTTTCTTCAGCCCTCTCTCTCTCATCATTCATCAGAGGGAGATTCGATTTTAGGGGACCAATTGGGGGCTAATAGCCAGAATATCTATACTAATGTTTCTGACATCTCTTGCCAATTTAGCCATAATGCTGAAATACCAATTAGGTGAGCTATTTATCCGTAAAAATTATGTGAAAGAGTAGCTAGAATTCAAAACTGGTGAGACTCAGCTATAGGTCTCCATTATATCACAGTTACTAAGTGATCATTTCAACTTAATCTGATAAAAGTGTTGTGAGGGGAAAAGAACAAGGATATTAGGAGTTATGGAAAAGATGATGCTGGGACTTGAGGCCCTACCCTGTAAAGACAGGGGGAAGGAGCTTGGGGTAGTTATATAGTTCTACAGAGGAATCATTGAGTCTGTCATCTGCACCTCTATAACTTCCTGGTTTGGTTCTGCAACCCAACAAGACTGACACAGACTTCAGAGGAGAATCAGAACTGCTGAAAAAATAATCGCTGCCAACCTGCCTTCCATTGAGGACCTGTATACTGCACGGGTCAAAAAGAGGGCGGGAAAAATATTTACTGACCCCTCGTATCCTGGACATAAACTGTTTCAACTCCTACCCTCAAAATGTCGCTATAGAGCACCGCACACCAAGACAACTAGACACAAGAACAGATTTTTTTTCCTGAACGCCATCACTCTGTTAAACAAATAATTCCCTCAACACTGTCAGACTTTTTACTAAATCTGCACTTCTATTTCTACTAGTTTTTCTCATCATCCCTATCAACCTTTTCCCCCCACTTAGGACTGTATGACTGTAACTTGTTGCTTGTATCCTAAGATTTTTATTAATATTGATTATTTCTTCATTTCTTATTTGACCCCTATGACAATCATTAAGTTTTGTACAAATGTATTCTTGACAAATGTATCTTTTTCTTTCATGTACACTGATAGCATATGCACCAAGACAAGCTCCTTGTGTGCCAATCACACTTGGGCAACAAAGAATTCTATGATATTTAGTGTTCCCCATTTAGTGTGGAGAACAGAATACAAAATAACAGAATTAGAAGGGATTTTTGAGGTCCCCTAGTCCAATCTCCTGCTCAGACCGGAGATCCTATAACCATTATGGCAAACCTATGGCATGCCTATGGGAGAGCACATGAGACTTTGTCTTGTCAGTTCTGTAAGCTGATTTTTGGCCTTTGGAAAGGCAGTTTCGCCCTGACGTCCTGAAGCCCCAGAGACAAAGAAAAATCCCCCAATGGACAAACCTACAAAAAGATATTGATAAAATTGAACGGGTCCAAAGACGGGCTACAAAAATGATGGAAGGTCTTAAGCATAAAACGTATCAGGAAAGACTTCATGAACTCAATCTGTAGAGTCTGGAGGACAGAAGGGAAAGGGGGGACATGATCGAAACATTTAAATATGTTAAAGGGTGAAATAAGGTTCAGGAGGGAAATGTTTTTAACAGGAAACTGAACACAAGAACAAGGGGGCACAATCTGAGAAAATTTGATTTGACTGAAAGAGTAGTAGATGCTTGGAACAAACTTCCGGCAGACGTGGCTGGTCAATCCACAGTCACTGAATTGAAACATGCCTGGGATAAACATATATCCATCCTGTTGTGGTTAGCTCTGGCCCAGCTCCTGCCCCAAGGACTGTGGATGTGGGGGAGGCATCCACATGCTGCAGGTCTGTTTTGCCCCCCGTGGAATCTGCTAATGAAGGCTCCTCTGACCAAGAAGACATGAGTGACAGGGAGGAGGAGAGTGTGGCAGACAGCTCATAAGGAGATCAATTATCTAGCTCCTCCTTGGATTCAGAACAAGAGTTAATGATACAGCCACGCATGCGGAGAGCGATGCATAGGCAACAACAACTGAGAGATTATTATCAAAGAAAATGAGGCCACCTGTGGTTGGGTGGGGCTGTGGTAATTAGTGAGGCTGCTATAAATAGCAGCCTGTGGGTTTGGCCATTGTGGAGGATTATCTGATCGTTGTGTTTCGTGACTGCTTTACTGACTTACTTTTTGTGTGCTGATTTTTCCCCGCTTTGAAACTAAACCAGAGCAAATTGTGTTTCACTTTGTGAAAGAAGAAGGACTGTGAATTGCCTCACAGCTGCAAGCTAAGTATCACAGAACTGATAAGGGACTTGTACAAATTACCAGTTTGTTTGGAGACGAGTGCTCTTTGCTATACCAAAAGAGGGCTTGGTTTAAGTGAATTTGCATTATAAAGAACATTGTTTTGAATTTTCAAACGTGTGTGTGTCTGAAATTTGTACCTTTGAATTTTTGGGAGGAGTCTACCAGAGAGCCCGACAGAACACATCCTAAGATAAAACACAGGAAATTGTATAATGGCAGAATAGATGGACCATGAGGTCTTTTTCTGCCGTCAATCTTCTACGTTTCTATGAACATTCATAGCAGAAGAGAAGTGAGCACTGCGCAAAGCCAGAGCTGCAAATGCTGTGACAATGGTGCCCGCACATGTCTGCCCAACCTGTGGCAGAACATTTCGTGCCCGTATGGGCCTTACCAGCCACCTGTGAACACATCATGTACAGCCCACAACCCATTAGATGTCAAGGTCCTCTTCGAATATAATGGACGAACATCATCAAGTTTCATGCGTGTCCTCAGGAAGAGGGGTTAGCGAGGGCTATGATGTCATTGTGCAAATGACATAAATGTCCTCACGGACATTAGCCAAGTCACGACACCCAAAGTGTTCTCTTGGCGTTTGTCTGATTCCTATGATGGGTTGGCAATCTGCCCTAAATACAATTTATTTTGTTTATCGGCTTCATCTTAGCCTTTTGCCTGATTCGAGCCTCTGTAATACTCAGGTTGAAGTACAACTCCAGCCAACTGTCATATAATCAATAAACTGGGGTTAAAATAATCAGAGCTTTACAGAATATGAACACTAGGTCTTACATTTAGGAGGCCACAGAGCTAAGGGTCAGTGCGGTGGAGAAGATTAGGTGCTGAATTGGAACCTGGGAGGCTTAAATTCAGTAAATACTGACAGCCACGGTCTATCTTGCAGAATATTGGAGAAAATTGAGAAAAATGTGTTGTGTATGCCTACCTAAATCCCTAAAGGGAAGGCAAAATCTAATGCATATAGTCGTCAACTTACAACAGTTCATTTAGTGACCATTCAAAATTATGTCACTGAAAAAATAGTGATGCATGACCAGTGAAGAGCTGCAAAAAATTTGACTACCACATTGTGAGCATGGCTTATTTTGTGGGTGTGGCTTATCAGCCATGGGACCAGGTGGGAGTGGCTTAATGATCATGTGACTGGAGGGTGGCTCAAAGGTCATGTGACTGGCTTAAAGGTGGCCAACTTGACATCACTTACGTCAAGGCTTTGGGTTAGGGTTAAAATTTCCCTTACTATTACTGAACATCCAAGATATACTATTTAATTCTATGTATATATGCCATATGTGTATGTACATATTACACACAGGAACACAAAAATATACTATATAAAGTGTACACCCACCCACACACACTATATATATAAAGTGTACACACACACACATGCACGCATAGCTCTTCTAAAATTATACACATTAAACCTCATTTACTGCGATTGGAAAAACATACCCAGAGCCCAGAAGGGAAAAAAAGAAAAACAATTCAAAAATTTCTCTATTGGTTCTGCTTAGGGTAGGGTAGGGTAGGGTAGGGTAGGGTAGAGGAGAGGAGGGGAGAGGAGAGGAGAATCGAGGAGAATAGGGTAGGGTAGGGTAGGAGGGTAGGGTAGGAGAGGAGAGGAGAGAAGAATCGAGGAGAGGAGAGTAGGGTAGGAGAGGAGAGGAGAATCGAGGAGAATAGGGTAGGGTAGGGTAGGAGGGTAGGGTAGGGTAGGGTAGGAGAGGAGAGGAGAGGAGAGGAGAGGAGAGGAGAGAAGAGAAGAGAAGAATCGAGGAGAGGAGGGTAGGGTAGGGTAGGAGAGGAGAATCGAGGACAATAGGGTAGTGTTGTGTAGGGTAGGGTAGGAGGGTAGGGTAGGGTAGGAGAGGAGAGGAGAGAAGACAATAGGGTAGTGTTGTGTAGGGTAGGAGAGTAGGGTAGGGTAGGGTAGGGTAAGGTAAGGTAGTATAGAATTGGATTAGAATAGAATTATTGGCCAAGTGTGATTGGACACACAAGTAATTTGTCTTTGGTGCATATACTCTCAGCACATTCTAACAAGCAAAGTCAACAAGGAAGGTTCACTTAACCACTGGGTTATTAACTTAATAACTGCACTGATTCGCTTAATAACTATGGCAAG
Source organism: Erythrolamprus reginae (assembly GCF_031021105.1). Taxonomy (NCBI): domain Eukaryota; kingdom Metazoa; phylum Chordata; class Lepidosauria; order Squamata; family Dipsadidae; genus Erythrolamprus; species Erythrolamprus reginae. Next base: position 89,533,361 of record NC_091955.1, on the reverse strand, counting down.
GAACGTCATAAAATGGCAACAAAACTCACTTAAGAAATGAAATTAACACGTCCAAGACTCATGTAAATGAATATAGAAAATAATAGTTTGAAAGCTGTAGTTGCAATGCCAACAAGTAGGTTGGCAAATTTATGTTTGTTTTATTTTTTGTTTTTAGTCATTGTTTTGTATTTGTTTTGTCTTCTTTTTAATGTTAATAATCAATAAAGATATTTTTTTAAAAAAAGAAATGTTTCAGTGAGCAACATAAATTTTGGGATAAATTGCAAAGCCCGCGTAATTAGACGTGATATGCATGCAGAATTGTACAATTTATGAAATGAAACCAGAGATTTGCATGGTTCACTGTGAGGTTTTTGGCTTGTTTCTGGTTTCAGACTGAACCATTATTGAAATTTCACCCGGTTTTCACCCCTTTGTGCTTTGTTTCTCTTTTTCATAGACACACATAGCTACATCGCAGAATCTGATGTAAGCTTAACTAGAGCTGGGCTGCCAGGTAACTACTAGATGGCTACAGAGCTGAAGGGATTGGATACTGTAGCCTAGAGGATAATTCTCTGCCTTACAAGGCAAAGGCTGCAGGCTCAAGTCCCAGTGGGTATGGCTAGCTGATGAGGCCAAATTAAAGCCGAAATAGATCTATCCTAGCCTCCCTTAATTTTCAAATTCAGCAAAAAAAACCATGTGACACACACAGATAGAATTGTCGGCTATCAATAAAATTAACTGCCTTGGAAATGGCCCTGGGTTGGGCCGAGAGGCAAATAAGGAGCTGTGATGTTCCTTCAATACACCAGGGTGATTGGACACAAAAATATGTAACCCTTCCCTGGTGCAGAGCTGAAGGGATTGGATACTGTAGCCTAGAGGATAATTCTCTGTCTTACAAGGCAAAAAGATTGCAGATTCAGGTTCCAGTGGGTATGGCTAGCTGATGAGGCCAAAATAAGGCCGAAATAGATCTATCCTAGTCTCCCTTAATTTTCAAATTCAGCAAAAAAAAAAAAAGTGACACACACACACACACATACATATATACACAGTATATATATATATATCAAATGTATCCCAGCCATAGAAACTGAAATCAAACTCAGAACACACATTGCAAAACAATCAAGTAGCCTGCAAGCTCCAACTACTCAGGATATCACGCCTAATCTACAACCATTAACTAATCAGCATACCTCAGCTACATCAATGACCCCAGGTGTTACCCCACTGACTCACCAGGAAGTTTCTACACAGCAGGCAATTGCTGAGCCATCAAACCACACCCAGCCACCAGTATTTATAGAAGGAAGGCAGCTCAGCTCTCGCTGTGTTCTCCCTAGGACAAGGACAGAAACACCAGCCCGAAGATGACGAGTGGGACCTCGTCGAAACGTCGCCAGAAATTTCCAAAGAGAGATCTCACCCCAATGACACCTGTACTTTTATGCTCTTTGAAAATCACTGAAAAAATGTTTAAAATCTTTTTTTTTCTTACTAACAATACAATCATTCCTCATTGTATACAATACAATGACTTAATTCAAGCAAAGAAAGTGAACGTTCTAAGATCCCAAGGGCAGAAAGCTTCATGTCCTACATAAAAAGTTGATTTCATTTACAAAGAATGGGGTTTTAACACGATCTTCCTGTGCATTCAATGTTCAACAACAAAACCCTGCATCAACCCTTTAAAAAGACCAAGCTGCATCAACACCCAAATATTAAAATAACTTTTATAGGCTTTTCCCCCAAGAGTTAAGTTTCCCACCCAGAACAAGTTTATATTCCTCTACAGCATCAGCAAAATAAAAGTTTTCGGAATACTCCAACACCCAGTTAGGTAGTTTGTTAATTTTGCTAACTTATTCATTTATGCTTTCAGGCCACCTAATAATTTAAATTCAGCGAGCGCAACACCAGTAAATGAAACCACAATAAAACAATGATAACAAAAACATCACAGCAGAGAAAAATTCCGACTGACCTCTCTTTTCATAACTATTTCGGGCTAAAGAATTCAGAAAGATCACAATTCATGATGCTTTTTGAAAGGAAACTAATTCAGAAACGCATTTACAAGCTCTCTATAGCAGTGTTTTTCAACCAGTGTGCCGTGAGACATGGTCAGGTGTGCCGCGAAGCTCAGAGAGGGAAAGAAAGCAAGAGAGAGAAAGAGTGAGAGAGAGAAAGAGAACAAGAGAGAGAGAAAGAGAACAGAGAAAGAAAGCAAGAGAGAGAAAGAGTGAGAGAGAGAAAGAGAAGAGAGAGAAAGAGAACAAGAGAAAGAAAGCAAGAGAGAGAGAAAGAGAACAAGAGAGAGAGAAAGCAAGAGAGAGAGAAAGAGAACGAGAGAAAGAAAGCAAGAGAGAGAGAAAGAGAGAGAAAGAAAGCAATAGAGAGAGAGAAAGAGAGGGAGGGAAGGAGAGAGAGAGAAAGACATAGAGGGAGGTAGGGAGGGAGAGAGAAAGAAGGAAGGGTGAGAAAGAGGGAGGGAGAGAGAAATAGAGCAAAAGAGAGGAAGAGAGAGAGATAATTGTTTTGTCCAAACTTTTTTTAGCCCCCCCCTTCCCCCGCTCAATGTGCCCCAGTGTTTCGTAAATGTAAAAAATGTGCCGCGGCTCAAAAAAGGTTGAAAATCACTGCTCTATAGAACGGAACAGGCATTTATTCAGAATCTGCAGCAATTTAATGCATCATATCCAGAGCGTGGTAAAATTGTACCTCTTTTTTTCCATCTAGTGACAGACAAGGTTGCAATCCAAACACAATTTACATTATGCTGAATTCATTCCTAGGACTCTTTAAAAATCAGGATAAGCAACCTCCGTATGCTCAGACCTTAGATCAGTGGTTCTCAACCTTTATAATGTCGCAACCTCTTAATACAGTGCCTCATGTTGTGGTGACCCCCAACCATAAGTCAAGCACCGATTGGCAGGAAATTCAAAGGGACACCCTCACTATACACACCTAATTGGTCAGATTGTAAAAATATGTTCCATGGCGCCAGAATAGAAGCTTTAGTTTCTAACGCCAGGGGAAATTTGTCTTTTCCCACGGTCTTAGGCCAGTGATGACGAACCTATGGCATGGGTGCCATAGGTAGCAGGTGGAACCATATTTGCTGGCACATGAGCCGTTGCCCTAGCTCAGCTCCAATGTGCTGGTGTGCACCGACCAGCTGATTTTTGGCTTGCACAGAGGCTCTGGGAAAGCGTTTTTGGCTTCCAGAGAGCCTCCAGAAGGATGGGGGAGGGCATTTTCACCCTCCCCTGGCTCCGGGGAAGGGCAAAACACAAGTCTACTAGGCCCACCAGAAGTTGGGAAACAGGCCATTTCTGGCCTCCAGAGGCCTCGGGGTGGGGGGAGCTGTTTTCGCTCTCCCCAGGCATTGAATTGTGAATATGGGCACTTGTGCATGTACAATAGCGTGCGTGCACGCTCTTTCGGCACCCGAGGAAAAAAAGGTTCGCCATCATTGTCTTAGGCGACCCCTGTGAAATGGCCATTTGACCCCCACTCCCAAGGGGTCTCGACCCCCAGGTTGAGAACCACTGCCTTAGAGCAAATGATACAGGTAGCCCTCAACTTACAACTGTTTGTTTGAAGTCACAATGACTGTTGTGATTTAATAATAATAATAATAATAATTTATTAGATTTGTATGCCGCCCCTCTCTGAAGACTCGGGGCGGCTCACAACAACAATAAAAACAATATTCTAGCGAAAACAAATCTAATATTAAAAGCACATAAAAACCCTATCATATTTTAAAAAGCAAACAACATATACATATCCAAACATAAATATAAAAAAGCCTGGGGGAAAGATGTCTCAACTCCCCCATGCCTGGTGGTATAGATGGGTCTTGAGTAATTTACGAAAGACAAGGAGGGTGGGGGCAGTTCTAATCTCCGGGGGGAGTTGGTTCCAGAGGGCTGGGGCTGCCACAGAGAAGGCTCTTCCCCTGGGGCCCGCCAAACGACATTGTTTAGTCGACAGGACCCGGAGAAGGCCAACTCTGTGGGACCTTATCGGTCGCTGGGATTCGTGCGGTAGCAGGCGGTTCCGGATTTATCTGGCAACTGTAAGATTTATCTCGCAGCTGCAGAGATTCGCTTAACAACCCTGGCCAAAAAAAAAAAGTAATAAAATCGGGTGCAACTCACCAGCCACCTTGAGTAAATTCTAGTCCCAGTTAGAAGTTGAGGACTAACCGTATTACAAATCAGAGACCAAACCAGGTAGAAAGCATCAGGTTGACACTTCTCTCTGTGGACGAGGTCATTAAGAACGCAAAGAGAAACAGCTCCGTTCTATCCAAACCCCTTTGTCTCCAAACTCACCTGTCACCAGTAATGGGAGAGGTTGTTGCCTCGGCCAGAGATTGACAGATGGGCTATTTCTCATCCAGGTCACTTTCGCAGGCAGTAAGCCCCAGCTCTCTTTCGTCCCAGTTGTCCATTAATCTGCAGGTTTTATTATTTTTAAAGAAAAAGACAAGAATACTGTGTTCAGTTCTGGAGACCTCTCCTACAAAAAGATATTGATAAAGTCCAAAGTCGGGCTACAAAAATGGTGGGAGGTCTTAAGCATAAAACTTATCAGGAAAGACTTCATGAACTCAATCTGTAGAGTCTGGAGGACAGAAGGAAAAGGGGGGGTATGATCGAAACATTTATATATGTGAAAGGGTTAAATAGGGTTAGGGGCGTTCATAAGTGCACTAGCCTGCCTTTCGTCCCCTGTCCAATTGTCTCTCCTTATCTCATATATCATATATCTTTTCTTCCTTTCATATATCTTCTCCTTTACTTTTATATCTTCTCTTTATATATAATACTTCATGTCTATTCTCTTCAATATGTATTGTGTATTGGAATAGATAGATAGATAGATAGATAGATAGATAGATAGATAGATAGATAGATAGATAGATAGATAGATAGATAGATAAATACATACATAAATACATAAATACATAAATACATAAATAATAAGTAAGTAGGTAAGTAGGTAAGTAAGTAAGTAAGTTTCAGGAGGGAAGTGTTTTTAACAGGAAAGTGAACACAAGAACAAGGGGGCACAATCTGAGGTTAGTTGGGGGAAAGATCAGAAGCAACGTGAGGACATATTGTTTTACTAAAAGAGCAGTAGATACTTGGAACAAGCTTCCAGCAGATGTGGTTAGTAAATCCACAGTAACTGAATTTAAACATGCATGGGAGGAACATAGATCCATCCTAATATAAAATACAGGAAATAGTATAAATGCAGACTAGATGGACCATGAGGACTTTTTCTGCCATGAATTTTCTATGTTTCTAAAAAATAAGATGGACTACATATTGAAATAGGTGTTTTGAGATACATTGTCTCTTGGAATACATGCACATCAGTGAGAGCACATAAATGGGGGGATTTGCAGGGAATCATTTCTGGGAGGTGGTAAATGACACATCTTGCTAATATAAGCAAAGCTAGACTGGAAGCTTGATCAGAGAACGGTGAATTGGGAAGAATGCATTTTGCAGCAGCTCTCGTTTGAAGGCAGCATTTTAAAAGAAAATATGCATAATCGTGTGTTTAAATGTGCAATTCGGGAAGGGAAGAGAAAACTGATTAGGTGGAAGGTGGAATAGAATTACAGGTAAAAAAAAAACAAAAGTGTTTTTAGCGTTAAAAACATTAAGAACAAAATAGAGTAAGAGCGATAAAATGTCCTTTGTTCCTCCGCATTCTGCTTTGATTTCGGATCTTTGTGTAGAGGCCAAGTGGTGTAGTGGTTAAGGTGCCAGCCTAGATGTCATTAACACAGACTTTGTTGAATACCGGCTGTTAATTCAACTTCATTGACAGCCGGCACTAGTTGATGAACTAATAAATCAAATCTGAACAAACAGTCTTGGAGATATCAGGAAGCTTACAATGGTTGGCAAACTGCCCAGAAGCAATTTACAGCCAAGAGAGAGAACAAAAGCCGAGCAGAAGTTTCTGAATTCAAGGCGCAAAGGTAGATGAATGAACATTGTTTCCTCCAAATTGCCACTGTGGACGTCATCCCTTAAATAGGCTAGGCAAGTGGCCCATTAGCCCCAAGCCTTACTCCTGAGGAGACCTCCTCCTGAGGAACCATTCCTACCTTTTGGCAGCTTTGTGTGCCTGTGCATTGAGATCCTGTCTGTTGGGATCCACTATCGCAGTGGTTCTTCCTCATCACCGATCCTGTCTGTTGGGATCCACTAACGCAATGGTTCTCAACCTGGGGGTCAGGCCCCCTTTGGGGGTCGAACGACCGTTTCACAGGGGTCGCCTAACACTGTGGGAAAAGACAAATTTCCCATGGCGTTAGGAACTAAAGCTTCTATTCTGGCACCTTGAAACATACTTTTACAATCCGACCAATCAGGCGTTTACAGTGGGATGTTCCCTCTGACCTTCCTGCCAATCAGTTTAAAGTTCTGTTGGGAGAATTAGCACTACACGTATGGTTGGGGGGTCATCATAACATGAGGAACTGTATTAAGGGGTCACGGCATTAGAAAGTTTGAGAACCACTGGGCTACCAGCTGCATGGGCTGTTGGCGGGCCACAATACACATTCTGGCAGTCACTGCCTTTCCAGAAAGACATTTTCTTATCTGATAGTAACTTTATCTAAATTGTACTTCTTACTTACTTACTTACTTACTTACTTACTTACTTACTTACTTACTTACCTACTTACTTATTTATTGGATTTGTATGCCGCCCCTCTCCGGAGACTCGGGGCAGCTAGCAGCAATAATAAGACAGCATATAACAATAATCCAATACTAAAAACAATTAAAACCCATTATAATAAAAAACCAAACATACATACAGACATACCATGCATAAAATTGTAAAGGCCTAGGAGGAAAGGGTATCTCAATTCTCCCATGCAGAGGTGGGTTTTAAGTAGCTTACGAAAGGCAAGGAGGGTGGAGGAAATTCTAATCTCTGGGGGGAGTTTGTTCCAGAGGGCTGGGGCCGCCACAGAGAAGGCTCTTCCCCTGGGCCCCGCCAAGTGGCATTGTTTAGTTGACGGGACCCGGAGAAGACCCACTCTGTGGGACCTAACTGGTCGCTGGGATTGGTGCAGCAGAAGGCAGTCCCTGAGATAATCTGGTCCGGTGCCATGAAGGGCTTTATAGGTCATAACCAACACTTTGAATTGTGACCGGAAACTGATTGGCAACCAATGCAGACTGCGGAGTGTTGGTGTAACATGGGCATATCTGGAAACGCCCATGATTGCTCTCGCATTTAGTTTCTTCCTCCCTCTCATATATGAATGTGCCACAAGTACTTCTATGGAAACGGCTAAATCGTAACACGACAAAGCAGGGAGTGGCCTCGAATTTATTTTTCTAAGTGTAGGTGAAAAGAAAACCTTTAAATCTGTAGTATTTATCTTTTGACTGTTCCACTTTAGGATTGTTAATTTTTTTTTTTACTTAATCACCCCAGAAGCCTTTTTCTGCTCCCTGTGTGACAGCACAGCCAATATAATTCCTTAGTTGAGTGCCAATTAATAATTTTACAAAGAATTTCATTCAGGATTAACAATCATGAAACAGATACGGTTCCGTTGCTAATCCTCGATAAATCTATTGCTAATAGACAGTTATCATTCCGAGCATAAAAGTATGAATTAATCTAATTTTAACATCTTAGCGAGATCATTATTACATGCTAAAGAAATACACTCCACCGTGATTTAATGTATTGTTTTAATTATGTCTTTGATTTTAAACTTGCCTTTGTATTACAACCAACCCTAAGGAAAAGAACAAAGCATCTAAGAAACACAATATGTTTAAAAAATGAAGAACTTGGATTTAAATTAACCCCACAATAGGGACTAAATTCATTTAACAATGAAGAGCCAGCCAGATTGGCTCGCAGTAATTTATGTATCCTGGACCAATGGTGATTTTGCACAGGTAGTTCTTGACTTACAACTATCATTGAGCCCAAAATTATGGTTGCAAAAGTAATTCCTCGCCATTAAGCAGATCACCACATGACTACAGTGGTACCTCTACCTAAGAATGCCTCTACTAAAGAACTTTTCTAGATAAGAACTGGGTGTTCAAGATTTCTTTGCCTCTTCTCAAGAACCATCTTCCACTTACAAACCCGAGGCCTCTGAAACTGTAACCGGAAAAGGCAGGGAGAAGCCTCCGTGGGGCCTCTCTAGGAAGCTCCTGGGAGGAAACAGGGCTGGATTAGGCAGGGAGCAGCCTCCCTGTGGCCTCTCTCATGTATTCCAGTGGCTGATCAGATCCCACAGAGTCGGCCTTCTCCAGGTCCCGTCAGGCAAGTAATGTCGCCTGGCGGGGGCTATTGGAAGGGCCTTCTCTGTGGCAGCTCCGGTCCTTTGGAAGCACCCCCCCTGAGATTCGCACTGCCCCCACCCTTCCTGCCTTTCGTAAGAGTCTGAAGACTCATTTATGCTGTCCAGATTGGGGCTATTAGACTCTAGCCCCTGGGCCAACAAATGTAGGTATGTCTGCTGTTTGATTGGGAATGAGTGGTTTTTAAATGTTATTAGGGTTTTAGGATAATTAGTCAAATTAATTGAATTTTTAGATATTTATATGTACATTGTAAGCCGCCCTGAGTCCTCGGAGAGGGGCAGCATATCAATCAATCAATCAATCAATCAATCAATCAATCATGAAATGAAGAAAGGAAGGAAGGAAGGAAGGAAGGAAGGAAGGAAGGAAGGAAGGAAGGAAGGAAGGAAGGAAGGAAGAGGACCAATTGCTCCCATTCAGAACAATTGTTCCTTCACAAACTAGACTGCATGATCGGAAATCCAAAAAAAAAAAAATCAGTTTTACTTATGTTCCACCATGAATGTCTTTTGGACTCATTTTATGCATATCATTTTCCTGTATGTTATATGCATTTTCCCCCACTATACATTTTTTTTTTCTAAGTGTAGTTTTTTTCAGCTGAAAAGTGAATCACAAATATAAAGAAGCTCCGTTTCCAATGATTCACCAACTCATCCTCAATGCATGAACAGGCCCATTTCACTAGAAAATACAGACCAAATGAATAGAGTCATTTCCTTAACTTCTTTCAGAAAGTCAAAAATAGACTGGATGAAACCAAAATAACAACAGCAGTGAGATGAAGTTGGTGCAAAGTATCTGGGGGCAATTCCTTTGACAAAAATCACACTTTTTCCAGGATTTGAATATAGCAAAGGGCAGTTGTGCAATTCCAAAAAAAAAAATACAATTGCATGCGTTATTTTGTGAGAGCCAGTTTTTTTTAATAATAATAATAATAATTATTATTATTATTATTATTATTATTATTATTTAGATTTGTATGCCGCCCTTCTCCGCAGACTCGGGGCAGCTCACTGTCACGCTGAGAATTGCCAGCCACAGAGACATTCAGTAGTTAAAGAGTTAATGTGCGCCTTCCCTCTGATCACACCCCCTCATACATCATTTCCCACACATCATATCATATCATATCCGCCTGCTTACGTAGCAAGCGTTCCATTCTGTACATTCTTCCTCCCTGCAGCCATGTTCCGGCTGTTTTATAAAGTGCCGGCTGGCACAATTTACTTTTCCTTTCTAAATAAAGTTTTGTTTACTTTGATTCCTGCCTGCCGAGTCTAATTAAAAATCCATCCCTCAACACTCACAACAACAATAAAACAATGTATAACAAATCTAATAATTAAAAGTCACTAAAAACCCCTTATTAAAAAGCAAAACATACACACAAACATACCATGCACAAACTGTATAGGCCCGGTGGACATGTCTCAATTCCCCCATGCCTGATGGCAGAGGTGGGTTTTAAGGAGTTTACGAAAGGCAAGGAGGGGTGGGGGCAATTCTAATCTCCGGGGGGAGCTGGTTCCAGAGGGTTGGGGCCGCCACAGAGAAGGCTCTTCCCCTGGGTCCCGCCAAATGACATTGTTTAGTCGACGGGACCCAGAGAAGGCCAACTCTGTGGGACCTAACTGGTTGCTGGGATTCGTGCGGCTAGCAAAGGATTGCTAAATTCAATCAAGGTTGTGTTTGACCTGAAGGGGCATGTTTGTGTGTGTGGTCACGGGTATGGTCAGGATGGGGGTGGCCAGCTCAACTTCACTCATAAAGGCTTCTTTTTTGGCTGTGATGGCCTGTTACAATCCTTTGCCATTGAAAATGAAGCTCAGGGAGGCTCCCTGTGGCCCACCTGGACACATTTTTGATGGCAGAGGGCTGCAGGAGGCTGTTGTGGCTGAAAACAGAGCCCAGGCATCTCACGTGCGGCCTCCCCAGCTCCATTTTTGTTGGCAGAGGGCTGAAGGAGCCTGTTGTGGCTGAAAACAGCCCAGGAGGCTCACGTGTGACTTTCCCAAGCTTCATTTTTGCTGGCAGAGAGCTGAAGAAGGCTGTTGTGGCTGAAAACAGAGCCCGGCAGCTAACGTGTGGCCTCTCCAAGCTCCATTTTTGCTGGCAGAGGGCTGCAGGATGCCATTGTGGCTGAAAACAGAGCCCGGGAGGCTCATGTGTGACCTTCCCAAGCTCAATTTTTGCTGGTAATGGGCTGCAGGAGGCTGTTATGGCTGAAAGCAGAGCCCGGGAAGCTAACGTGCGGCTTTTCCAAGCTTCATTTCTGCTGGCAGAGGGCTGCAGGAGGATGTTGTGGCCCATGTGTGGCCTTTCTGTGGCTGAAAACAGAGCTCAGGTGGCTCATGTGTGGCCTTTGCAAGCTTCATTTTTGCCAGCAGGAGGCCATCACAGCCAGCTGGAGCTCCATTTTTGCTGGAAAAGGCACCGCGGGGCACTCCTTTGCTGTTTTCGAGGCAGGCCCACGGGCCAGATCTAAGCACCCTGCTGGCTGGATCTGCCCACCCCACCCCGCACCCCCAGCCTTGAATTTGACACTCCTAGTCTAGTGGAAAAACATACCATGCTAGAAAGAGAGAGGCTATGAGTTTGAATCCCGCCTTAGCCATGAAAGCCAACTGGGTGACGTTGATCCAGTCACTGTCTTTCAGCCTAACCCACCTCACAAGGTTATTTCTGGGAGGGGGAGAGAGAGGAGGAAGGTATTTGTTCACCACCTTGAGTTATTTGCAAAAATAGTAAAAATGGGGTACGCTCATTAGAGAGAACAATATAGTGGTACCTCTACTTAAGAACTTAATTTGTTCCGTGACCAGGCTCTTAAGTAGAAAAGTTTGTAAGTAGAAGCAATTTTTCCCATAGGAATTAATGTAAAAGCAAATAATGCGTGCAAACCCATTAGGAAAGAAATAAAAGCTTGGAATTTGGGTGGGAGGAGGAAGAGAAAGAAGAGGAGGAGGAGGAGGACAGTCGCTGTCCAGAGTGAAGGGAGCGTTTCTTTTCTCTGGACGCTGGCAGAGGTTTATTCCCTCTCCAAGCGCCCAGGGAAAGGAAAATGCTTTGTTCGCTCTGGGCTGCCAAAGCCTCCTTGAGCGCCACCAGAAGGCTCCTGTGGCAGCCCAGAAAAGCCCGAGATGGCCGGGATTAAAGGAGGAATGGCAGGAAACTGGCCGGGCCTTCATGCCGCTCTCAAATTTCCAGGGAATTTTTTTCAGGCTCGGGTTTTTAAGTAGCAAATGGTTCTTAAGAAAAGGGGGGGAAAGCACCTGGTTCTTATCTAGAAAAGTTCTTAAGTAGAGGCGTTCTTAAGTAGAGGTACCACTGTACTTTATAGGGAGAAAAAAACTTAGGAAAAGTTTCTGTGCAGTACTCAAGAACCCAGGGATGTCCAAAAAAAATAAGAAGGGGAAATGCAGAACAAACAAAAGAAATATATATTTATATATATTACATACAATGGTCCTTAGATAAGCCATAGGCTTCTTTATCTCCAGACAGTATATTCTCTAGAGTGCAAGATAGCTTTTAAAAAAAGGATTTGAGGGAAATCTAAGTAGATAAGGCCTACAGAATTACCAGTCACAGCAACTATATTTTATTTCCAGTAAGTTAGCTCTTGTTCAGCTGTTGGTCTGCCTAAGAAAAGTGGCTATTTCCAATCAGAGTGTCAAAATAAATCCCTAGTTTGGGAACAAATTTATACATTAAGTACAGTCAGAGGGTGGTGTAAACACCGCCTACATCTTTCTCTGGCAAGTTATGGGTGGAAACTATGCAAAGAAGATGGCTTCTTCAGAGAGTTTTGTTTTGAGTATATTTTTCTAATTATGTTCCGAAATCATAGGAAATGTCAACGGCCATAAAATCAGCAGGGACGAATATGGAAACGGAAAAGGAAGCAGAGTGAAGGTCACATAAGAAAGAAGGCTAAATTCTACAGATCCAGATGAAAAAACTGTTATTTTCTAGAGGTGCCAACTTAGTTTCTTGGGAACCAAAGACAAATGGAGTCTTCGGAGAGGGGTAGTGATTTCTGACAGTCTCAAAATGGGTGAGCAGTGTGGTCGGGCGGTAGGAAAAGCAAGTAGGATGCTTGGCTGCATAGCTAGAGGTGTAACAAGCAGGAAGAGGGAGATTGTGATCCCGCTATATAGAGCGCTGGTGAGACCACATTTGGAATACTGTGTTCAGTTCTGGAGACCTCACCTACAGAAAGATATTGACAAAATTGAACGGGTCCAAAGACGGGCTACAAGAATGGTGGAAGGTCTTAAGCATAAAACGTATCAGGAAAGACTTCATGAACTCAATCTGTATAGTCTGGAGGACAGAAGGAAAAGGGGGGACATGATAGAAACATTTAAATATGTCAAAGGGTTAAATAAGGTCCAGGAGGGAAATGTTTTTAATAGGAAAGTGAACACAAGAACAAGGGGACACAATCTGAAGTTAGTTGGGGGAAAGATCAAAGGCCACATGAGAAAATATTATTTTACTGAAAGAGTAGTAGATCCTTGGAACAAACTTCCAGCAGACGTGGTTGGTAAATCCACAGTAACTGAATTTAAACATGCCAGGGATAAACATATATCCATCCTAAAATAAAACACAGGAAATAGTATATGGGCAGACTAGATGGACCATGAGGTCTTTTTCTGCCGTCAGTCTTCTATGTTTCTATGTTTCTAGGGGCGGCATACAAATCTAATAAATAAATAAATGGCCTTCCCAATTTCTGATTATTCTGTAAATATTTACTGACCCCTCACATCATGGACACAAATTGTTTCAACACATTCCCTCTAAACGACACTACAAAAGGAAATGCAAAACATTTTTCCCATGGGTGCACACAGTAATGGGCAGCCAAAATTTTTACTGCCACACTGTGGGTGTGGCTTATTTTGTGGGTGTGGCTTAATGGTCATGTGACTGGGTAGGAGTGGTTTGCTGGAAATGTGATCAGGTGGGTATGGCTTGAACGGTCATCATTGTTCAAATGAACTGTTAAGTCCTTGATTTACAACCTTCCCAGTATCACTCACCGGGGTGACAATTTGCTTTGCGTTTCCCGCGCTCTCCTACCTGGGTCACCCCCCACACCTCAGGCTGGATAGCTAGGCGAACGGGTGCTGCCAGAAGCATAAATGCTGCTGCCGGTGTCGCTTCCACCCACGCCTTCTGTTTGCATCTCAGGTGGGAGGTGGCCATGTGAAGCTGGAGGGGAACTGGGCAGGAGAGAGGGAAGCTCGTCCAAGGCCAGGAAGGAGGAAAGAGGAAAAAAGCAAGGACCACAGACGCAGCAGCAGCAGGGAAAAAAAGGAGAGCCGAGCCGAGACCAGTAATCCAGGAAGTGACAGCCGCCGATCAGCTGGAGCTGCGCACGCATCTTCATTTCCGCCGGTGGAATTACGTTCCACCCCATCCTGCCTGCTGCCCACCCCTGCACATGCACACACACAACTCCTCAGGTGTGCTGTCACTTTTCCCACACACTCTCTAGGACAGACCTGGGCAGAATGTGGCCCGAGGGCATGATGGGGCCCGCCTGTTTTCTGTGACTGGCCTGCGGAGGTCGGTGCAACTTTTCTAGATAAGAACCGGGTGTTCAAGATATAATATATAATATATAATATATAATATATAATATATAATATATAATATATAATATATAATATATAATATATAATATATAATATATAATATATAATATATAATATATAATATATAATATATAATATATAATATATAATATATAATATATAATATATAATACAATATACAAAATACAATATAATAATATAATATAATATAATATAATATAATATAATATAATATAATATAATATAATATAATATAATATAATATAATATAATATAATATAATATAATATAATATAATATAATATATAATATATAATATAATATAATATAATATATAATTATAATATAATTAACTCAGTTCTACCCAATAATATCCAGTATTGGGTAGAACTGAGTTAATTATATTAGCCCAGCCCTCTAAAACCATCCCAATTTCTCATGCGGCCCCATGGCAAAATTAATTGCCCACCCCTGCTCTAGGAAGTAGATAAACATGGTTTGTGTCTTTAAAATCCATCCAACCAAAGCAAGATAAAACAGGGAGAAGGGGGACTTGCACACACACACTTACACACATACACAAACCTAAGAGCCAGTTTTCGTATTGAAACAACAAAGTTTCATTTACATAAGTTTAAATCCCTCCAAATCTCTACCTTCCCTTTGAAATGTATCCCATTATTATTATCCTTCAATACACATGAAAACATTAAGCCGTGAATTCATAATAAGAGCTACATCTGGTTGGGCCGCACTGAATTACACGCGCATGTTTGATTAAATGCCCAAATTATTCCCGCTTAAGCAATATCCATATAGGCAAAGCTAGGCACCTACTTAAAAATGAGCTTTTAATGGATGATCCCAGGAGCTTGCCACGCAAGTTGGGGTCGTCCCCAAATCCTCAAAACTTTAACCTTAGACTGTCTACTGTTGACCTCACCCCATTCCTAAGAGTTCTGTAGGGCTCTCTGGTAAGTGTTCTGTAGGGCTCTCTGGTAGAATCCTCCCGAAAATTCACAGGTACAAATTTCAGACACACACACGTTTGAAAATGCAAAACAATGTTCTTTATAATGAATATTCACTTAAACCAAGCCCTCTTTTGGTATAGCAAAGAGCACTCGTCTCCAAACAAACTGGTAATTTGTACAAGTCCCTTATCAGTTCTGTGATACTTAGCTTGCAGCTGTGAGGCAATTCACAGTCCTTCTTCTTTCACAAAGTGAAACACACTTTACTCTGGTTTAGTTTCAAAGCGGGGAAAAATCAGCACACAAAAGGTCAAAGTCAGCAAAGCAGGCATGAAACACAACGATCAGATAATCCTCCACAATGGCCAAAGCCACAGGCTGCTCTTTATAGCAGCCTCACTAATTACCACAGCCCCACCCAACCACAGGTGGCCTCATTTTCTTTGATAATAATCTCTCAGTTGTTGTTGCCTATGCATTGCTCTCCGCATGCGTGGCTGTATCATTAACTCTTGTTCTGAATCCAAGGAGGAGCTAGATAATTGATCTCCTTCTGAGCTGTCTGCCACACTCTCCTCCTCCCTGTCACTCATGTCTTCTTGGTCAGAGGAGCCTTCATCAGCAGATTCCACCGAGGGCAAAACAGGCCTGCAGTATATGGATGTCTCCCCCACATCCACAGTCCTTGGGGCAGGAGCTGGGCCAGAGCTAACCACAACAGTAAGTAGCGTGCATAAGCGTACCAAAATGCCTACTGTCCCTGTCCTAATGTACCTATGTACTCACAACCGTCTATAAATGTTTGTACTCTTATTGTAATCTTATATAGGCTTGCCAAAAAGAAGTAAAATAAATAAATAAATAAACACAGGACCATCTCCCCATGGAGGCTAAGTATGTCATGGTCTTGTAGGAATAATAGAATCATAAGGCTGAAAGGCGACCCCTGTGAAATGGTCATTTGATCCCCAAAGATGTCCCGACCCCCAGGCTGAGAACCACTGGTCTATATGCTATAAATGCTATTGCTATTGCTTCTTTGTGGCAACCCATAGAAACTTATCCTTATAGAAACTTATAGAAACGATGGTGAGACCACACTTGGAGTACTGTGTACAGTTCTGGTCACCGCACCTCAAGAAGGCTATAATCGAACAGGAAAAGGTGCAAAAAAGGGCAACAAGAATGATAAAGGAAATGGAGCACTTCCCCTATGATACCAGGTTGCAACGCCTTGGTCTCTTCAGCCTTGAAAGACGGCATTTAAGGGGTGACTTGATCGAAGTGTATAAGATCATGCTTGGGGTAGAAAAGGTGGATAGAGAAAAATTATCTTCTCTATTACACAATACTAGGACGAGGGGGCACTCCCTAAAGCTCATAGGTAAGAAAGTGAGGATAAATCAAGGGAAATATTTCTTCACCCATTGGTTTATGGAATTCACTTCCAGAATAGGTTGTGACAGCTGTCAGCCTGGATAGCTTCAAGGCAGGATTAGACAGATTCAGGGATGCCAGGTGTATCAGTGGTTATTGAAACAGATGTCCATGTTCTGCCTTTATGTTGGTTGAGGCAGGCTGGATTCCCTTGAGTACCATTTGTTGGGGGTCAAGGGAAAGGGAGGGTCTTGCCTTCTCTTTCTGCTCAAGATCCCCAAGGACTACCCTCAAAACGTTGCTATAGAGCACTGCACACCAAGACAACTAACACAAGAACAGGTTTTTTCCGAACGCCATCACTCTACTAAACAAATAATTCCCTCAACACTGTCAGACTTTCTACTAAATCTGCACTTCTATTCTACTAGTTTTTCTCATCATTCCTTTGACCCATTTCCTCCCATGTTGACTGTATGACTGTAACTTGTTGCTTATATCCTAAGATTTTTATTAATATTGCTTCTTCATTGCTTATTTGACCCCTATGACAATCATTAAGTGTGGTACCACATGATTCTTGACAAATGTATATCTTATTTTATGGACGCTGAGAGCATATGCACCAAGACAAATTCCTTGTGTGTCCAATCACACTTGGCCAATAAAAAAATTATATTCAATTGGTGGGCCACTGTGTGACACAGAATGGACTTGATGGACTTTGGCCTGATTCAACAGGGCTCTTCTTGTGTCCTTATGTTCTTATCCCCTACCAACTGAATACGAACAAGGGAAGCAGAAAGTCCAGGAATATTTCCCTATCTATATCACCCAAAAGGCACTGCAGCTGACTTCATCCAATCCTTTCTCCCTTATAGGATGCACCCCTTAATTATTTCCCTTTCTTTCATTATTATTATTTTTTTCAAAAGAAAGACGTATCATTTTGCAAAGGCCCCCCTCGTGTCTTTTCAAAGAGATCAATGCAAAAAACCAGGGTTTGCACTTAAAGTTCTAAAAATGGAAACTAATTTCCAGGTTTTAATAACAAATTGCTGGTCTGTGAGTTGAATCAATTCTCCTCATTTTCTCCTCTCCCTGGTTTTTTTTTTTCCATGCGTTAGTAATGCATTCACACCATGTACTCACAAAAGGGTTTTTATACTAGGGATAGGTAACAATCACATCATTTAGTCCAGCGGTAGAACCAGTGATAGCCTTTAGAACAGAGCAGTATCGGGTTCCTACCCAGTACCGGGACTCACTGCTCACAGTCACTCATGCCCTCATCACCTCGAGGTTTGACTACTGTAATGCTCTCTACATGGGGCTACCTTTGAAAAGTGTTCGGAAACTTCAGGTCGTGCAGAATGCAGCTGCAAGAGCAATCATGGGCTTCCCAAGATATGCCCATGTTACACCAACACTCCGCAGTCTGCATTGGCTGCCGATCAATTTCCAGTCACAATTCAAAGTGTTAGTTATGACCTATAAAGCCCTTCATGGCATCGGACCAGGTTATCTCCGGGACCGCCTTCTGCCGCACGAATCCCAGCGACCGATTAGGTCCCACAGAGTTGGCCTTCTCCGGGTCCCGTCAACTAAACAATGTCGTTTGGCGGGACCCAGTGGAAGAGCATTCTCTGTGGCGGCCCCGGCCCTCTGGAACCAACTCCCCCCAGAGATTAGAATTTCCCCCTTCCTCCTCACCTTTCGTAAGCTCCTTAAAACCCACCTCTGCTGTCAGGCATGGTGGAACTGAGATATCTTTCCCCGTAGGCCTTTACAATTTATGCATGGTATGTTTGTATGTATGTTTGGTTTTATAATAAGGGTTTTTTAGTTGTTTTAGTATTGGATTGTTACATGCTGTTTTTAATCATAGTTGTTAGCCACCCCAGTTCACAGAGAGGGGCAACATACAAATCCAATCAATCAATCAATCAATAAGTCTTCATACTGCCCTCCAGTGGTTTATCCTCCTATCCATCCACAGCAAAATTCCTTTTGTCTAGTTTTAGTTATTTACCAAATGCATAAGGCTACCCAACTCCATAGCAATTCTGGGTAGGATGTGACATTAAATTCAAATTAATGGCAACAAGAATACATTGGACATTCAGAAAGAATGAAACCAACACCTCTTCCAACCTACAATGGAGTCAATCACCAAACTAACCCAGGGATAAGCAAAGTTGGCTCTTCTATGACTTGTGGACTTCAACTCCCAGAATTCCTGAACCAACCATGCTAGCTCAGGAATTCTGGGAGTTGAAGTCCACATGTCATAGAAGAGCCAACTTTGCCTACCCCTGATCCTAACCCAACTCTTGGGGAAAGAGTTGAATTCTAAGAGTTTGTTCTTCAACTCCCAGAATTCCTAAGCCAGCCATGAGGCATTCTGGGGGAGTTAAATTCCACAAGAGGAATTCTGGGAGATGGAGTCCACATGTCATAGAAGAGCCAACTTTGCCTACCCCTGATCCTAACCCAACTCTTGGGGAAAGAGTTGAATTCTAAGAGTTTGTTCTTCAACTCCCAGAATTCCTGAGCCAGCCATGAGGCATTCTGGGGGAGTTAAATCCCACAAGAGGAATTCTGGGAGATGGAGTCCACATGTCATAGAAGAGCCAACTTTGCCTACCCCTGATCCTAACCCAACTCTTGGGGAAAGAGTTGAATTCTAAGAGTTTATTCTTCAACTCCCAGAATTCCTGAGCCAGGCATGAGGCATTCTGGGGGAATTAAAGTCCACAAGAGGAATTCTGGGAGATAGAGTCCACAAGTCTTAAAAGCTGCCAAATTTGGAGACCCCTGCTATATAGGCTGAAAGATCAAGAAAAGTCTTTAAAGGTAATAATTAAAATATGCCTTAAAAATGCCACAAATGACTATAGTTGTTTCCTTATTTAAGAGATTTTTTTTTTAAAAAAACCACACAAGTTGAAATGGGGAAGGAGTATAAATCATAAAATTGAAACATACAGTGCCAAAGTGTTTCAAAACGGATCTTCAACCTGAACATAAGTGTCGGTCTAGTTTTCTGGATAGGTAAATAAATGCCTGTGCTGGAATTTCCCTCTTCTCTTTAAAGGTAATACCTTAATTTGCATAGTATATAATAACCCAATTATTGTAAGATTAGGCTACAGGAATCTCATTACGGTTATTCTTACCCAACCATCAATATTCCATTCAATATCTTTTAATCTTACCTACCTTAAGACCTAATTATTCCAAACTAAATGCTCATTCATCATTAATGCAATTCTTTTAATAAGGTTGGGGGAGGGGAGGGGGGTAAAAAAAGAGAAAACCTCTGAAATTTTAGCTTAACCTCCCCACTAACACTTCACAACTTAAATTCTTTCCACCTCTTTTCTTCCTCTTCGTTTAGGCTGCTATAGAAACAGTTCAAAATGATAGGGAGGCTAAATTCAGAAATTGTGGCCAACGCCCTTAGAAACAAACAAACAGGCAAACAAAATATGTAAGTAACTGTAAGACGACATGCTTACAAAATTAAAAATATGCAATAAATTCAAAAAGGCATACCAATAACCATCTTAATTTTTAGCTTAGGGAGTTCATCTGCATTGTTTTTTTTTTTTAAAAAATAACTTTATTGATTTTAAAACTTTTCTATAAAAACAAATACAGTGCTACCTCTACTTAAGAACTTAATTCGTTCCGTGACCAGGTTCTTAAGTAGAAAAGTTTGTAAATAGAAGCAATTTTTTCCATAGGAATCAATGTAAAAGCAAATAATGCATGCAAACCTATTAGGAAAGAAATAAAAGCTCAGAATTTGGGTGGGAGGAGGAGGAAGAAGAGGAGGAGGACAGTCGCTGTCCAGAGTGAAGGGAGCGTTTCTTTTCTCTGGGTGCTGGCAGAGGTTTATTCCCCCTCCAAGCACCCAGAGAAAGGAAAATGCTTTGTTCGCTCTGGACTGCCAAATCCTCCTTAAAGCGCCACCGAAAGGTTCCTTTGGCAGCCCAGAAAAGCCCGATATGGCCAGGATTAAAGGGGGAATGGCAGGAAACTGTCCGGGCCTTTGTGCCGCTCTCAAATTTCCTGGGAAATTTTTCCGGGCTCGGCTTCTTAAGTAGAAAATGGTTCTTAAGAAGAGGCAATAAAATATTGAATACTCAGTTCTTATCTAGAAAACTTCTTAAGTAGAGGAATTCTTAAGTAGAGGTACCACTGTATTACATTGTTTCTTTGAGTGATTCTACATTGTTTACATAGTTCTATTTTCTCTGTACCTTTTCACATTGCGCTAGATCAGTGGTTCTGGGGTTCGGGCCTCCTTTGGGGGTCGAACAACTGTTTCACAGGGGTTGCCTAAAAACTGTATTATGCTTGGCTTTGGTGAGCTGGCCTGCAATACATTGCCAGTACCAAAAATAATTTGGTAAAAGTAATATTCTGTTCCTTTTTTAAAAAAGAGAAATAATGAAATAAAGCAAATAGAAGACATCTGGTTGGGCTCTGCGATTTCAGAACAGCCTTAATTGTCGATTGATAACTTCCTAAGGGCTGCCGAATGATTACCTACTTAAAAGGAAAATGTAAGACAGGGCAAATGTATCAGTGGGTTTCTTCAAATATGTATGACACGCTTCTTGGTGGCTATGACATGATTAAATAAGAAAGGAGGGAGGGAGGACAACTGCTTGTGCATTAAAAGCTCTTGATAAAACTGAATTTTTAATAGGAGAACGTTAACTCCAACTGTCCTGAACGGTCCTGGTATTTTGAAGAAATATTTTGAAACGTGAAAGTCTCTTTGGTTTGAATGATGCGCATGCAAAGCTGGGTGGTTATAAGCATTTTTGTTTGGCACGTAAAATCTAAATATGGGTAATGTTCTGCCTGACTGGTAATAGTCCAAGGAAAAGAAATCAAACACACACGTGCTCTGTTAATCAGCAAACTTGTATTAAATAAACAAAAAGGGGTTACTCACAACAGTTCTTAGTGTCCAAAAACAATGATAGTGCAAGGCTTACTTCAGCCTTATACAAAAACACAGGAAAAAACAAACAAAGACAACCTGGAATGAGCAAAGACATTTCAGGAGTCCTTTTGAATCTTTGAAGCAAATAGCAAGTCCCAGAGTTTTCACCTCCCATTTGTCTGAAAAAGCTGGGTTGAAAACTCCAATGGCACAGAAACTTCGAAGCAGGAACCACAAAATAACACAGATAAACAGCCACAGTTTGCCTTGGGCCTCTGTTCCCTTTTATTCCTTTAGCCCTCATTAAGGAAACCACACCCAGCCCTCAGTATAAGAACCACACCCAGCCCAGGTGCTACGATGATGACTTGTAATACTCCTTCAGTCGATCCCTTCTCTGCATAGCTCTTCTGCTTTGCAGATCAATATATTGATCTGCAGAAGAATCTAGAGACGAAAGACTGTCTGAGGGACTGTAGGTCAAATCCCCTGGGCTGTCTGCTGAATCCTGCGTACCAGTGGCCTCGTCCTCCTGGCTGTCTGCCACATCTTCCTGGCTGTCTGCCACATCTTCCTAGCTGTCTGCAACATCTTCCTGGCTGTCAGCCAGGCTTTCGCATTCAGTGTGTGCCGCGTCTCTCCCATTTGTGGGAGCAACGGCTGGCCCAGGCCCAAACACAACAGGTAATAGAATAACATAGTTGGACGAGAACTTGGAGGTCTTCTAGTCCAATCCCTATACCGTTTCAGACAAATGGTTCTCCAATCTCTTCTTAAAAACTTCCAGTGCTGGAGAATTCACAACTTCTGGAGGCAAGTTGTTCCATGGATTAATTGTTCTATCAGGAAATTTATCCTTAGTTCTGTTCTGCCGGCGTGTCTCAACTGCCCATAATTACAGGGTAATTAGTCCAGGAAGACACACACCACACGATAAAAGAAAAACCCAAAAGTTTTTATAAACAGAAAAACAGAAACAGCTCCCTTTTTAAATGTCAAAGGGATTTTCTGGTACACACAAGGCACAGGTTAAATGCAGTCTAATTGTTCACCCAATAACTGGGAAATGGAGTCCAATTCTAAAGTCCAGAGAGTCTACACACACAATCCTGAATAGCAAAAACCAAGATCTTGATGAAACAATGAATCAGATAAACTGCCATGAGGCTAAAACACCAGGCTGCACTTTTATTTGTAGCACTAATTACAGCAGCCCCACCCAACCACAGGTGGCCTCATTTTCTCTTGTAATAATCCTTCAGTTGTTGTCTCCTATGCATCACTATATGCATGTCTGGATGTGTCATTAATTCTTGTTCAGAATCCAGAGACGATACAGATGACTGATCTCCTACTGGGCTGTCTGCCAAACTCCCCTCTTCCCTGTCACTCACACTTCCTTGGTCAGAGGAGACTTCATCGGCAGATTCTACTGGGAGCAAAACAGGCCTGTGGCATGTGGATGTCTCCCCCACCTCCACCTCCACATTCCTTGGGGCAGGAGCTGGGCCAGAGCTAACCACAACAAGTTCTAGGTTGGTTCTCTCCTTGTTTAGTTGCTGTCAGTACTGTTTATTGCACTGGTTGGGTTTCCAATATGTGACTTAGCCAGCAAGGAGTGTTTGGATGGTGTTACTGTAAGAGCTAGGCTGCAATTATGTTGCTTTAAGAGCTAGGATGAAATTATCCATAAAAGGGAGACCGATGTGCTGCTCTCTACTTTGCTGCATTGCATTGTTCTGTTGCCTTGCATTGTATTTTGGGTTGTTGGTGGATATATGCTGGTTAGTATTGATGTTATATTGCTGTGTGCTAAGTTATTGATGTGTACTAAGATATAGCTATGTGCTAATACTGCTGTGTGCAAATAAGAGAATATATTTTATTGCTGTATGCTAAATTGTATATGTATTTGCTGTGTGCTGATAAGGGAATACAGTGGTCCCCCGATTATCACGAGGGTTCCGTTCCAGGACCCCTCGCAATGATCGGTTTTTCGCGAAGTAGCGGTGCGGAAGTAAAAACACCATGTGCGCATGCGCAGATGGTGTTTTTACTTCCGCCGCAGCAGCGAGGAGCCGAAGATTGGGGTTTCCCCGCGGCCCACGCAAACTCCTCGCTGCTGCCGCGCCCGCCGCTTGGCTTGTCCGTCCACCGCTTGTCCGCCGCCTGCCTGCCCGCGCGCCCGCCGCTCGCCCGCCCTTCGCCCGCCCACGCCGTTCGCTCGCGCCGCTGGGAAGCGGCACGAGCGAACGGCATGGGCGGGCGAAGGGCGGGTGAGCGGCAGCGAGGAGTTTGCGTGGGCGGTGGGGAAACTCCTCACTGATGCCCGCCGCTCGCCCTCCCGCCAGCAAGACGGGGAAGACCCAGGGAAGCCGCCCAGCAGCTGATCTGCCCGGCACCATCTACGCATGCGTGGCCATAGAAAAAAGGGCGCGCATGCGCAGATGGTGTTTTGACTTCCGGGTTGAAAAATCGCTATATAGCCGTTCGCAATGAGCGGGATCGCGATACCCGGGGGATCACTGTATACTCTATTGCTGGGAGCTAAATAGTATATGTATATGCTGTGTGCTAATAAGAGAATATACTATATTGCTGGGTGCTAAATAGTACAGTGTTCCCTCGATTTTCACGGAGGATGCGTTCCGAGACCGCCCGCGAAAGTTTAATTTTTGCGAAGTAGAGATGCGGAAGTAAATACACTATTTTTGGCTATGAACAGTATCATAAGCCTTCCCTTAACACTTTAAACCCCTAAATTGCGATTTCCCATTCCCTTAGCAACCATTTAGATTATTACTCACCATGTTTCTTTATTAAAGTTTATTAAAAAAAATATTTATTAAAGGCAGATGAAAGTTTGGTGATGACATATGACATCATCGGGCGGGAAAAACCGTGGTATAGGGGGGGAAACCGCAACGTATTTTTTAATTAATATTTTTGAAAAACCGTGGTATAGACTTTTTGCGAAGTTCGAACCCGCGAAAATCGAGGGAACACTGTATATGTATATGCTGTGTGCTAATAAGGGAATATATTATATTGCTGTGTGCTAATTGGCCTAATGTATTTGCTGTGTGCTTTATACTATACTATATTGATTTGCGCTAAATATTGTTATATGTAATTGCTGTGTGCTAAATGGTATGGAACTGTGTGTATTATGTATTACGAATTTATATATTTATTCGATTTTTTATACCGCCCTTCTCCTTAGACTCAGAGTGGCTTACCACATGTTAGCAATGGCACAGAATTGTGTTATTTATTATTTATTTATTTATTTATTTATTTATTTAATTAGATTTGTATGCCGCCCCTCTCTACAGACTCGGAGAGTCTGGTTGGTGTGTAATATTAATGATATTGCATACCTTGTAAATAAGACCTTTAAAATAGTGGTCTGCGTTATTTTTCTGAACAACCACCACTGCCGCATATAATCTGTTTGGAATACAGTATTTTAACATTGGTTAGCCCAGTGTGGAATGCTTACAGTTTCCACCACCAGTATAATATAGAAACTATAATATATATTATAACCTCCCCTTATCTTATGGGCTAAAATCTTCTTCATGTCAAGGATTAATCCAACTTTTGCTCACGTGTGTTAGATGACTGGTCATTCTACCTACTCCTGCCCTTGGTCCAGTTGGATACAGCCCCAGCTTCCCAAAATATCCTTCAACCCTGTTTTTTTATATCGTGTGACGGTCACATTTCCCTTCACAACACAGTTGCCCTTGAAACATCAAGTGAGATTAAAAGAAAACAGAGAGACTGAACAATGTTCCAGAAAATAGACTTTGCTCTCCCTTCTCTTACTTCTGGCCATTGATTTTATTCCTTTCTGTAGGGAGTGCTCAACGTATGAACCACGATTGAGCCCGACGTTTCGGTGGCTAAATGAGATTTATTTATTTATTTATTTATTTGTTAGATTTGTATGCCGCCCCTCTCCGAAGACTCAGGGCGGCTAACAACAATGAAAAGACAATGAAAACAAATCTAATATTAAAAAATAATCTAAAAAACCCCAATTTAAAGAGCCACTCATACATACAAGCATACCATGTATACATTCTATAAGCCTAGGGGGAAGTGAAATTTCAATTCCCCCATGCCTGACGACAGAGGTGGGTTTTTAAGAAGCTTGCAAGTAGGGTGGGGGCAGTTCTAATCTCTGGGGGGAGCTGGTTCCAGAAGGTCGGGGCTGCCACAGAGAAGGCTCTTCTCCTGGGTCCCACCAAACGACATTGCTTAGTCGATGGGACCTGGAGAAGGCCAACTCTGTGGGACCTAGCCGGTCGCTGGGATTCGTGCAGCAATAGGCGGTCCCGGAGATATTCTGGTCCGATGCCATGAAGGGCTTTATAGGTCATAACCAACACTTTGAATTGTGACCGGAAATTGATCAGCAACCAATGCAGACTGCGGAGTGTTGGAGATAGTTGTTTAAGAGGGGTTTGTACCATTTTATGACCAGGGGCGGATTCGGTTTACCGTCGCTACCAATGTGCTTCCCACAGACCTCCATGACCCCAGTCCCCATGCCCACACAAGATTTTGCTTCTGTGAATGCGCAGGGATCAAAATCTCACGAGAGCATGTGTGCACTCGTGGGATTTCGGCTTTTTTTGCTTCTGCACATGCGCAGAAGCAAAAAAATGCCAGAAATCGCATAAATCGCATGCGCCCCTAGGTCCTCTCAAAATATTTTGTTTCCTGAGCATGTGCAGAAGCAAAATGTTGCTCGGGCATGCCACCATTTTTTAATAAAAAATCTTTTTTTTCTTCAATTTTTTTTTCATTTTTTAAATTTATTTTTTCTGCCGCTTGCACAGAAGCCGAGATTCTCACACTGCGTATGCAATCACCATTATGTTTTCAGCTTTTTTAATTTAAAAAATGGCATTGTGTATGTGCTTGCGCATCAAGCGTCCACGTGGTGCAGGAGGAAGCAAACATAGAAAAATAGAAGATCGACGACAGAAAAAGACCTCCTGGTCCATCTAGTCTGCCCTTATACTATTTCCTGTATTTTATCTTAGGATGGATATATGTTTAACCCAGGCATGTTTAAATTCAGTTACTGTGGATGTGGGTGTAAAAATTAGTAAATAAACTTTAAAATAAACTTTAAAAGCCCACTGCAACAATATCACCAAAAAGGCTTCTAGAGTTGTTAACCTGATCCTACGCAGCTTCTGCTCCAGCAATCTCACACTACTCACCAGAGCCTACAAAACTTTTGCCAGACCCATCCTTGAATACAGTTCATCTGTCTGGAACCCATACCACATCTCAGACATCAACACCCTCGAAAATGTCCAAAGATACTTCACCCGAAGAGCCCTTCACTCCTCCACTCGAAACAGAATACCCTACGAAACTAGACTCACTATCCTGGGTCTAGAAAGCTTAGAACTATGACGCCTTAAACACGATCTAAATATTGCCCACAAGATCATATTCCGCAATGTTCTACCAGTCAATGACTACTTCAGCTTCAGTCGCAACAACACAAGAGCACACAACAGATCCAAACTTAATATTAACCGCTCCAAACTTGACTGTAAAAAATATGACTTTAGCAATCGAGTTATCGAAGCGTGGAACTCATTACCAGACTCAGTAGTGTCAACCCCTAACCCCCAACATTTTTCCCTTAGACTATCCATGATTGACCTCTCCAGGTTCCTAAGAGGTCAGTAAGGGGCGTGCATAAGTGCACTAGTGTGCCTTCCGTCCCCTGTCCAATTGTCTCTCCTTTATCTCCTTAATCTTTTCTTCCTTTCATATATCTTCTCTATTTTTATATCTTTTCTTCTATCCTTTTCTTTATATATATATTATTACTTGTCTATTCTCTTCAATGTGTATTGTGTATTGGACAAAATAAATAAATAAATAAATAAATAAATAAATAAATAAATAAATAAATAAATAAATAAATAAATAAATAAAAGAAAAGAAACTTAAGCCCTATTTATACTTCAATCAAGGCCCAACCTTTGACCCTCCTGCATTCTCCCTCCATTTCTGTAGAACCTTTAGAACAACCTCAGATACTGCATATGCACAGGAGGCGAGTTGGCGATGTGATATTATATAATATTAATGGACGTGACGTGACCCAAAATGTTAAACGGTGACTCTTGTAAGCAAGTAGAGGTAGAGTAGACCGACAAACACAGATCCGTGGAAGTATCAGAATTCTTGAATTCGCTGACCTTTATGGTGTGTGTCTAGGCAAGCACCCCAAGCAGAATAAGGGGAATACTTCATGCAGAAAAATTATAAGGACATTAACTTGACAAGCGCCTGCACTCAGGAGACGTTCAAGGGATGAACTGCTGATGGACTGGATGCCGTCTGATGCAAATGCTATTAGGATGTAATTAAATAGGGTTATATAAACTAGCTGGGTGATGCTATGAGAAAAAGGAAGACATACTACACTGCGGGAGGAAAATTTGCACCCCGGTGTAATTGAAAAGAATCTTTGTTCAGAAACGCATTTCAAAATCGACCCTTCGGGAGGGAAAGATATATAAAAATACAGGGATCCCTTGACTTAGTTCACTTAGCGTCTGATTGATTTCATTCAACTCAGAGAAAAATGTGTTTCTTCTAGGACAGATGCTGTACTAAGAATTTTTTGAAAACAAAACGTGATAACATTGGCGGGATTAAATAAGTTGCTCAACAATTATAACCCCATCCCGCTTTGTCCCTTGGCAAATATTTGTGTGCAAATAGTTGTTGTGTTGCTGAAGCTTTTCCATTGTTTGGCTGCTTGCTTGAAAACAAAGTTCATGGGAAGTTCAGAAGGGACGATTTTTTTTTTCAAAGAAACCCAAACATACCAGGCTAAGAGGAATAATGTGGAGGGCTGAAAACTAGATGGCAAAACTTAGTGGATGGGGGGAAGGGAGGAGAGAGGAAGAGAGAGAGAGAGAAGGAGAAGGAGAGGGGGCAGAGGGAAATAAAGAGAGAGGGAGGGAGAGAGAGAGAAAGAGAAGGAGACGGAGAGGGAGCAGAGGGAAAGAAAGAGAGAGGGAGGGAAGGAGAGAAAGAAGGAGACGGAGAGTGGGGAGGGAGGGAGAGAAAGAGACAGAAAGAGAGAGAGATTGAGAGAGCAGGAGACAGGGAGAGAGGGGGAGGGAGGGAAACAGAGAGAGAAAGAGAAGATAGAGAGAATAAGAGAGAAGACAAGAAGAGAGAGGAGGCAGGGAAAAAGAGAGGTAGGGGAGACAGGGAAAGAGAGAGAGAGAGGAGATGGAGAGACAGACAGACAGAGAGAGTGAGAGAGAGAAAAGGAAACTGGGAGAGAGGAGATGAGAAAAGAAAGAGACCCAGAAAAAGAGAGAAAGAGAGAGAGGAGACAGGGAGAAAGAGAGAGAAGGGAAAAGAGAGACAAAGAGAGAGGGGAGGAGAAGGAAACAGGGAGAGAGGAGATGGGGAAAGAAAGAGACCCAGAAAGAGAGAGAAGGAGACAGGAAGAGGGGGAGAGAGAGAGAACGAGAGAGAGAAAAAGAAAAAAGAGAGGTGACACAGAGAGAGGGAGACAGGGAGTGAGATAATGTGAAAGAGAGAGAGAAAAAGAGAGAGGGAGACAAGGAGAGACAGAGAAAGAGAGAGGGAGACAAGGAGAGACAGAGAAAGAGAGAGAAGGAAAGAGAGAGAGAAAATAATTAAGTGGATTGAAATTTTGCAATGTTGCATCAGTCAGAACTATTTTGTGATGGGTTTTTTTCTGCAAGGTTTCAATGCTTTCTATTTTAATATTGCATTTTTGCTTGTGGACCTTGATCTCTGCCACAGAAGATCATACTAGAGACAACAGCTGAAGAACTTTCAAATAGAGAAAAGGAGGGTGAAAGGAAAAAAATGAAATTATGGGAAATATGTCTCTCTGAGATAAGCTTTCCCAGAGCACAATATAAGGCAGAGAAATATTTTCTTTGAAGCCTTTAAAAAAAAAAGGTACACAAAACTTTACACACAGGACTGGAGGTGAACCCATCTATCTGAGCAAGGTGTAAAATATCCTGATGCACCAAGAAATGAGATTTGGCCGAAACAACATTAATCTCCTTCTATCTAACTCAGTTGTTGTTGTTTCTCAGAGATGAGTTTTTAAATGAAAAGGGAAAACAGGAAAACGAACTCAAGACTCCATGTTGTGCTGTTAAAACTACAAATGGGACCTTTTGGGGGCATGGAGGGGGGGAACTGCACAATTTTAGAAGAACAGAAATTTCTGTTCAGCTGTGCTAACTTCACTCCGTTCCTTTCCTGATCTGCAAATTGTTCCACTTCCAAGTGAAATGAATGTTTGTGTAACTACTTTGCAAGCTGCTTCTAGAAAGTAAGAACTGCAGAAAAGACAATTGCTACTCACCTGCCTTCCATTGAGGACTTGTATACTGCGTGAGTCAAAAAGGGGGCTGTCAAAATAATTACACACCCCTCACATCTGGGGCATATATTGTTTCAACTCAAAACGGCGCTATGGAGCACTGCAAAGTAGAACAACTAGACACCCAAACAGTTTTTACCCCGAATGCCATCACTCTGCTAAACAAATAATTCTGTTGTCCTACTATCGCAGCACCATTGAGAGTGTCCTGACATACGGCATTCTAGCTTGGTATGGGAGCAGCTCTGTAGCGAACAAAAAAAGCTCTACAGAGAATTATTAAAACTGCCCAGAACATTATTGGGCTCCAGCTACCCGCCCTGGATGACATCTTCACATGTCGCTGTTCTAGGAAGGTGCATACTATTCTCAAAGACTCTTCTCATCCTGCTTACAATCTGTTTGAATTGTTGCCTTCTGGCAGAAGATACAGAACAACTAGAACTCGGACCACACGTTTCCTGAATAGTTTTTATCCCAGAGCTGTACTTGCACTTAACAACGAACTAAAGGGTCACCATCAGTGAACTGTTGGACAATATTACTCGGTTTGTCATGTAGATGGTTGAGTGGTTCAGGGTGGGGAATGTAGTGGGTGGGACATTTATTCTATTTTTTATTCTATTTTTAAATTTACCTATTCTGATTTTATGTATGGGGGGACTGGTCTCTGGGTGTCACACGACTTTCGTTGCCAATGACAATTCGTTGTTTTTGACAATGACAATAAATTTATTATTATTATTAATTCCCTCACCACTGTCAAACTATTCACTAAGGCTGCATTACTATTACTATTAGTCTTCTCATCATTCCTAACACCTATCTACTCTCACTTAGGACTGTATGACTGTAACTCGGTTGCATGTATCCTTACAATGAGTCCAAAGACGGGCTACAAAAATGATGGAAGGTCTTAAGCATAAAACGTATCAGGAAAGACTTCATGAACTCAATCTGTAGAGTCTGGAGGACAGAAGGGAAAGGGGGGACATGATCGAAACATTTAAATATGTTAAAGGGTTAAATAAAAGTTCAGGAGGGAAGTGTTTTTAATAGGAAAGTGAACACAAGAGCAAGGAGGCACAATCTGAAGTTAGTTGCGGGAAAGATCAGAAGCAACGTGAGAAAATATTATTTTGCTGAAAGAGTAGTAGATGCTTGGAACAAACTTCCAGCAGACGTGTTTGGCAAATCCACAGGAACTGAATTTAAACATCCCTGAATTTAAACATATATTCATCCTAAAATAAAATACAGAAAATAGTATAAGAGCAGACTAGATGGACCATGAGGTCTTTTTCTGCCATCAATCTTCTATGTTGAAATGTTCCTATCATGTCCCCCATTTCCCTTCTGTCCTCCAGACTATACAGATTGAGTTCATGAAGTCTTTCCTGATAAATTTGATGCTTATGATCTTACACCATTTTTGTAGCCCGTCTTTGGACCCATTCGGTTTTATTTTATTTATTTATTTTGTCCAATACACAATAATATACAACGAAGCTTATAGAGATATAGTAGAGAAGATATAGGAGATATAGGAGAGACTATAGGACAGGGGACAGAAGGCATTCTATCTTTTTGTGGGTGAGGTCTCCAGAACTGGACACAGTATTCCAAATGGGGTCTCACCAGCGCTCTATACAGTGGGATCACAATCTCCCTCTTCCTGCTTGTTAAACCTCTAGCTATGCAGCCAAGCATTCTAGTTGCTTTCCCTACCGCCTGACCGCACTGTTCACCCATATACATACATACATACATACATACATACATACATACATACATACATACATACATACATATTTATTTATTCATTTGTCCAATACACAAATACATAGGAAGAAAAATAGACATGTAGTAATATATATAAGGGTAAAGTGAACTTAGAGCAGAGGATATATAAAAGAAAGAAAATATATATGATAAGTGAGAGAAAGGAAAGACAATTAGACAGGGGACGAAAGGCACACCAGTGCACTTATGTATGCCCCTTACTGGCCTCTTAGGAACCTGGAGAGGTCAATCGTGGAGAGTCTAAGGGAGAAATGTTGGGGGTTAGGGATTGACACAATTGAGTCCGGCAATGAGTTCCACGCTTCGATAACTCGATTGTTGAAATCATATTTTTGGAGCGGTTCGTATTAAGTTTGAATCTGTTGCGTGCTCTTGTGTTGTTGCGGTTGAAGCTGAAGTAGTCATTGCTACTTCAATATATATCTATAATATTGAGACTGTCGGAAAACACAACCCCTAAATCCTTCCCTTCTGAAGTTTTTGCTAACACAGAACTGCCAATACAATACTCCGAGTTAGGATGGGGCTCCAGGCAGCCTGCACTTATTCGTCATGATGGCTTTTTCCAAATCTGTCTATAACTGGATAAATAATGTTCTTGTAACATACCCTTTCAGCCAACGTAACGAGTATTAGAAATTGTTTTCTCTCCCACCCCATTCTGATCACACTTAACAGTAATTATGCCACTTTCTCTCATGACATAGGGAGACATTTCTGCAGCCTCTAATTTGACAGGCACTGTATTATTGCTCTCCGGATAAATTTCGACAGGATGAAATATGACGATATCCAGAAGCTAACAAAAGCTTGGAAAATGAGAACGCTTACTGGTCATTTGTCCCTAGTCCAACCCATGATTATTAACATGCCGTTTGACATCCCATGTCTAGGGTGATGCTAAGTCGACTACTCCAGCTGACACCCCTGAAGATCTGAGATTCCTTGTTCCTCAAAAGAGGAGGATTACAATTAAACTTATCTTCTTGATGGTTTTTCCTGCCTCCAAACAGCTCGAACGTCAAAATGCTTCAGCAAAGGCCAGAACACATGGAGTCCATTGGAAGATATAGTGTGTTATCTTCTTGAACAGAATTAACAGATTAACAGAGTTGGAAGGGGGGTTTGGTAGGAACAGCAAGTAGGATGCTTGGCTGCATAGCTAGAGGTATAACAAGCAAGAAGAGGGAGATTATGATCCCGCTATATAGAATGCTGGTGAGACCACATTTGGAGTACTGTGTTCAGTTCTGGAGACCTCACCTACAAAAAGATATTGACAAAATTGAACAGGTCCAAAGACGGGCTACAAGAATGGTGGAAGGTCTTAAGTATAAAACATATCAGGAAAGACTTAATGAACTCAATCTGTATAGTCTGGAGGACAGAAGTAAAAGGGGGGACATGATCGAAACATTTAAATATGTTAAAGGGTTAAATAAGGTCCAGGAGGGAAGTGTTTTTAATAGGAAAGTGAACACAAGAACAAGGGGACACAATCTGAAGTTAGTTGGGGGAAAGATCAAAAGCAACGTGAGAAAATATTATTTCACTGAAAGAGTAGTAGATCCTTGGAACAAACTTCCAGCAGACGTGGTTGGTAAATCCACAGTAACTGAATTTAAACATGCCTGGGATAAACATATATCCATCCTAAGATTAAAATACAGGAAATAGTATAAGGGCAGACTAGATGGACCATGTGGTCTTTTTCTGCCGTCAATCTTCTATGTTTCTATGTTTTCTAGGTCATCTAGTCTACCCCCCTCACCCAAGCAGGAGACCCTACACCAGTGGTGGCAAACCTTTTTTCCCTGGCTGAAAAAACATGGTTGTGTGCTATCATGCCTAGGGAGGGCAAAAACAGGTTGCCCCGTCCCCTGGAGGCCAGAAACAGCCTGTTTCTCAACTTCTGATGAGCCCAGAAGGCTGGTATTTCGCCCTCCCCAGGCTCCAAAAACTTCCCTGGAGACGGCGGTGGGTAAAACGGTCTTGCCCATCTTCCCGGAGGCTCTCTGGAAGCCAAAAATGCCCTCCCAAATATTCTGTGTCAACCAAAAATCAGCTGGCCAGCATACACATGCACACTGGAGTTGAGCTAGGGCAACAGCTCACGTGCCAGTAGATATAGCTCCACCCATGCCATAGGTTCGCCATCACTACCCTACACCAATTCTGAGAAATGGCAGTCCAATCTCTTCTTGAAAGCTTCCAGTGTTGAAGTTCCTGCAACTTCTTAAGGCAACTTCTGGTTGACTGTTCTCACTGTCTGAACGTTTCTCCTTATTTCTAGGTTGAATCTCTCCTTGATCTGTTTCCATCCATTATTCCTTGTCTGGCCTTCAGGTGCTTTGGAAAATAGCTTTGACCCCCCCCCCCCCTTCCTCAAATATTGGAACATTGCTATCCTGTCTCCCCTGGTCCAAAAAAGGTTTGTGGTCACTGTTCTAGATGTTTAACTACGGTGGTAGCTCTACTTAAGAACGCCTCCACTTAAGAACTTTTCTAGATAAGAACCGGGTGTTCAAGATTTGTTTTGCCTCTTCTTAAGAACCATTTTCTACTTAAGAACCCGAGCCTGGAAAAATTTCCCAGCAAATTTGAGAGCGGCACGAAGGCCCGGACAGTTTCCTGCCATTCCCCCTTTAATCCCGGCCATATCGGGCTTTTCTGGGCTGCCAAAGGAGCCTTTCGGTGGCGTTTAAGGAGGCTTTGGCAGTCCAGAGCAAACAAAGCATTTTCCTTTTTCTGGACGCTTGGAGATGGAATAAACCTCTGCCAGCTCTCAGAAAAAAGAAATGCTCCCTTCGCTCTGGGCAACGACTGTCCTCCTCCTCTTCTTCCTCCTCCTCCTCCCACCCAAATTCTGACCTTTTATTTCTTTCCTAATGGGTTTGCACGCATTATTTGCTTTTACATTGATTCCTATGGGAAAAATTGCTTCTA
This sequence comes from Erythrolamprus reginae, assembly GCF_031021105.1. Classification (NCBI taxonomy): domain Eukaryota; kingdom Metazoa; phylum Chordata; class Lepidosauria; order Squamata; family Dipsadidae; genus Erythrolamprus; species Erythrolamprus reginae. The sequence continues at coordinate 89,498,871 of NC_091955.1, read as the reverse complement.
CTTACAAACTTTTCTACTTAAGAACCTGATCACGGAAGGAATTAAGTTCTTAAGTAGAGGTACCACTGTATGTTCACCTTCTGCCATATTAGAAGTCACAAGGACAGCTTTGAGAAATCTTCTATTCATGGGTAAAAGTTGTCTCTCCCAACAAAACGTGAATCAAACTTGACTATGAAATTCTCTCCCATATACAATTCACCTAGCAGGTAAGGAGAAAATTCTGAAACAAAGGGAAGGTAATTTGAAATCTTACCTTTCTTCCATTTTAAAAGAAATATTTAGATTGTGCATATACGTACACATTTAATATCTGTCAAGCTCTCCTGTACTTTAGATATCTGTAAAGATTAACCTCAAACATCATCCCATCCGCTTTTTTAAAAAAACGCCATGTAGTTTGCAGAAGAGGACAATGTAATTGTCTACAGAGACTCATGTTAATCACTTTTAAAGTGTCTCAAGCTAATATCAGGTTTCTCAATTGGCAGTTTTCCACGCCACAGTTTCAGGCCACTAAAGATATAATTGTTAGCTATTAATAAGATAATGTTTGTAAAGTGACTAGAACATAAAAGCATTTTATGAGCCTACAAGGTATTATTATAACCACATTCAATAATAAAATGTGAATTGTGTCGGAGAGCTCTTGGCCCTCCGACCCCCAAATGTTTGACATTGGCCTCACTAAAAAGTGACTTTAACAAGGGGGAGGAGAAGAGAGGGGAGGGGAGAGCAAGTGGGAATGCAAATTGGGCCAGTGGGGAGGTCGAGAGGAGAGAATTAAGTCATGTGAATAGGGTGTTCGCATAATCCGGATAAGCAGAAACTCGGGTTAGCACTATTTGCAGACTCCAGTTGTCTCTTCTACCTCTTCCATGCTACTACCAGGTTCCCAAATATTTCTGAAGGAAGGAGCACTAATGTCAGGCTAAAGCCATTTGATATGGGATCTTTGGCCTGCTTTCTTTTCATTTAGGATATTGTTATTTCTATTCATTTAGGATGTGGTCTTTTCCTGAGGGGAGGATGCCTGTCAGGCCGAAGCTATTTTATATGGGATCTTCGGCCTGCCACAATTTATGCTATTCTACTTATGCATTTTCTACTATGGGTAAAGAGTTAGAAAGTGAAAGGGGACAGATTGGTGAAGCACTTTCATGATAAATAGAGAGGGAGAGGGGCGGCATACAAGTCTAATAAATTATTATTATTAATTATGATAAATATTCAGATAAGCCAAAGGGTCCCCCTGGGTGGAAAGGGATAGTTAATAATGCTGTGTTAACCTCCTTTGTTATTTTCTTTCTTTTCATTTAGGATCTGGTCTTTTCCTGAGGGGAGGCCGCCTGTCAGGCCTAAGCCACTTGATTTGGGATCATTGGCCGGCCACAATTTATACTACTCTGTTACTCGAATAAAATGAAAATATAGAAATACTGCACCATAAATCGATGGAACATAAAACCCCTAAAAACGATATTCCTCAGAAATATCCAAAATGAATATAATATAATATACAGAACTAAAGAAAACAAGCGCACACACTAGATACAAATACTCAATATTTGGTCGTTTGATAGTGATAGTCAACAATATGGTTGACAAATTATGTCTTTTATATAACAAATAAATATATGTATGTAGTGAAAGAAAATATTAATTGATGATAAGAAAATAACTATCTAAGTGCATATATCGAACACCACTGAAACTGAATGCCTTGTATGTTGTTTAAGTTTATAACTTGATTTGTCTGTCCATTTTCTTTCTTTTTTCTTTCTTTTCTTTTTTTTTCTTTGTATGTTCAGTTTGTTTAAATTGTTTTTATATGTAGAAACTTAATAAAGATTATTTTTTAAAAATTATACTATTCTACCATGGGTCCAACTGGGGGGGGGAGGGGTAGTAAATTATGTTGTGTTAACTCGATTTGTTATTTTCTTCCTTTTTATGTAGGATGTGGTCTTTTCCTGAGGGCAGGCCGCCTGTCAGGCTGAAGCCATTTTATTTGGGATCTTCGGCCTGCCACAATTTATACTATTCTATTATGCATTTTCTACTGCGGAAAAATGGCAGGGAGGATTGTATCAGGTTGACAGTATGTAGCCATCACAAATTCCTTCTAGAAAGCACCTCTGCAACTGCGCGGAAGGAGATAGGTAGATTCTGCCAGCATGGCAACATGAGATTGGACCAGGGGTAGGCAAAGTTGGCTCTTCTATGACTTGTGGACTTCAACTCCCAGAATGCCTGATCCAATCATGCCAGCTCAGGAATTCTGGGAGTTGAATTCCACATGTCATAGAAGAGCCAACTTTGCCTACCCCTGGGTTGGACAATGTAATGGATTTTGTAGGTGTGGAGGCAAGGACTTGAACTTTCAACTGGGTGGTGAAATGCAGAGAATTTCAAATTCAGGTTTCACCAAGATGTACCAACATGGCTCTAATAATAAATTGGGACCTTGAGGAATACTTGGCTCAAACTCTGATTTAACTTTGGATGCTATTTGGAACCCTAACAACTAAATTAGATTCACCCAAATACATGAGATAAGACTAAATGGGGGAAAGAATGGTTTAGCATCCTTTGAGAACCTAAGTCATCCTATTAGCTGGTTGTGTGAATCGGTCCAATAGATTTAACTCTAGAAAAATGTGGGTACAATATTTTATGTGAACACTAGAATGGCATATTGCTAATCCAGTTCAGAATCAATTTGGTGCATTGGTTGAGGTATTGGCTAGAAGTATGGAGACCCTGAGTTCTAGTCTCATTTCAAGCCAGCAGGGTGATCTTGGACCAGTCAGTCTCTCGCAGATCTAGAAAGAAGGTGTTGTGGTTCAGCCTGAGGCAGATCAAAGGCCAGCTGCGTCTCTGCTGGCTCCATGCCCAGAGGAGGCTGACAGCGAAGAGGAGGGGGGCTGAGCAGTCGGATGGGGGAGGGTCCAGTCAGGAATGTGATGAGGAAGAACAGCATGGGAGCCCCGGGGAGGGGCCCTCCCCTGCCAGTAGCTTGGAGTCATTAGGTGACGAGGCACAAGCTGTCATTGACATGCGACAGAGACGTTTAGATCAAAGGAAGAATCAATTGAAGATATATTATCAGCATTGAATAAGGAACATCAGGGCTTGGGTGTGGTCCTCATTAGCAGGGAAGGGTTTATAAGGCAGGCAAGCTATTGAAGCCATGTGGAGTGTTATCAGTTTGGAGTTCCTGTAACCTGCATTGTTTCTCGGCGTCTCTGTTCCTGGCTTGTGGCCCAGCAGTCTTGAAGAACCGTGGGAGGTGTATGTCTGTTATCTACAGCCTCGTCTTGGCAGCAAGAATCCTATATTGATGCATGGACAATTACCTTCGTGTATATATTTGGAGTTCCAGTGTTTTCCTGCTTTGTAAGGACATTTTCTGTTAGCTTCGTTTTCCTTGAACATTATAAAACTGTATTTGAATTTTACGGTGTGTCTGGCTTATCTTTTTGGGTTGGTTATAGCTTCCGGAGTGACCCAGACAGAACAGAAAGGAATGAGAAATCTTGCCAAAGACACTGCAGGGACTGGGTCCAGTCTGTTTCTGAGAATCAAAAACAATTGAACAGAAGAGAGGGGGGAACCTAACCTCAACCAAGTTGTGTGAATCTGCTAAACCTGGAAGAACCCAGATGCAGAGCTTAGATCTTCACATCTCTTAGTTCCACCCCTGTGTAGTTTCAATATTTCAATATTTTTGCTGTTGTCTTCTCATTCAGTCCCCTGATGATATGGGTGATGTTGAAAACAGATTATGCAAATCTGTCCAATCATTATTTGCTCTTTCAATCATATAATATTTGCTTAGGCAAATATGTTGACAATTTGCTTTCTAGCAACGAGAGTTTATTAAATCAAGGGAACGGAGGTTTTAAAAAAACATTTCTAAATTAGTGTGGCGTTACTAAATAATTCTAAAGGCAAAAAAACAATAGTTTTAATGAAAAGAAACATTCATTCACTCCCTTTTAAAAATGATGGTAAATTTTCAAAAGAATCCCTTAAGAAGAATAAGGGATTTGTAATTCTTACTGCAAAATGTCAAGGATTAGATTCCATTTGGTTTATACCGTGTTTCCCCGAAAGTAAGACAGTGTCTTACTTTCTTTTTACCCCCAAAAGCCCCACTACGTCTTACTTTCGGGGTATGTCTTACATTGGAAAAAAATTGAAAGGGTCCTTTCAGTGGCGCAGCAGCGAGGAGGCGAAGATTGGGGTTTCCCTTTTGCTTTGACGGCGCTGGTCCGAAGCGAGCCGAGCGGGCGGCGGCTTGCAGCGAAGGCGCTCGTCCCAGCAACCGAGTCCTGCCGAGGCTCGGCTGCAAGCGGCCAGCGAGGCCGACCGGCTCCGAGGAGAGTGGCCGGAGCTGCGCCCTCCTTCGCCCGCCTCCTTTCCGGCAGGCAGGTAGGGCTGCCCAACTGCGCAGAGCGGCTCCTCCCCTCCCGACACACGCTTCCCCGACACGCGTCTGCGGCTCCACGCGTACACCGAGGGAAATCCTTTGTGCCTTGCCGCCGAGCTCTCCCACCTGCTCGGCGGCCGCAAGCCTCTCCCTGCCACCACGCTGCCGAGGGAACCGCCGCCAGGGCTGCTGCCGCGCTGCAGAGCAGATCAGCTGCTGGGCGGCTGAAGAAACCTTCCCTGGGTCTTCCCGACGTCATCAGGCTCCCCCACCCCGGCAATACCCCCATGTTTCCCCGAAAGTAAGACATATGTCTTACTTTCGGGGTACGGCTTATATTAGCCGACCCCCCCTGAAACCCCCGATACGTCTTACAATCGGGGGTGTCTTACTATCGGGGAAACAGGGTAGTAACACATGTAGCCTAGTTTAATATTTATTCCAGCCTATTCTTATTCATTTCAGTAGGAAATAAATCAGAGTCAAATTGTGGTAAAGGTGGAATCAAACTCTATAGATGTGCTTGTGTGTTTGTACAGCAGGAGTGAAATACTCCCAGTTCACTTATGCCTATCGGTTGTTGGAGAGCTGGTTGTGAAGGGAGTGTGAGGCTTTGCCCATCTGGAGGAAGGAGAAGGAGAAAGAGGAAGGGGAGGAGAATCAGGAGGAGGAGGAGGAGAAGAAGAAGAAGGAAGAAGAAGAAGAAGAAGAAGAAGAAGAAGAAGAAGAAGAAGAAGAAGAAGAAGAAGAAGAGGAGGAAGAGGAGGAGGAAGAGAAAAACAGGAAGAATGAAGGGAGAAGAATGAGGAAGAGGAAGAAGGAGGAGGGGGAAGAGGAAGAAATTCAAGAATTACTGAAAATATCTTGCCAAGAAAGCTGCAGGGATTTATCATTAACCATTTCATTGAGGGCCACATTACAGTTGTGTGTTGATCTCGGGGTGTGTGTGGCCGAGGGGCATGGCCAAGATTAAACAAACAAACAAACAAACAAACAAACAAATAACTTAGTAAGTAACTTAGAAGAAGTAACTTAGAACTAAGGAGAAATTTCCTGACAGTCAGAACAGTTGATCAGTGGAACAGCTTGCCTCCAGAAGTTGTGAATGCTCCAACACTGGAAGATTTTAAGCGGATGTTGAATAACCATCTGTCTGACGTAGTGTAGAGTTTCCAGCCTAAGCAGGGGGTTGGACTAGAAGACCTCCAAGGTCCCTTCCAACTCTGTTGTTGTAGTAGTAGTAGTAGTAGTAGTAGTAGTAGTAGTAGTAGTAGTAATAGTTGTTGTTGTTGTTGTTGTTGTTGTTGTTGTTATTATTATTATTATTATTATTATTATTATTATTATTATTATTATTAATTAGATTTGTATGCCACCCTTCCTTCTCCGGAGACTCAGGGCGGCTCACATGCGGCCCTGCAGAGCTCTTTTTTCGCTGGCAGAGGTTTGCAGGAGGCTGTCACAGCCAAAAACGGAGCTCGGGAACCCATTTTTTGCTGGCAGAGGGCTCAGACCACCACACGAGCTACCACAGGTGACGTCGAGCTAGTCCCACCCCGCGCCAGCCCCCCTGAAGTCAAACACCCCCCTGTTCTGGACCAATGATTTCACCATAAGAAGGAAGGTGAAGTCAAGTGGGTTTCATTCCTCTGGCTTAATCTGAGTAGGGTTTTGTTTAAAGCGATGAAGCTGTCTTTTTCCCCTTGCAGAAACAGACCGAATAATACATCTTATCTATTTACCACGGCATTACATGGTGTCTCCAGAGTTCACTATCAACTGGCTTAATTACAAGACAGTTTTATAGAAGGACGGGAAGACAGAATTCACTGGCCGAAGCACAGTCGAAATGGGAATGGGGGGGGGGGGAGTGGACAGAGAGCTTATAAACATACCAGAAAGGCAGACTAATCATTTTAGTTCCTAATCTCCAGCAGAATTAATGTTACCCAGGCAGCACATTATCTGGTACATTCATCTTGTGTATTAAACAAGCAAGCACCAAATGTCTGTCTCGGAAACGTATGATTATCATATGTTTGTGAAGTCGAGTCTGCCGATTAAATGCATTTAAAATTTAATTTTCTTTGCATGCTGTTTGCTTACTCAATAAATCCTCTCCGTGAATCAGCAACAACCAAAGTGACTGCCGCACTGCTCCTCAATTATTTATCGCCGGGGCTGTTAATAATGCCGCTTCAACTCCAGCTCATAAAAGGGCATTTCATATTTCCTGCCAGCCGGTAGAGACGTATATGCCTGTTGAGAATGTATGTTTCTGGAGAGCAGGGCTGCTGGGGTGACCACGGACCCCCAAATCCTCCTCTGCCTACCTTGACAGAGCTGCCAAATTTCAGTCAACAGATTGCAATAAATAAATAATAAATAACCAGGTGGGGGTGACTATCTCTCTACAAAATTCTGGAAAAACAAATAAAAATTGAGGAGGTGGGAAAGTAACCCTCATTTTAAACAATTAAGAGACTCCTGGAATCCCGCACGATAATCCCCCAAACAAGCAAAAAAGTAAAAAATGCTTGCCTTCTTGATCATCCCAAAATATTAAACGTTAGCACACACACACACACCAACTTTCCATCTTTTATTGCAAAGGGTGAACCTCTCTGTCTATTAAAACAGATATAGGCATTCAAGGTTTTGGATAATATAATTCACTTGTCACTCTTTGACAGCATTTATATGTTGGAGGAAGAGGAGGAAAGATTAAGAGCAGGGGGGGGGAGGAGAGGAAGAGGGAAGAAGAGGGAGGAGGAGGAGGAGGAGGAGAAGAAGAAGAAGAAGAAGAAGAAGAAGAGGAAGAGGAAGAGGAAGAAGAAGAAGAAGAAGAGGAAGAGCAGGGGAGGCAGAGGTGGAGGAAGAGGGAAGAAGGAGGGAGAGGAAGAAGGAGGAGGGGGAAGAGTAAGAACAGGAGGAGAAGGAGAGGAAAAAGGAGAAGGAAGAAAGAGGAGGAAGAAAAAAACAGGAAGAGGGAAGGAGGAAGAAGGAAGAGGAGGAAAGAGGAAGAGGAGGGGGAGAAAGAGGAGAAGGAAGAGAGGGACAAGAAGAGGGAAGAAGGAGGAAGAAGGAGGAGGAGGAAGAGGAAGAGCAGGAGGAGGAGGAGAGGGTGGGGGGAAAGGAGGAGGAGGAAGAGAAGGACAGGAAGAGGGAAGAAGGAAGAAGGAGGAAGAGGAAGAAAGAGGAGGAGGAGGAAGAGGAGAGGGAGGTGGAAAGAAGGAGGAGGAAGAGGAAGAGCGGGAGGAGGAGAGGGTGGGGGGGAAGGAGGAGGAGGAAGAGAAGGACAGGAAGAGGGAAGAAGGAAGAAGGAGGAAGAGGAAGAAAGAGGAGGAGGAGGAAGAGGAGAGGGAGGTGGAAAGGAAGAGGAGGAGGAAGAGGAGGACAGGAAGAGGAAAGAGGAAGGAGGAAGAGGAAGAAGGAGGAGGAGGAAAGAGGAAGAGCAGGAGGAGGAGGAGAGGGAGAGGAAGAAAGGAAGGGGAGGAGGGGGAGGCAGTGGATGATTTTTTAAAAAGCTGATGCAAACTTTTACCAAGTAATGCATCCCACCAAACTTCATTGGATTTCAGGTGGACGTTGTTGAAGGAGAGCCATTTTAATCTATGGCAGCAGAATATCGGAAGGACTCCAGTAAAACCTTTCCCCCCCCCCAATAACAACTTTTATTCAAAGGTGTGAGCTTTCAAGGCTTTCAGAATCATGTACTCCCTGCTGGCAACTACAGTACTTCACTTTTAACAACAACAACACAAGAGCATGCAATAGATACAAACTAAATGTAAATCGCTCCAAATAAGACTGCAGGAAATACAATTTCAGCAATAGAGTGGTCAGCACCTGGAATTCACTACCGGACTCTGTTGTTTCTTCCCCCAATCCCAAAATCTTCAACCTTACATTATCTACAATAGACCTCTCCCCTTTTCTAAGAGGTCTGTAAGGGGCGTGCATAAGTGCACTTTGTGCCTACCACCTAATGTGTTTTTATCTTTTCTATCTCTACTTTATTATTCTTTCTATCTCTACTTTATTATGTTAAACATACTACAATACAATACTATATTTGTATGACAAATAAATAAAATAAAAATAAATGTTATGTTTACTCTTCGACAGTACTCCAAGGATCTGCTCATTCTTCAGGTGTTTACCAAAGAAACAGACTGATGGCTTTTCACTTGATTCGAATAAGATAAAAAAAGATGGACAAGAAAACAGGGAATTGAGGCTGTGTGTGTATGTGTGTGTGTGTGTGATAGTGGAGAGGGAGAGAGAGCACTAATGGAGTGCTCTTGTTAACAGCAAGAGGCTCATGTTCCCATATCTGTAAGCTTGGAGGAAAACGGAGCTCCCTTCGATTATGTGTAAATGTTACTATTGCTTTTCCACCTTTCACTTACCTTTTGACTCCTGTCTAACCTAAATTGCTTCTATATATTGTCACAGCAATGATATCCATATCACCCATCATGAATCACTGATCTAGGAAATGTAACACTTTAGTAACGTGGCCTACTGGGATTAACTTTGCTTCTCCGTTTTGTGATCCAGGTAAAAATATACAATGTGGGCTGGATGGGCTGGAATGGTTCAAAGCTTTTGAAACAATAGTTATTTCCCTTTGTGATGTATTCATTGGCTTTCAATGCAACCCAAATATTGCATTTGAAAGTCCAAATATCTTCAAGTGGCCAAGGTTGGGAGGACCAGAGAAGAAAAGTCCAGGGTTAAAGCCATTATATTCACATACAATCTTTAGAAGCATCCTTAGAAGTATACTGCTCAAAAAAATAAAGGGAACACTCAGATAACACATCCTAGAACTGAATGAATGAAATATTCTCATTGAATACTTTTCTCCTGCACAAAGTTGAATGTGCACAACAGCCTGTGAAACTGACTGTCCATCAGTGTTGCTTCCTAAGTGGACAGTTTGATTTCACAGAAGTTTTATTTTCTTGGAGTTATATTGTGTTGTTTAAGTGTTCCCTTTATTTTTTTGAGCAATGTATTAATGAAGGCAGGAAAAAATTGACCTAGGTCACCAGCCCTCAGACTTTCTTCAAGTACTAAAATAGCTCTGAAATATGAAATACAAACAGTACTATTTTAGCGTCTCTTCTCAATCTTGCCAAACGAGATTTATTACCCTTGGTACAAAAATAGAAAATTGGATGCTCATAAAAGTCTCACAAGGTATTAGCATCCTTGCATGGGATCTCATGAAATCTTGGATTGTCACCAATGAGGTCCAGCACATTTTGCAAGATCCCAGGTGATGTGTGTAGGGGAAAGGACAGAGAACCAGATGAATGACCTAAGTGCCAAAGCCCACTGCAAAACAACATTGCCAAAAAGGCTTCAAGAGTTGTTAACCTAATCCTACGTAGCTCCTGCTCCGGTAATCTCATACTACTAACCAGAGCAAACAAAACTTTCGCCAGACCAATCCTTGAATAAAGCTCATCTGGAACCCACACTGCATTTCGGACATAAACACTCTAGAAAATGTCCAGAGATACTTTACCAGAAGAGCCCTCCACTCCTCCACTTGCAACAGAATACGCTACACAACCAGACTTACAATCCTAGGTTTAGAAAGCTTAGAAATATGTTGCCCTAAACACAACCTAAGCATAGTCCATAAAATCATTTGCTATCATGTCCTTCCTGTCAATGACTACTTCAGCTTCAACCACAACAACACATGAGCACACAACAGATACAAACTTAAAATAAACCGCTCTAAACTCGACTGCAGGAAATACGACTTTGGTAACCAAGTAGTTAATGCATGGGATACACTACCAGACTCTGTGGTATCATTAACTAACCCCCAAAACTTTACCCTTAGACTATCTACTGTTGAACTCTCCTGATTCCTAAGAGGTCAGGAAGGGGCGTGCATAAGTACACCAGTGTGCCTTCTGTCCCCTGTCTGTTTCTCTTTCACTAGTATCATGTATATAAATATTATTATATATTTGTATACCACCAACATGTACTTGACAAAACAAATAAATAAATATAAATAAATGAAATCATGGAAGGGCACAAGTCCCCCAAAATAAGGTTCAGGGTTAAATAAGGTTCAGGGGGGAAGCGTTTTTAATAGGAAAGTGAACCCAAGAACAAGGGGACACAATCTGAAGTTAGTTGGGGGAAAGATTAAAAGCAACATGAGAAAATATTATTTTACTGAAAGAGTAGTAGATCCTTGGAACAAACTTCCAGCAGACGTGGTTGGTAAATCCACAGTAACTGAATTTAAACATGCCTGGGGTAAACATATATCCATCTAAGATAAAATACAGGAAATGGTATAAGGGCAGACTACATGGACCATGAGGTCTTTTTCTGCTGTCAGTCTTCTATGTTTCTATATTGCCGGTTGCTGCTATCGGATAATTTTTACAGCTCTGCTCCTGGATACAGGTGGATACAGGTATATTTGGGTATCTTTATTATTTAGGGAGTGGTCTCTCTCAATAACAATAAACAGAAATTGTTTTAATTTGTTCGTCATTAGTTAAATGCTAGACAATGAAATCATCAGGGCCCAAGTCACTTGGTGAGATTCCACCACTGTGAGTTTTTGTCCCTTTGAATTATTGCAATGATTTCTAATTTTGGATGCAAGTGAACACATTTTAAATAGGCGTTGATTGCTTACCTGAACGCCTCTTCTCGTACGGTGAGCGGGTACAGCAGTCACATGGGTTGCTCATGTCCAATCCGGTGGAACTGAGCCTAGTATTAAAAAAGCTTGCCGGATCCGCCCCTTCCCCAGAATTCGCGAATCCATAGACTAGGCTCAGTTGTGAAGCTCTGTAGTGTTCAACTCTCATTGTTAGAGGAAGAAAGATATAGAAAGGTAAAGAAGACACATACAAGGGCGGGAAGTGACTGCTGTACCCGCTCACCGTACGAGAAGAGGCGTTCAGGTAAGCAATCAACGCCTATTCTCCGTACTGAAGGAGCGGGTCCAGCAGTCACATGGGACATACCCAATAGATGGTCCCTAGGGTGGGATTAGCTTGCTATCGTGTGAGATAACGGATTGGAGTACCCTTCTGCCGAAGGCAGCGTCCGCTGAAGCGTAAGAATCAATTTTGTAGTGCCTGATGAAGGAATTTGGCGAGGCCCAAGTGGCTGCTTTGCAGACCTCCTCCAACGGGGCTTGAGTCGCCCAAGCGGCCGAGGTGGCTGCGCTCCTGGTGGAATGCGCGGTGATGTTCCTTGGAACTGAGAGGGAGGCCGACTCATAGGCCTTAGATATAGTCCCTCTGATCCAACGGCCTATTACTGTTGAAGACACTTTGGCCCCCATGACTCTGGGATGATAGGCTACAAAAAGTGCTTCTGACCTCCGAAAGGGTCCTGTGCGTTGGATATATATTCTCAGCGCTCTGGTGAGATCCAGGGTGTGCCATCTAATTGCCAAGGGATGGTCTCGTTGGAGGCAGAAGGAAGGTAGGACAATATCCTGAGATCTGTGGAACATGGAACTGACCTTGGGTAAGAAGGTAGGGTCCAGTCGCAAGACTACCTTGTCCTGATGGAATTGACAAAGGTCCTGCCTGATTGAGAGGGCAGCCAACTCCGAAATGCGCCGGGCAGAGGTAATAGCCACCAGGAAGGCTACCTTAAAGGATAGGTACCTGAGGGATGCCGATTTTAGGGGTTCGTATGGTGCCTGCGTGAGGGAGTGGAGAACCCGTGGCAGATCCCAGGATGGATACCTGTGGACCTTGGAAGGTCTGAGGTTGGCTATGCCCTTGAGGAATTCCTGAACTTCAGGGAAGGATCGGAGAGGCTGTCTGCGGGGACCCCCTAGGACAGATGAAATGGCTGCCAGATGACGCCGGAGGGTGCTGGTGGAAAGTCCTTTATGGAAGCCTTGCATAAGGAAGGAAATAATTCTGTGTATGGGGATGCACAGAGGGGAGAGACCTTCCTGTAGACACCACTGGTGAAACTTGGACCACGTGTGGTCGTAGATTCGATTGGTCGAGCCCCTCCTGGCCTTTAGAATGACCTCCACTGAATCGGGGTCATGACCACACAGTTCTAAATCTCTCCTGATAACAGCCAGGCGGTGAGGTGGAACCACTCCGGGTCTGGATGGAAAGAGGCCCCCTGCCGCAGCATATCCCCCGAAACGGGGAGTCGCCAAGGGTCCTGGACGGATAGCTGTTGGAGATCCGCGAACCAGGGCCGGCGGGGCCAATGAGGGGCGATTAAGATTACTCGGGCCCTCTCGGTGAGGACCTTGTGAATCACGTCCGGGAGGATTGGAATTGGAGGAAATGCGTAGAGTAGGCCTGGAGGCCATGGACTCCGGAGGGCATTGATTGCTTCCGCTCCCGGGGATGGAAATCTGGAATAGAAGCGAGGGAGTTGGGCGTTCGCATTGGTCGCGAAGAGATCCAGGACTGGTAGGCCGAATCTGAGGGTGATTTGATGGAACAGGTCTTGATGGAGGTTCCACTCTCCTGGGTCTATCGTTGCTCGGGATAGCCAATCCGCCTGGACGTTGAGACTCCCCGAGATGTGATCGGCTAGGAGCGACTGGAGATGTTTTTCCGCCCAAAGGCCCAACTTGAGGGCCTCCCTCATGAGAGCCTTGGATCTCGTGCCCCCCTGTCTGCAGATATGGCTTTTTGTGGCAATGTTGTCGGTGAGAATGAGAACGTGCCGGTTGGGAATGCGAGGAGAGAAATGCTTCAGAGCCAGGGAAACGGCTCTTAACTCTAGCCAATTGATTGGCCTGGAAGCTTCCTCCGGGGACCACGTGCCCTGGGCTATCATCCCCTGGGCGTGGGCGCCCCATCCCGATAGACTGGCATCTGTGGTGATGACAAATTGATCCGGGCACCTGAACGGGGATCCTCTGTCCATGGCCGGAGACTTCCACCACTTGAAGGATCTGCGAACACTCAGTGGGATGACAATGCGTCGATTTGAGTTGCTGTGCCCCGATCTCTGAAAAGGCAACAGTAGCCACTGGAGTTCCCTAGCATGAAGGCGAGCCCAGGGAATGATGCCTATGCATGACACCATCTTCCCCAAAAGGGAAGATAGAGTAACTATGGATACTGAAGGATTAGATAAAATGTTAGAAATTAACTCCACTATACTGAGTTTTCTCTCGGGAGAGAGAAAAACCTGGGAGGATTTTGAATCAATAATGGATCCCAGGTGAGAAATGGAAGTGGAAGGTTGGAGGTGACTTTTATCAAAGTTGATGGAAAATCCATGGTCCTGAAGGACTGACATGGTGACAGAAAGGTCTGTTTTCACTCTCTCTAGGGAGTTCCCATGAATTAAAATATCATCAAGATAACATAAAATGTGGATGGGAGACGCCCGGATATAGGCCGCCAGGGACCCCAAGAGCTTTGTAAAGACCCGAGGGGCCGAGGAAAGGCCAAATGGCATCGCCCTATACTGGAAATGCCTGCCTTGAAAGGAAAAACGTAAAAATTTTCTGTGGCATTTGGCTATAGGAATGTGAAAGTAGGCCTCAGTGAGGTCTAAGGAGACCATGAAATCTCCCGAGTGAATGGCGGCCAAAATAGAAGACAAGGAGTGCATCTTAAACTTCCTATATTTGATGAATAGGTTTAGTTTCTTTAAATCCAAAATGGCTCTCCAACCTCCGGAGGACTTTGGAACCATAAATAGGATGGAGTAAAAACCTAGGCCCTTCTGACCCGAAGGGACCGGTTGAATGGCTCTGATGGACAAAAGATGAGAAATGGCCTCCTCCATACGGTTACAATCTGAGGATGACCTGGGAGAAGGGCAGGAAATAAAACGTTTAGGGGGAGGAGAAATAAATTCTAAAAGAAGGCCTGTTTGAACAGTGTCAATGACCCAAGGGTCCTTGGAGGTGAGACGCCAATTAGAGGCGAAATGAGCTAGGCGACCCCCTATGGGAATGGAGGTAAGATTACCATCTAGGTTTTTTTGAAGCTCTGTTAGAGGAAGCTCCCCTTTGGAAACGAAACCCTCTACCCCTGGAGTTCCTACCTTGGGAACGAAAGCGGGGGGAATACTGACCTGGAGATCTCTGATAGGAAGCCGCTTGATCTTGCTGGCGCCCTGGGCGACGAAAGGACTGCGTTTTGGTAACCTTTTTGGTGGTTGGACCCAAAACCTTCTTCTTGTCCGTGGTCTCCGTGAGGAGTGGATCCAGAAGATCACCGAAGAGAAGGTCGCGCTTTAAGGGGCCCTGGGATAACTGCCACTTTTGGCGAACTCCCGCTTGCCAAGGGCGAATCCATAGGAGTCTTCTTGCCGTTGTAGAGGCTGCAATAGACTTAGCAGAAAATCTAGTAGATTGCAAGGTGGCATCAGCCACGTACTGGGCAGCTGCAAAGACCTTGTTGAAGTCTTGTTGACCTCTCAAGTCATCGGGAGGAATGTGCTGTTGAAGTTGGCGAAGCCACAGCAGCATGGCTCTGGAGAAGAAGGAGGCCGCTGCCGAACTTTTAATGGCCCAGGAATCAGCGGTGAATCCTCTTTTGAGCATTTGCTCGATGCGCTTGTCCTCTGGACGGAGGACTTCCTCCGCCTCGCCTGGCACAGCCGCTGCCGAGTGAAGAATCTTGACAGGTTCAACTGGTTTGGGAAAGGATAGAAGCTCTTCATAGGAAGAGGAAAGTTTATACAACTTTCTGTCCTTGGTGGAGGGATTAAGGCCAGAGGCTGGAAAATCCCACTGTTTGAGTAAGGCATCTTTAAACAATTTTGGCATAGGAATTACCTCGTTATCCTCCTGTTCCTCTGTGAAGTAAGGTAAATTCTCCTCCGGGGGATCAGTGGAAGTGGAGGCTTGTTTCTCCTGGGCCGCTAATCCCGTAGAAATTCTAGCTTTGAGGAGGAGAGATTTGAATAGTTGAGAAGGAAAAATAGTAATTGGAGGAGGGACTTTTATTTGGGATTCCTCATCCTCTGATAAGCCCTGAAAAGGGTCTTCATCCTCCTCTACATCCTCATATTCATCCTGGGAGGAATCTGAATCATCCTGAATAGGAGCTCTGACCGCTGGGGAAGAACCCAAGGGGCGGGAGGAACGAGAAGGAGGAAGAGGTAAAGGAAGCTCATTGATGGTGGAGAGTTTGGCATCAATGGCTTTGGACAACACAGCAAAAATAGATTGGAACTCAGGAGGTAAACTGGAAATATCAGCAGAAATGGCAGAAGAATCCCTAAAGGCCTGGGAGGATCCTGGCTGGGGGGAATCTTCAATAATATCTGGTTCCTCTGGACCTATGCCCCATAGGTTAGGTTGGGGTCTGTCTAGGTTTGGCTCATCCAGAGATAACACAGGGACCCCAGAAGGAGGCAGACTAGAGGCCTCTGGTGGGTCTTGACTACTGATTACTTGGGCCTGCACTTTCAAACGTTTTGCTGATTTGTCATGGATTTTTTGTAGGGCTAGGTCCCTTCTCTTCTCGGCCCTGGTGACCTTGGTCGAGGGGCGGGCCCCTGGAGAAGAGGAGGAAGAGGCCTGGGGGATACTAGTAATTTCATCGCCTGTAGGCCTGGCCTCTCTGGGACCTTTAGTTGTGCCTCTCTTGGGAAAAGTAGCCATAGTCTGACAATTAACAGAAGACAAGGCTGAGCCAATAACTGAATTATAAGGAGAAGATTTCAAGGACTTCCCAAGAGGAATGGATCCTGCTTCGAGGCCTCGAAGCTGCTGAAACGTGAGGACAATCTGGGCAAACCCAGAGTTCGTGCCCCCAAATCCAGCGGGGCCAGCCTCCCTAAACTTTGTAATTAAGTAAACCAAGGCACTCTGGTTGGAGGCTTAGCCGGTGGAGAATTTAGCCTGGGACCCCCAAGGCCCGCTCCCGGATCCACGCGGTGGACTGAGGCCTACGCGGCTGGCAGAAGGCCAACACGAGAGGCCTAGATTTTAAAAAAAGGGCGCGAAGGCCTTCGCGCCGAAAAGATCGCTCCGTAGAATTTCTTAAGGGAAAAGCGATCGACTAAGTCCAGGAGACTAGAAGGCGTCTCACTCCGCAGGAGGTATTTTATAAGCCCTTAAATATTTGTATACAATAAATAATCAATAATTCAATGGATAAATACTTGCACCAGGACCTCCAGGCCAAAGGATTAGAAGAATCCACAAGCGGCCGCAGGAATCGTAACCGGCAAAACCGCCGGGGGAAAACGAAACCGCAACTTCTCCTAAGGAAAAAAGCCGAGCCGCTTTTTCTCTTTTTTTCTTTTAAACGGCTGGCGCAATTAGTGCAAGTAATTAAATAAAGACAATAAATCTTACTACTTTTTGAAGGAAAGATCGAAGGGAAGGTGTTAGAATGTTGAACGAGCTATCACAATACAACCGCAGGATATGCGAACTGAGCGAATTCTGGGGAAGGGGCGGATCCGGCAAGCTTTTTTAATACTAGGCTCAGTTCCACCGGATTGGACATGAGCAACCCATGTGACTGCTGGACCCGCTCCTTCAGTACGGAGAAATATTGTTCTAATTGTAAATTAGGATATGCAACCCCCAATTAAGGGATTACAGGGTTGTTAAAAGGGAGTTCTGATTTTGTTAGGATATGTAAATGTCATGTAATTACATTTCCTTTCCTTTCCATTCCCTTCCCCTCCCCTCTTTTTCCTTCCTTTCCTTTCCTTTTTCCTTTCCTTCCCTCTTTCCTTTTTTATTTCCTTTCCATCTTTTCTTTTCTTTTTCCTTCCCTTCCCTCTTCCTTTTTTATTTCCTCTCCTCTTCTCTCCTCTCCTTTCCCCTTTCCCCCTTTCCCTTCCTTTTTCCTTCCCTTCCCTCTTCCCCTTTCCTTTCCTCTCCTCTTCTTTCCCTTTTCCTTTCCTTTCCTTTCCTTTCCTTATTTCCTTTCCTTTTTCCTTCCCTTCCCTCTTTCCTTTCCTTCTTTCCTTTGTTTTTTCATTCCCTCCCCTCTTCCCTTTTTCTTTTCTCTCCTCTCATTTCCTTACCTTCTTTCCTTTCATTTTCCCTTCCCTCTTTCCTTTCTTTTCCTTCTTTCCTTCTTCCTTCCCTTCCCTCTTCCCTTTTTCCCCTTTCCGTCTTCCCTTTCTTTTTTCCTTCCCTTCCCTCTTTCCTTTTTCTTTCCTATCCCCTCCTTTCCCTTTTTCTTCCCTTCCCTCTTTCCTTTCCTTTCCTTTTTTCTTCCTTCCCTCTTTCCTTTTCCTTTCTTCTTTCCTTTCTTTTGCTTTCCTCTTCTTTCCCTCCCTCCCTCCCTCCTTCCTCCCTTTTGCTTTTCCTTTTCCCCCCATTGATTTATGCAGATTCCTTCCAATGAAATCTTAAATCATCCCCAAACCCCCATCACTTTACCCTTAGATTATCCACAGTTGACCTCTCCAGATTCCTAAGAGGTCAGTAAGGGGCGAGTACAAGTGCCCTAGAGCAGTGATTTTCAACCTTTTTTGAGCCACGGCACATTTTTTACATTTTAAAATCCTGGGGCACACCACCAACCAAAATGACACAAAATGACACCCTAAGACACTTTCCTCTCTTTTTCCATCCCTGTCTCCTCCCCACCCTTGTGTGTGTGTGTGTCCAAAAACAGGTGAGGGCTGAGTTTTTCCCCTCTCTTATTCTTTGGGTGCTTTTTATCATATGCTTTAAATCAAGAGTCACTTCCCTCTCTCTTTTGTTTCTCTCTCTTTCCTCTCATTCTCTGCCTCAATCATTTTCTCATTTCTCTTTTTTTCCTCCCCTTTTTGCTCATTTATCTCTCTCTCTCTCTCTCTTGCTTTCTCTCTCTCTCTTTTCTTTCTCTCTTGCTTTCTCTCTCTCTCTCTCTTGCTTTCTCTCTCTCTCTTTTCTTTCTCTCTTGCTTTCTCTCTCTCTCTCTTGCTTTCTTTCTCTCTGACACTTGCTTTCTCTCTTTCTCTCTTTTCTTTCTCTCTTGCTTTCTCTCTCTCTCTTTCTTTCTATCTCTTTCTCTCTCTCTCTCCCTCTCTCCCTCATTCAGCAAAAAGTTGCAAGACTGGAACCTGAGCTTCCTTTTTTGCGGCACACCTGACCATGTCTCGCGGCACACTAGTGTGCCACGGGCGGCACACTGGTTGAAAAACACTGCCCTAGAGTGCCTTCCGTCCCCTGTCCTATTGCTCTCCTATATCTCCTACACCTTTCTTCTATTCCTATATCTCTTCTTCTATTCTTTCATTGATATGTTCTATTCCTATACCTTCTTTTCTATTATTTCTTAGATATATTTTACTATGAGTATCTCCTCTATAACCTTCATCGTGTATTTTACTATGTGTATACCCACTAAAACCCTCATTGTGTATTGGACAAAGTAAATAAATAAAAAATAAAAACTTCTGTGGTCCCTGGTCCACAGTTTTCCCCCTTGCCCAGGTTAAGTTTAGAGACTCGGAGGACAATCCGTGAAGGATGGTCAGATCTTCCGAAACAGAATGTGACCCATCAGTTCATTTCATGCCCAAATCTGACAGCGCTTCCATAATGCTGAGTTAGCTTTATTTCAACTCGCGGCTGGGAGATTGTTGGCTACAACATTCCTTTGGCGCAGGATGCCAAAGCCCTATGAATTATTTCTTTGCTCCTTCTAAACTTAAAGAAAGGAAAAGAGGGGTGGGGGTGGCGGGCTGGTGGAATAGTGTTAAGTGCAGTTGTGGATGCATTATGGCCACGTGCTTTCTATGCCCGCTCGTGGTGAAACCGTTATCTTGTCTTTTTTCACAGATGGGAATTATTAAATAGGGCACTAAATGCACACATTTAAAAATTAAATAGGTCACAAAGAAATAAGTAGGGCACAAAGAAAGGCCTGCTTTGAGGAAAACAAGAAGGCATCGCCTTCCTCTGGGTGCATGCAGTTGCATTCTTTTATATATGTGTGTGTGTGTGTGTGTGTGTGTGTATGTATGTATGCATGTATGTATGAATAAATATATATGTACAGTGGTACCTCTACTTAATGAACTTAATTCGTTCTGTGACCAGGTTCTTAAGTAGAAAGGTTTGTAAGAAGAAGCAATTTTTCCCATAGGAATCAATCTAAAAGCAAATAATGCATGTGACTGGGGAAACTACAGGGAGGTGGAGGCCCTGTTTCCTCCCAGGAGATTCCTAGAGAGGCCCCACGGAGGCTTCTCCCCACCTTTTCCATCCCCGTTTCCTCCCAGGAGATTCCTTCCTCTTTTTCTCTCTCTCTTCTCTGTCGCTCTCTCTCCTTCTCTCTCTCTACTCAATCTCTCTCTTTCCTTATCTCCCCCCACTATCTCTCCCTCTCTATCTCTTTCTCTCCTCAATATCTCTCAACTTGTCCCCGCTCTTTCTCTCTCTCTCTCTTTCTCCCCCTCTCTCTCTTACCCTCTTGCTCCCTTTCTCTCTCTCCCTCTCTCTTATTTTCTCTCTCTTTATCTCTCTTTCTATCTCTCTCTCCTTCTCTCTCTCTCTTTTTCTCTCCCTTCTCTCTCTCTCTCCTGTCTCTCTCTTCTCAATCTCTCTCTCTCTTCTCTCACTCTCTCTCTCTCCTTCTCTCCCCCTCTCTATTTCCCCCCCTCTCTCTTACTCTCTCTCTTTCTCTTTCTCTCTTTCTCTCTTTTTCTCTCTCTCTCTTGTCTGTCTCTCTGTCTCTCCCTCTCTCTTCTCAATCTCTCTCTCTCTCTTTCTCTCCCTCCTCTCTCTCTTCTCAATCTTTCTTTCTCTCTCTCTTCTCAATCTCTCTCTCTTCTCCTTCTCTCCCTCCCCTCTCTCTCTTTCTCCCACTCTCTCTCTCTCTCTCCTTCTCTCTCTCCTTTTCTCTCTCTTCTCAGTCTCTATCTCTCTCTCCCCCTCTCTCTCCTTCTCTCTTTCTCTCTCTCTCTCTCCATAAGGCTCATTTGTATTGATGTCAGACACGCCCGGGGGATTTGGCCTTTAACCCTCATAAGGGGGTTGGTGGCGGATCTGAAGCTTAATCAATGCAGCAGAAGTGACATTTTGCAGTCAAATCAAATTAAATGGAAATGAAAGGGGAAATCTTAGGTCCAACCTTAAAGGCTGTTCCCTCTTGCCCCCCCAGGTCATCCCCATGGCAACGGAACGCTACAAATGTGCCTGGTAAATTGTTAACAAATTTGCAGAAAGCATGTCCAATCGAACAGGATTGTGGCGTATTGTTTTGTTGTTTTTCCCTTACTGTCACTAAACTTCACAAAGTCCAAACGGGGAGGCGTGCATTGCCCAGCGAGCCCTCTGTCAAACAGAAGATTTTTTTAAAGTAAAAAAAAATAAAAAACAAAAGAGACGTCAAGCTTTGGCACAAAACACATTGGAAAGAAGAGGTGGCAAAGGTTACACGATTCACCTTCTCCTCTGCTGCAAGACACATCCAAAATTCAACCACCCTTGGAAAGTTTGCTCAGGGAGGAAGTAAGAGGGAAGAGGAATATCTCCGAGATCGCCTTCTGCCGCACGAATCCCAGCAACCAGTTACGTCCCACAGAGTTGGCCTTCTCTGGGTCCCGTCGACTAAACCAGTGTTTCCCAACCTTTTTTGAGCCACGGCACATTTTTTACATTTACAAAATCCTGGGGCACACCACCAACCCAAATGACACAAAATGACACCCTAAGACACTCTCCTCTCTTTTTTCCATCCCTGTCTCCTCCCCACCCTTTGTGTGTGTGTGTGTGTGTGTGTATACACTCTTGAACCATTTCCAAAAACAGGTGAGGGCTGGGTTTTTTCTCTCTTATTCTTTGGCTTTTTATCATATGCTTTAAATCAAGAGTCACTTCTCTCTCTCTTTTGTTTCTCTCTCTTTCTTCTCATTCTCTGTCTCAATCATTTTCTCATTTCTCTTTTTTCCTCCCCTTTTTGTTCATTTCTCTCTCTCTCTCTCTCCCTTCTCCTTTTCTCTCTCTCTCTCTTGCTTTCTTTCTCTCTCACTCTTGCTTTCTCTCTCTTTCGCTTTTCTTTCTCTCTTGCTTTCTCTCTCACACACACTTTCTTTCTCTCTCTTTCTCTCTCACTCTCACTCTCTCTCAGCAAAACCTGAGCTTCCTTCTTCGCGGCACACCTGACCATGTCTCGCGGCACACTAGTGTGCCACGGCACACTGGTTGAAAAACACTGGACTAAACAATGTCGTCTGGCGGGACCCAGGGGAAGAGCCTTCTCTGTGGCGGTCCCAACCCTCTGGAACCAGCTCCCCGCGGAGATTAGAACTGCCCCCATCTTCCTTGCCTTTCGTAAACTTCTTAAAACCCACCTCTGCCGCCAGGCATGGGGGAACTGAGACATCTCCCCCAGGCCTATACAGTTTATGCATGGTATGTTTATGTGTAGGTTTTCTGTTTAATAAGGGGTTTTTAGTGACTGTTAATTATTAGATTTGTTATATACAGTGTTCCCTCGATTTTCGCGGGTTCGAACTTCACGAAAAGTCTATACCACGGTTTTTCAAAAATATTAATTAAAAAAATACTTTGTGGAAAGTTTTCCCCTATACCATGGTTTTTCCTGCCCGATGTCATCATATGTCATCACCAAACTTTCATCTGCCTTTAATAAATATTTTTTTAAATCAACTTTAATAAATAAACATGGTGAGTAATGATCTAAATGGTGGCTAAGGGAATGGGAAATTGCACTTTAGGGGTTTAAAGTGTTAAGGGAAGGCTTGTGATACTGTTCATAGCCAAAAACAGTGTATTTACTTCCACATCTCTACTTTGCGGAAATTCGACTTTCGCGGGCGGTCTCGGAACGCATCCCCCGTGAAAATCGAGGGAACGCTGTATTGTACTATTAGTGTTGTGAGCCGCCCCAAGTCTACGGAGAGGGGAGGCATACAAATCTAATAAATAATAATAATAATTAAGAAACAGAATCCTATACAGTAATTCATTGTTTCCCAACCTTGGCAAATTGACGATATTTGGACTTCAACTCCCAGAATTCCAAATATCTTCAAGTTGCCAAGGTTGGGAAACACTGCTTTAGAGCAGGGGTGTCAAACTCAATTTCATTGAGGGCCGCATCAGGGCTTTGGTTGACCTTGGGGGAAGGTCAGGTGGGTCTGGGCAGCTTGATGCAACTCACTGGACAAGGCCAACTGGGTGGGCATGGCCAGTTTGATGCCATTTCCCAAACTGTTGGCATGTTTCCTCTTCGCACTGGGTTTTCCATGGCCAGATTCCAAGTGAATTTAAAAAAAAAAAACATTGTTGATAATATGCATTATTTATTGGAGGAAGGGCAATGAAATATTTATAGGGAACAATAAAGCATTATGCAAAGATTTCCAAACACTTTCATGAAGTCTCCTGAAACCCGTAAAGTTTGCAAAAGCAACTTGCGAAGCAGAGACGCTTGCAGCTCGTGCGATGCTAAATCTAGGATCTCACTCATATAATGAAAATGTCTGCCTAATATTTAGAATTGCACTGAAATTTGTCATTCATTCGGAGTCATCTTCCTATTTCCCTGGGCCAAGGTACAGATGTTAATTTATTGTGGCAGGTAGTCTGTTTGGTGTTGCAATAGTGCAGTGATGGTGAACTTTTTTTCCCCTTGGGTGCCCAAAGAGTGTACGAGCATGCTATCCTACATATGGGAGTACCAAAAGCTATAATTCAATGCCTGGGGAGGGCAAAAACAGCTTTCCCCACCCCATGGAGGCCCTCTGGAGGCAGAAAATGGCCTTTTTCCCAATTTCTGATGGGCCCAGTACGTTCATATTTTGCCCTCCCCAGGCTCCAAAGGCTTCCCTGGAACCAGGGGAGGGTAAAAACGCCCTCCCCCATTCCCCTGGAAGCTGTCTGGAAGCCAAAAACGCCCTCCCAGAGCCTCCATGTGAGCCAAAAATGCCCTCCCCCATTCCCCTGGAAGCTCTCTGAAAGCCAAAAACGCCCTCCCAGAGCCTCCATGTGAGCCAAAAACACCTTCCCCCATTCCCCTGGAAGCTCTCTGAAAGCCAAAAACGCCCTCCCAGAGCCTCCATGTGAGCCAAAAACACCTTCCCCCATTCCCCTGGAAGCTCCCAGAGCCTCCATGTGAGCCAAAAACACCTTCCCCCATTCCCCTGGAAGCTCTCTGAAAGCCAAAAACGCCCTCCCAGAGCCTCCATGTGAGCCAAAAACACCTTCCCCCATTCCCCTGGAAGCTCTCTGAAAGCCAAAAACGCCCTCCCAGAGCCTCCATGTGAGCCAAAAACACCCTCCCCCATTCCCTGGAAGCTCTCTGGAAGCCAAAAACGCCCTCCCAGAGCCTCCATGTGAGCCAAAAACACCCTCCCCCATTCCCTGGAAGCTCTCTGGAAGCCAAAAACGCCCTCCCAGAACCTCCATGTGAGCCAAAAACACCTTCCCCCATTCCCCTGGAAGCTCCCAGAGCCTCCATGTGAGCCAAAAACACCTTCCCCCATTCCCCTGGAAGCTCTCTGAAAGCCAAAAACGCCCTCCCAGAGCCTCCATGTGAGCCAAAAACACCTTCCTCCATTCCCCTGGAAGCTCTCTGAAAGCCCAAAATGCCCTCCCAGAGCCTCCATGTGAGCCAAAAACACCCTCCCCCATTCCCTGGTAGCTCTCTGGAAGCCAAAAACGCCCTCCCAGAGCCTCCATGTGAGCCAAAAACACCCTCCCCCATTCCCTGGAAGCTCTCTGGAAGCCAAAAACGCCCTCCCAGAACCTCCATGTGAGCCAAAAACGCCCTCCTCCATTCCCCTGGAAGCTCTCTGGAAGCCAAAAACGCCCTCCCAGAACCTCCATGTGAGCCAAAAACCAGCTGGCCGGCACATACACGCATGTTGAAGATGAGCTAGTGCAACAGCCCGTGTGCCAACAGATATGGCTCCATGTGCCACCTGTGGCACCTGTGCCATAGGTTCACCATCACTGATCTAAGTGATTTACAGTATCAGCCTATTCCCCCAATGGTACAGTGTGAGAAGACGGTTGAACTAGAAGACCTCCAAGGTCTCTTCCAGCTCTATTATTCTGTTATACCACTGCCTGCTATGATGGATTGTGCCCACAAAGAAGGAGGTGAGGTGATGGACTATAGCGAAGCAGAGGTTCTCAGGAAGGATGGAGCATGTTCAAGGAATGGGGGCAAGACCACTGGAGGTTTTTAAGAAGAAATTGGCCAGCTATTTGTCAAGAATGGTATAGGGTCCCCTGTTTGGGCAGGGGGTTGGAGTAAAAGACCCCCCAAGGCAGGGGTGAAATTCACCAGGTTCTGACAGGTTCCGGAGAACTAGTAGAGGAAATTTTGAGTAGTTTAGAGCAGTGTTTCCCAACCTTGGCATCTTGAAGGGATCTGGACTTCAACTCCCAGAATTCCCCAGCCAGCAAATGCTCACAGTCGCTCATGCCCTCAATACCTCGAGGTTCGACTACTGCAACGCTCTCTACATGGGGCTACCTTTGAAAACTGTTCGGAAACTTCAGGTCGTGCAGAATGCGGCCGCAAGAACTATCGTGGGGCTACCTATATTTGCCCACGTTTCTCCAACACTCTGCGGCCTGCGCTAGCTGCCAATCAGTTTCCAGTCACAATTCAAAATGTTGGTAATGACCTATAAAGCCCTACATGGCATCGGACCAGATTAACTTCGGGACCGCCTTCTGCCGCACGAATCCCAGCAGCCAATAAGGTCCCACAGAGTTGGCCTTCTCCGGGTCCCATCGACTAAACAATGTCGTCTGGCGGGCCCCAGGGGAAGAGACTTCTCTGTGGTAGCCCTGGCCCTCTGGAATCAACTCCCCCCCGAGATTAGAACTGCCCCCACCCTCCTTGCCTCTCATAAGTTACTAAAGACCCACTTATGTCACCAGGCATGGGGGAACTGAGATACCCCTCCAGGCTTATACAGTTTACGCATGGTATGATTGTGTTGCATGGTTCCAATGTTGGTTTTAGAATGCTTTTAATATTAGATTTACTACACTGTTACTATTTTGTTGTGAGCTGCCCCGAGTCTGCGGAGAGGGGCGGCATGCAAGTCTAATAAATTAAGTTCAAATTAATTAAATTAAGTTGCCAAGGTTGGGAAACACTGGTTTAGAGAACCGGCAAATACCACCTCTGGGGGGTCCCACAATGGGGTGGGAATGGAGATTTCACAATATCCTTCCCCTGCCACACCCACCAAGCCAAGGCCACAGAACCCGTAAGGGGGAAAATGAATTTCATCCCTGCTCCAAAGTCCCTTCCAACTTAGTTATTCTGTTCTTATTCTGTTAAGAGGCAGGACTGGATTGGAGAGACAGGAAGAGAGTTTAGAATAGTCCATCCCTAGAATCTCCCAGAGTATAGCCATTCAGGTGAAAGGAAATAGATTTAGTCTGGGAAGATTCTGTCTCTTTTCCATGAGCAAATAAATAACTAGACTGTTACATAGAAACATAGAAGACTGACGGCAGAAAAAGACCTCATGGTCCATCTAGTCTGCCCTTATACTATTTTCTGTATTTTATCTTAGGATGGATCTATGTTTACCCCAGGCATGTTTAAATTCAGTTACTATGGATTTATCTACCACGTCTGCTGGAAGTTTGTTCCAAGGATCTACTACTCTTTCAGTAAAAATAATATTTTCTCATGTTGCTTTTGATCTTTCCCCCAACTAACTTCAGATTGTGTCCCCTTGTTCTTGTGTTCACTTTCCTATTAAAAACACTTCCCTCCTGGACCTTATTTAACCCTTTAACATATTTAAATGTTTCGATCATATCCCCCCTTTTCCTTCTGTCCTCCAAACTATACAGATTGAGTTCATGAAGTCTTTCCTGATACGTTTTATGCTTAAGACCTTCCACCATTCTTGTAGCCTGTCTTTGGACCCGTTCAATTTTGTCGATATCTTTTTGTAGGTGAGGTCTCCAGAATTGAACACAGTATTCCAAATGTGGTCTCACCAGCGACCACATTTTACCCCTGCTCCAAGGTCCCTTGCAACTCTGTTATTCTGTTGTTATTCTGTTAAGAGGCAGATATAGCAGGATCACAATCTCCCTCTTCCTGCTTGTTATACCTGTAGCTATGCAGCCAAGCATCCTACTTGCTTTTCCTACCGCCTGACCACACTGCTCACCCATTTTGAGACTGTCAGAAATCACTACCCCTAAATCCTTCTCTTGTCTTTTGCTAACACAGAACTGCCAATACAATACTCCGATTGAGGATGCCTTTTCCCCAAGTGCATTATTTTACATTTGGAAACATTAAACTGCAGTTTCCATTGCTTTGACCATTTATCTAGTAAAGCTAGATAAATAAAGAACTAGACTGTTCCATGTCACTTGTGGATTGAGCTTGATATCTATATAGTCATTGAAAGGAGGGCTATTCTGCTCATCTGATAAGTCAATAATGTAATAAACTGAATCGTACAAGGAGCCCATAATTGTTCAGCTGTTGTTAACAGGATGGAGATTTCTTGCAAACCGGAGGAAACAAATGGAGTCAGTTAAATCACTTTTAATAACTTAAAACATGGTGTTACTCATTAAGAAACAAAAAAAATAATGTGTTTTGAAGCCATCGATCAGAAATGGAACATCACAAAGACCCATTAATCTGTTTGTTCATTAAGTTATCAAAAAAAAAAAAGTGAGAGAGAAAGCCCAATCTTCCTGTTTCTATCATGTCAACTGGCACCACACCATATGCAATTTAGCGCAACTACAAAGTGAAACCCAGAGTGTGTAATGGCAGGATTTTTGATCACGCTAATTAACAGCCATTTTGTTTAAAAATAAACAGATACAACTCTAATTGCCTCTTTTGCATAAGAAAGGGGAGATCTTAAAAGTAAATGCATTCCAAAAAGGGGGGGGGGGAGAAAAAAGGTGATCAGGGGACTAGAAAGGATAAGATCAAAGGGATGGGGTTTTTTTCAGGCTGATCAGCAAGCGCTTTTCAAAGGAGACCAAGGGAAGTTTGCACTGTTGGTTGATCAGGAGATTCTGCAGCCCAGGAAGCAAAGACAAGTTAGTCCTGAGTCTATGGAGAAGGGCAGCATAGAAATCCTATAGCTAGAGGTATAACAAGCAGGAAGAGGGAGATTGTGATCCCACTGTAGAGAGCACTGGTGAGACCAAATTTGGAATAATACTGTGTTCAGTTCTGCAGACCTCACCTACAAAAAGATATTGATAATATTGAATGGGTCCAAAGACGGGCTACAAGAATGGTGGAAGGTCTTAAGCATAAAACTTATCAGGAAAGACTTCATGAACTCAATCTGTATAGTCTGGAGGACAGAAGGAAAAGGGGGGACATGATCGAGACATTTAAATACGTTAAAGGGTTAAATAAGGTTCAGGAGGGAAGTGTTTTTAATAGGAAAGTGAACACAAGAACAAGGGGGCACAATCTGAGGTTAGTTGGGGGAAAGATCAGAAGCAACGTGAGAAAATATTATTTTACTGAAAGAGTAGTAGATGCTTGGAATAAACTATTCTATTCTCAGACCAGACTATCTCCAAGACCGCCTTCTGCTGCATGAATCCCAGCAACCGGTGAGGTCTCACAGAGTTGGTCTCCTCAGTGTCCTGTCGACCAAACAATGTCAGCTGGTGGGACGTAGGGGAAGAGCCTTCTCTGTGGGGGACCCGGCCCTCTGGAATCAGCTCCCCCCCAGAGATTCACACTGCCCCCACCCTCCTTGCCTTCCAAAAGAGTTTAAAAACTCATCTTTGCCGCCAGGCTTGGGGGTTTTAGATCTCCCCATTGACCAATGAATATTTTCAGTATGATTGTTGTATGATTGGTATTGATAGCCTTTTTAAATTAGAATTTTATCGACTGTTTTAATGCATTATTAATTGGATTGATATTTTATTGATTGATTAATTGATTGATTGATCGATCGATTTTGTCCAATACACAATGAGGGTTTTAGTGGGTATACACATAGTAAAATACATAATGAAGGTTATAGAGGATATACTCATAGTAAAATATATCTAAGAAAAAAGAGAAGAGAAGATATAGGAATAAAACATATCAATGAAAGAATAGAAGAAGAGATATAGGAATAGAAGAAAGGTATAGGACATATAGGAGAGCAATAGACAGGGGATGGAACAAATCCAATTAAATGAATGAATGAATGAATGAATGAATGAATGAATGAATGAATGAATAATAATAAATTTAATAATAATAATTTATTGGATTTCTATGCCGCCCCTCTCCATAGACTCGGGGCGGCTAACAACAATAATAAAAACAACATGTACAATCCAATAATAAAAAACAATTAAAACCCCTATTATAAAACCAAACATACACACAAACATACCATGCATAACTTGTAATGGCCTAGGGGGATGGGCTATCTCAACTCCCCCATGCCTGGCGGTATAAATGAGTCTTGAGTAGTTTACGAATGAATGAATGAATGAATGGATGGATGGATGGATGGATAAATAAATAAATAAATAAATAAATAATAAGTAAATAAATAAATTCTGTTCTTTCTATTCCATTCTATTCCATTCCATTCCGTTCTGTACCATTTTCAAATTCTATTATATTATTTTCAAATTCTATTCTCTTCTCCTTCTCCTCCTCTCCTCTCCCTTCCCCTCCCCTCCCGTCCCCTCCCACTCCATTCCTATGGTCTTGAGAATGGGGCTCCAGTCAGCCACCCAGGCGGTGAGCCTTGACCCCTCGATGACGTTCCTCCTATTTTACTCCTTTCTCCCAGCCACCTGGGGAAAAGAACTGTAAAGTGGCCTCCAGCTATTTCTGAGAAAAACCACATTGCTAGCGAAACTCATTTATTAAGCAGAGTCTATGCAGCATCTCTGAAAGGCACTTAAGGTGAGCCTAGAGCAAAACGTGTCTTAGCCCAAGAGAAGACAGAAAAGGAAGGCGTTAAGTGGGAACTGGGCTGCAGTTGAGGAATCAGTTGGTTACACACACACACACACACACACACTGTTGTGGTTAGCTCTGGCCCTGTTCCTGCCCCAAGGACTGTGGATGTGGGGGAGACATCCACATGCTGCAGGCCTGTTTTGCCCCCGCTGGAATCTGCTGATGAAGGCTCCTCTGACCAAGAAGACATGAGTGACAGGGAGGAGGAGAGTGTGGCAGACAGCTCAGAAGGAGATCAATTATCTAGCTCCTCCTTGGATTCGGAACAAGAGTTAATGATACAGCCATGCATACAGAGAGCGATGCATAGGCAACAACAACTGAGAGTTTATTATCAAAGAAAATGAGGCCACCTATGGTTGGGTGGGGCTGTGGTAATTAGTGAGGCTGCTATAAATAGCAACCTGTGGGTTTGGCCATTGTGGCGGATTATCTGATCGTTGTGTTTCGTGACTGCTTTACTGACTTTGACCTTTTGTGTGCTGATTTTTCCCCGCTTTGAAACTAAACCAGAGCAAAGTGTGTTTCACTTTGTGAAAGAAGAAGGACTGTGAATTGCCTCACAGCTGCAAGCTAAGTATCACAGAACTGATAAGGGACTTGTACCAATTACCAGTTTGTTTGGAGACCAGTGCTCTTTGCTATACCAAAAGAGGACTCGGTTTAAATGAATTTTCATTATAAAGAACATTGTTTTGAATTTTCAAACGTGTGTGTGTGCTGAAATTTGTACCTGTGAATTTTTGGGAGGAGTCTACCAGAGAGCCCGACAGAACACACACACACACCAAAAAAAGCCCAACCCCCATTTCCCCATGCACCTTACATAATTCTTTTCAAGTTGTTTAAAAAGCACATACATACAGAGTTTTTTTTAAACAGGAAGTCCTTGAGTTAAAACAGTTCGAAGTGACTTATCACCGTTTTTCATGCTTATGGCCATCGCAATATCCCCATAGTCAGTAGTGGGTTGCTACCGCTACAGTAGAACAGTGTTTCCCAACCTTGGCAATTTGAAGATATCTGGACTTCAACTCCAGGAATTCCCCAGCCAGCGAATGCTGGCTGGGGAATTCCGGGAGTTGAAGTCCAGATATCTTCAAGTTGCCAAGGTTGGGAAACACTGCAGTAGAGGATTTAGCATTTAACATCTAGATTTATATATCGCTTCATAGTGCTTTTTACAGCCCTCTCTAAGCGGTTTACAGAATCAGCCTCTTGCCCCCAACAATCTGGGTCCTTGTTTTACCCACCCTGGAAGGATGTAAGGCTGAATCAACCTTGAGCCAGGGGTGAGATTTGAACTGCTGAACTACAGCTAGCAGTTAGTTGAAGTAGACTGTAGCCTATATGTAATGATAGTCATAAGCAGTGAAGGGCTACAAAAACGTTTACTACCACACTGTAGACGTCTCTTATTTTATGGGTGTGGCTTGCCAGCCATGTGACCCGGTGGGAGTGGCTTGGTGATCATGTGACCGTGGAGGGTGGCTTAAAGGTCATGTGACTGGCTTAAAGGTGGCCAACTTGATGTCACTCACGTCAAGGGTTTGGGTTAGGGTGCCTGGCCTCTCCTCGCCTCAAAGAGATACAATTGCCCTATCTATTTACTATTACTGAACATCCAAAATATACAAGTCCTTAGAGAGGGGCAGCATACAAATCTAATAAATTATTATTATTATTATTATTATTATTATTATTATTATTATTATTATTATATATACTATATGTGTACATACACATTACGCACAGGCATACAAAAATATACATTATCTACTACATAAACTGTATGTTTATGTGTATGTACACACACACACACATGCACGCACAGCTCTTCTAAAATTATACACATTCAACCTCATTTACTGCGATTGAAAAAACATGCCCAGAGCCCAGAAGCGGAAAAAAATCCAAAAAATCCAAATAAAATTGAGCCCATCACTGGTCATAGGGTACAAATAAGCAATCCAATCGTATTAGGAAGCAGTCAATGTAATTTCTAAGGATACTAGCAACAAAGTTACAGTCATACAGTCATTAGAGGGAAGGAGATGGGTGATGGGGATTTATTTATTTTATTTATTTATTTTGTCCAATACATAATGAAGGTTAATGAGAGTAACCATGTTGCAATATATATCAAAGAAAGAAAGAAAGAAAGAAAGGAGGGAGGGAAGGAAGGAAGGAAGGAAAGAAGGAAGGAAGGAAGGGAAGGGAAAGGAAAGGAAGGAAAGAAGGAAGGAAGGGGAAAGGAAAGGGAAGGGAAGGAAGGAAGGAGAAAGGAAAGGAAAGGAAAGGAAAGGAAAGGAAGGAAGGAAGGATAGGAGTAAAGATATAAGAATAAAATACAATACATCAATGGAGGATAGAGAAAGAGCTATATGAGTGGAAGAAAAGAAATTTATTTATTTATTTATTTATTACTTAGATTTGTATGCCGCCCCTCTCCGAAGACTCGGGGCGGCTCACAACACGTGGAAACAAATCATAAATAATCTGACAATTTAAAATATTAAAGATTTAAAAAAGACCCCATATACTAACAGACATACACACAAGCATACCATATATAAATTAAACATGCCCAGGGGGAGATGTTTCAGTTCCCCCATGCCTGACGGCAAAGGTGGGTTTTAAGGAGTTTACGGAAGGCAGGAAGAGTAGGGGCAGTTCTAATCTCCGGGGGGAGTTGGTTCCAGAGGGCCGGTGCCGCCAGAGAGAAGGCTCTTCCCCTGGGGCCCGCCAACCGACATTGTTTAGTTGACGGGACCCGGAGAAGGCCCACTCTCTGGGACCTAATCGGTCGCTGGGATTCGTGGGGCAGGAGGCGGTCTCGGAGATATTCTGGTCCAATGCCATGAAATATGAGATAAATATGAGATAGGAGAGACAATTGGACAGGGGACGGAAGGCACCCTAGTGAACTTATGTACACCCCTTACTGACCTCTTAGAAATCTGGAGAGGTCAACCGTGGATAGTCTAAGGGAAAAATGTTGGGGGTGAGGGGTTGACACCACGGAGTGGAATGATGAGAAGATTAACAGTAGGGCAGATTTAGCAAATAGTTTGACAATGTTGAGGGAATTGTTTGTTTTTATTTATTCTACTGAAGTGCTGTAAGCCGAGGGTTACCTGTAAGACTGAACCAATCAGCAGTGCTGCTCAATTTTAAAACCCCGAAGGCCTTTCAGAAAATAAAATGGAAAAGAGGTACAACAGAATGAAACCAATGCGCTCTCTGCCTTTCAAAGGGAACTCAGCGCAACTCCTCAGCCCAAACTCCGTCCCACACCATCTGCTGCGAGAATTTCTAACAAAGTTGCGGAGAACTTTTAGCCATAAAAAGTTTGCGTGGGCAGAAGAAAAAATCGCAGATGACGTCCCAGGCCTTGGATATGCATAAGGAAGCCTCCCCCCGAGTAACAAAAACAGCCATGGCCATGAACCAAAATGCAGAATTTGACCTCCTGTTCCTTAATACCCTGCTGCCAAAGTAGCATATTTAATAGCACGGCGATACTTTTTTTTTTTTTTGAAGAAAAATAAGGGCACAGAGTCACCAATTAGAGCCTCTTTGACACGAAAGACAAATAAGTAGAGACATATAATACATATTTATGCACAGCATGAGATCCCTTGGTAAGTAGATATGTAATAGACTAACAGAGCTGGAAGGGACCTTAGAGGTCTTCTAGTCCAACCCCCTGCTCAAACAGGAAACCCAATGCCATTTCAGACAAATGATTGTCCAATCTCTTCCTACAAAGCTCCATCGTTGGAGCACCCACAACTTCTGGAGGCAAGTTGTTCCAAAGAATAGAATGGAATGGAATGGAATAGAAAGGAATAGAATAGAATAAGATAGGCTAGGCTAGGCTAGGCTAGGCTAGGCTAGGCTAGGCTAGGCTAGGCTAGGCTAGGCTAGGCTAGGCTAGAATAGAATAGAATAGAATAGAATAGAATAGAATAGAGAGGAGGAATGGAATAGAATAGAATAGAGAGGAGGAATAGAATAGAATAGAGAGGAGGAATAGAATAGAATAGAATAGAATAGAGAGGAGGAGGAATAGAATAGAATAGAATAGAATAGAGAGGAGGAATAGAACAGAACAGAATAGAATAGAATTTTTTATGGACCAAGTGTGATTGGACACACAAGGAATTTGTCTTGGTGCATATGCTCTCAGTGTACACAAAAGAAAAAGATATATTTGTTAAGAATCATACAATACAACACTTCATGATTATCATAGGGGTCAAATAAGCAATGAAGAAACAATCAATATGAATATAACTCTTAAGGACACAAGCAACAAATTACAGTCATACAGTCCTAAGTGGGAGGAAATGGGTGATAGGAATGATGAGAAAAAAACTAGTAGTAATAGTAGTGCAGACTTAGTAAATAGTTTAACAGTGTTGAGGGAATTATTTGTTTAGCAGAGTGATGGCGTTCGGGGGAAAAAACTGTCCTTGATTCTAGTTGTCTTGGGGTGCAGTGCTCTGTAGTGTCATTTTGAGGGTAGGAGTTGAAACAGTTTGTGTCCAGGATGCAAGCGGTGAGTAAATATTTTTACAATTGTTCTGATGGCCAGAAAATTCCTCCTTAGTCCTAGGTTGGATTTTTCCTTGACCAGGAGATGTCTCATTCCTTACTGAAAAGAATTGCTTGGTGACCTACTCCACATTACAGTATTCAAGGACGACAGCTTTCACGCAGTCATAAAAGTTTCATGCAGGACAGATTTCACGAAAGATATGGAAGTGGGGAGGAGCTGTGTCTTCAGTTCTCCCCAAATCTGTGAGCAATTCTCTGCAGGCATTTGAGCTTTCAGATTCGCTTTAGTTAATAGCCCGCTGGTCTTGTCAATGGCTGTTTTACACCCTCGGCCAGAAAGGGCTGTATGTGATTTTACGTGTCTGTTACAACTCACTTCTCTTCTGTCCCCAAAAATCAAAGAAATAAGCAGATCAAATGTTTGGTTGGGGTTTCTCAGCTGGCTGGATCAGTTAGCTAGTTAGTTGTTTGTTTGTTTTGTCAAGCACGTATTGCTGGTATACAGAGATATAATAATATGTATATACATGATACTAGTAACATCTTAACAACTCTCGTGTTTTATTTGCTCTCCCCCACAGTTTACCTAGCAGATAAGAACAAAGCACATTGTCACCCTGAAACATAAGATAATCAACTCCGTGCTTGGTAACGATCACTGAGCCTTGGTAATAATCCCGGGGGAGAAAGAGAGGGAGGGGAGAGGGGGAGAGAGAGAGAGAGAAAGAGGGAGGGAAGGAGATAAGGAGAGAGGGGGGGAGAGAGGAAGACAGAGAGAAACAGAGGGAGAGGCAGAGAGATGGAGACAGAGAAGACACACATACAGAGAGAGAAAGAGATAAAGAGAGCCAGAGAGAGAAAGAGAGAGAAAGAGAGAGAGGGGGGGAGGAAGGGAGGGAGGAAGGGAGGGAGGGAGGAAGGAAGAAAGGAAGAAAGGAAGGAAGGAAGGAAGGAAAGAAGGAAGGAAGAAAGAAAGAAAGAAAGAAACAGACAAGGAGACAGGGAGAAAGAAACACAGAAAGACAGAGAAAGAGACACACAACATAGACAGGGAGTTAGAAAGAGAGAGAGCCAGAGAGAGAGATAAAGAAAGACAAAGAGAGAGAAAAAGACTGAAAGAGAGCGAGAGAAAGACAGGAAGAGACAGGGAGAAAGAGAGAGAGAAAGAGGAAGACAACACAGAGAGAAAAAGACAAAGTGGGTGGACAGAAAAACAGAAAGACAGAAAGAAAATTCAATTACAAATGATACCGATAAAGTACATTTATCATGTTAAATCTACAATTCATCTCCTGGGCAAGTTACTAAAGGTCATTTGTTTTTCATGGCAAGTGTTGAAAACAGTTTATACTCAGGGTCCGACTTAAGGAACCGTGTCTCTACCTCGGGGCCTACACTGACCTTTCAGCCTTGACAAGGCGCTCTAAATCTCTTGAGGGGGGGAAGCGGTGATGCTTTCAGATTTCCTTTTCCACAGCCACCAACACAACCACGACCCCTACCACCCACTACCCCCACCCCTCTGCCGGCTCTCCTTCCACATTTCCGACTCGCCCTTTCAGTACAAAAACGCTTCGTGACAAGGAACCAGGCTGCAGAGTTAACACGCTTCACTCCAGAACGCTACATAGAAGCATAGAAACATAGAAGTCTGACGGCAGAAAAAAACCTCATGGTCCATCTAGTCTGCCCTTATACTATTTCCTGTATTTTATCTTACAATGGATATATGTTTATCCCAGGCATGTTTAAATTCAGTTACTGTGGATTTACCAACCACGTCTGCTGGAAGTTTGTTCCAAGGATCTACTACTCTTTCAGTGAAATAATATTTTCTCATGTTGCCTTTGATCTTTCCCCCAACTAACTTCAGATTGTGTCCCCTTGTTCTTGTTCACTTTCCTATTAAAAACACTTCCCTCCTGAACCTTATTTAACCCTTTAACATATTTAAATGTTTCGATCATGTCCCCCCTTTTCCTTCTGTCCTCCAGACTATACAGATTGAGTTCATTAAGTCTTTCCTGATACGTTTTATTCTTAAGACCTTCCACCATTCTTGTAGATCGTCTTTGGACCCGTTCAATTTTATCAATATCTTTTTGTAGGTGAGGTCTCCAGAACTGAACACAGTATTCCAAATGTGGTCTCACCAGCACTCTATATAAGGGGACCACAATCTCCCTCTTCCTGCTTGTTATACCTCTAGCTATGCAGCCAAACATTATTATTATTATTTTCTCCTGGTGGTTTCATCTACTTCTAGGTCTTTCATTCTACAATACGGGAGGGGATGGCATTAACAACAATAAAGGGACAGGTGGGGTGCTACCGGCGCGGTAGGCGACTGCGCACTTGTAGCGGCAGCCAGATTGCGCAAGTTGCACGTGACCACTCCGGTGTCAGTCCACACTTGGAGTACTGTGCACAGTTCTGGAGACCGCACCTCAAGAAGGATATAATGGGACTGGAAAAGGTTCAAAAAAGGGCAACAAGAATTATCAAGGAAATGGAGCCCCTCCCTTATGAAACCAGGTTGCAACGCCTTGGTCTCTTCAGCCTTGAAAGACGGAGTTTAAGACGTGACTTGATCGAAGTGTATAAAATCATTCATGGGATAGAAAAGGTGGATAGAGAAAAATTCATTAAACTTTTCTCTATCACACACTACTAGGACAAGGGGGCACTCCCTAAAGTTCATAGGTAGGAAAGTGAGGACAAATAAAGGGAAATGTTTATTCATCCAGGGGGTCCTTGGTTTGTGGAATTCACTTCCAGAAGAGGTCGTGACAGCTGTCAGCCTGGATAGCTTCAAGGCAGGATTAGGCAGATTCATGGATGCCAAGTGTATCAGTGGTTATTGAAACGGATGTCTATGTGCCGCCTCTATGTTGGTTGAGGCAGGCAGGATTTCCTTGTTGGGGGTCAAGAGAAAGGGAGGGTCTTGCCTTCTCTTTCTGCTCAAGATCCCCATGGACAATTGGTGGGCCACTGTGTGACACAGAATGCTGGACTCAATGGGCTTTGGCCTGATTCAACATGGCTCTTATTATGCTCTTATGTTCTAAGTGGACGCTTGCCCGTGCAAGATTTTGCCAAAATCTCCCTCAAGGGCACATTCCCAAGTGAGATTTTGGCACATTTTTACTTCCTGTGCATAGAGTCTTCGGAGAGGGGCGGCATATAAATCTAATAAACTATAAACTATAGGCGGAAGCAAAATCACACTGGGGACGCACGCATGCACGCGAGGTTCTCCATGCAGTGCACATAGCGCACTGGTAGCAGGAGGTAGGAGCAATCCGCCATTGGACAGTTTCCGGGGCTCTAAAAGTCTCTTCCCCGTTCAAGAAATCCAGGTGAATTTAATAATAATAATAATAATAATAATAATAATAATAATAATAATAATTTATTAGATTTGTATGCCGTCCCTCTCCGAAGACTCGGGGCGGCTCACAACAACGATAAAAACAATATTATAATGGCACAAATCTAATATTAAAAAACTAAAACCCTATCATAATTAAAAGCCAAACAGCACATACATACCAAACATAAATTATAATAAGCCTGGGGGAAAGATGGAATACTGTGTTCAGTTCTGGAGACCTCACCTACAAAAAGATGTGGACAAAACTGAATGGGTCCAAAGACGGGCTACAAAAATGGTGGAAGGTCTTAAGCATCAAACGTATCAGGAAAGACTTCATGAACTCCATCTGTATAGTCTGGAGGACAGAAGGGAAAGCATGGACATGATCGAAACATTTAAATATGTTAAAGGGTTAAATAAGGTTCAGGAGGGAAGCGCTGTTAATAAGAAAGTGAACCCAAGAACAAGGGGGCACAATCTGAGGTTAGTTGGGGGAAAGATCAGAAGCAACATGAGAAAATATTATTTTACTGAAATAGTAGTAGATGCTTGGAACAAACTTCCAGCAGATATGGTTGGTAAATCCACAGTAACTGAATTTAAACATGCCTGGGATAAATATATATCCATTGTAAGATAAAATACAGGAAATAGTATACGGGCAGAGTAGATGGACCATGAGGTCTTTTTCTGCCGTCAATCTTCTATGTTTCTATGTTTCTAAGACACCAAAGTTGCCCAAATTGTCTCAACTCTTGTCCTACTATTGGAGCAAGATGTTATCTGGGAAGAGAGAGGGAGGGTGACTATATGCACCTCTCCCTCACTTTAATCCAATCCACACGCAAGTCTTGACATCCCCTCCCCTCCATCATATATTTATGTTGGTTTTGGTATTTTTAAGCATTTTATTACATTATCTTATATTATAAATTAAAGATTCTAAAAATCAACCTTGGATATTTGAAAGGTGGGGGAAGTTACATAAAGCCATAATGCAAATGACGTGAATTCTGTAACCTGCAACAACAAATTATATAGTCGGTGTCATCCGCGTGATCATGTAGTGACAACACAGGTCTCCTAACAGCCGCCGATGTATTTAACGCTGATTATTTGGGTCATACATCTTCCTAAAACATGATTTACCAATCCGTGATTTATTCAACAAACTGCAGTACAACCTTCCACTTTATGTGCATCAAATTAAGGGGTTGTAATGACTGTACCAGCATAAATTAAATGCTACTTAATATTTTTTAAGTCTCATATGACTCAAGACTGGAATTATTTGAATAACCACCTGAAACTGCAAATCACATCTAGTTTTTCTAATTACTTGATCTGTATTTCAACGCCAAGGAAAGTGCAACTAGATAGATAGTTAGATAGATAGTTAGATAGATAGATAGATAGATAGATAGATAGATAGATAGATAGATAGATTAGATAGATACTGTAGATAGATAGATAGATAGATAGATAGATAGATAGATAGATAGATAGATTAGATAGATAGATAGATTAGATAGATAGATAGATAGATAGATAGATAGATAGATAGATAGATTAGATAGATTAGATAGATAGATAGATAGATAGATAGATAGATTAGATAGATAGATAGATAGATAGATAGATAGATAGATAGATAGATAGATAGATAGATTAGATAGATAGATAGATAGATTAGATAGATAGATAGATAGATAGATAGATAGATAGATAGATTAGATAGATAGATAGATAGATTAGATAGATAGATAGATAGATAGATAGATAGATAGATAGATAGATAGATAGATTAGATAGATAGATAGATAGATAGATTAGATAGATAGATAGATAGATAGATAGATAGATAGATAGATTAGATAGATTAGATAGATAGATAGATAGATAGATAGATAGATAGATAGATAGATAGATAGATAGATAGATAGATTAGATAGATAGATAGATAGATAGATAGATAGATAGATAGATAGATAGATAGATAGATAGATTAGATAGATAGATAGATAGATAGATAGATAGATTAGATAGATTAGATAGATAGATAGATAGATAGATAGATAGATAGATAGATAGATAGATAGATAGATAGATAGATAGATACTGTAGATAGATAGATAGATAGATAGATAGATAGATAGATAGATAGATAGATAGATAGATACTGTAGATAGATAGATACTGTAGATAGATAGATAGATAGATAGATAGATAGATAGATAGATAGATAGATAGATAGATAGATACTGTAGATAGATAGATAGATAGATAGATAGATAGATGGATGGATGGATGGATGGATGGATGGATGGATGGATGGATGGATGGATGGATGGATGGATATAGATAGATAGATAGATAGATAGAGAGAGAGAGAGATAGAGAGAGAGAGAGAGATGAAGGACAAGGTCTTATTAGTGGTAGACCCTAGATCAGTGATGGCGCACCTATGGCACGGGTGCCACAGGAGGCACGGGGAGCCATATCTGCTAGCACCAACATTCATATGTGTGCTGGCCATCTGATTTTTGGCTCACACAGAGGCTTTGAGAAGGCATTTTTGGCTTCCAGAGAGCCTCCGGTGGATGGAGGAGGGTGTTTTTGGCTTCCGGAGAGCTTCCGGGCACATGGGGGAGGGCATTTTTACCCTCTCCTGGCTCCAGGGAAGCCTTTGGAGCCTGGGGAGGGTAAAACATGAGCCTCCTAGGTCCACCAGAAGTTGGGAAACAGGCCATTTCCAGCCTCCAGAGGACCTCCGGATGGTGGGGGAAGCTGTTTTTGCCCCCCACCCCAGGCACTGAATTATGGGTGTGGGCACTTGTGCATGTGTGATAGCGCGCACACATGCTCTTTTGGCACCCGAGGAAAAAAAGGTGCGTCATCACTGCCCTAGATAATCTCAAAGTAAAGGAAAAACTAAAAGTCTCCCCTGTTCAGTTGTGACTGACTCAAGGTTGTGGTGCTCATCTCCATTTCTTAGTCAAGGCAACCAACTTTGACTGAAGATGCGTCTGTGGCCCTGTGGTGGGGTGGCGCAGCAGGTAGAGTGCTGCACTGCAGGCCACTGAAGCTGACTGTAGATCTGTAGGTCCCAAAATGATACCTATTTATCTACTCACAATTGCATGCTTTCAGACTGGTAGGTTATTAGGAGCTGGAGCAAGTAATGGGAGCTCACCACATCATGCTGTGCTCGTATCTAAATCATGGCCTGTCAGCTTTCAGCTGGAAAGCTGAGAGTTTTAACCATTGTGCATTTGAGCCTCCTAACTTCAATGCAGATGGCTCTAATCCAGAAGGACCGTTGTACCTACCTGAACGGTCTTCTCGCTGCACTGGAAGGAGAGTCCAACATGGTAGTTAACCAATCTTATTGGTAGAGACTGAGTTAATTATTCACATATTAATTAGGTACCGCCCCCTTGTATCCCCCATGAGCTCAGTTTTAAAAACGAAGACAATGTAAGAGGATAACCAATTTTTATTGTCAACTATCCAACAAAACATGTCTTCCCAACTCCGGCGTCCCTGAACTTAAACAGTGCCGGGTGGGTTTGGACTCTCCTTCCAGTGCAGCGAGAAGACCGTTCAGGTAGGTACAACGGTCCTTCTCCACTGCAGCTGGAAGGAGAGTCCAACATGGGATATGCCAAAGATTAAGGCCCATGGGAGGGAGAAGGTCTTGTCAGGGACGTCGTGGAAGCACAAACTCGTTGCAAAACACGCCTTCCAAACGCTGCGTCCGCTGAAGCAAACGAATCCAACTTATAATGTTTAACAAAGGTGGTAGGAGCCGCCCAAGTTGCGGCCTTGCAGATATCCTCGATGGATGCTTGCGTGGCCCAGGCAGCAGACGTGGCCGCGCTACGTGTTGAATGACCCGTCAGTCCCAATGGTGGGGTCTGGTTTCTAGCCTTGTAAGCCTCCGTGATACACTCCTTGAGCCATCGACTAATAGATTTGGAGGATAGTCCAAGTCCCCTCTTGTGAGGTGAAAAAGATATGAACAATTGTTCAGATTTCCTGAACGTCTCCGTACGCCTGATGTATATCTTCAGGGCTCGTCTGACGTCTATTTTGTGCCATCGCAACTCCGATGGGTGGTTCCCACGAGTACAAAAATCAGGAAGTATCAACTCTTGCTTCCTATGAAATGTAGAGTTTACCTTTGGTATAAAGGTGGGATCCAGTCTTAGTACAACCCTATCTGGGTAAAAGATACAGAGGTCCTGTCTGACTGATAAGGCCGCTATTTCCGACACTCTGCGTGCGGAGGTAATTGCGACCAGAAAGGCTGTTTTAATGGATAACAGTCGGAGAGAGATGGTCCTCAACGGCTCAAAAGGCGGCTTTGTCAATGCTTTGAGTACTAACGAGAGGTCCCATGACGGAAACCTCCGGACTGGCGGGCTATGTTTATTTGTAGCTCCTCGTAGAAAGTCCCTCACCCACGGGTGAAACGCCAAGGAGCGTGCCTCTGGAACTTGTATCATAGTGGCGAGAGCTGCCACCTGCCTCTTTAAGGTGTTAGGGGCTAACCCCCGGTCTATTCCTTGCTGTAGGAACTCCAACACCGGAATAACTGATGTCTCCCTTGGGTTCAGACGGTGTTGGTCACAGAACTTACAGAACGCTCGCCAAGTTGCTTGGTATATTCTTGACGTCGAAGGGCGACGTGCTGCCTGTATTGTATCAATGACCTTCTCTGGTAGCTTTTGTTGCCTCAGCCTGCTCCTCTCAAGTGCCACACGGTTAGATGTAGCCACCGGGGATCCGGATGTTGAAGGTTCCCCTGGCTGAGGGCTATGATCCGATCCGGAATTCTCCACGGTGTAGACACCGATAGTGCCACGAGGTCGGAGAACCAAGGGCGTCGAGGCCAGTGAGGTGCCACCAACAGCACTTCCGCTCTCTCCTCTAATATCTTCTCCACCACCCTGGGAAGGAGACTGGTGGGAGGAAAGGCATAAAGTAGACCTGGTGGCCAAGGGGAAAGAAGGGCATTGGTCCCTTCCGCCTCTGGATCCGGAAAGCGTGCGTAGAACCTGGGAAGTTGGGTATTCCGCTGGGTTGCAAACAAGTCCACGGACGGCATGCCGAATCTGTGTGTCAGCTGCTGGAAGATGTCGGGATCCAATCTCCACTCTGAGGGATCTAGAATGGCCCTGCTCAGCCAATCCGCCTGAGTGTTGCTGATGCCAGCAATATGCTCGGCCGACAAGGATGCCAAGTTGGTCTCGGCCCAATTGAATAGACGGTTGGCCTCTGCCATGAGGCGTTGTGACTTCGTGCCCCCCTGATGATTCAGGTGGGCCCTGGTTGCAACATTGTCCGTCAGGACCCTCACGTGTCTGTCCCGCACTAGTGGGGTGAACGCTTGAAGGGCCAAAAACACTGCCTTCAATTCGAGGAAATTGATGTTGACCGGCTCCAGGTCCCTGTCCGACCAGAGGCCTTGGGCCATGTGGTGTCCAATATGTGCGCCCCATCCAAAAAGGCTGGCATCCGTCGTGAGGGTTACTGGGCTTTGGAGTCGGAAGGCGGAACCCTTGCTTAAGGCTGGCGACGTCCACCATTCCAAGGACTCTCTGATTGCCCTTGGGACCCGGACCTTCCTGTTGCAGTGGCTCCTCCTGGCCCTCTGTGCTGGGAGCAAGAACCACTGTAGGTCCCGGATGTGGTGTCGCGCCCAGGGAACGATGCCGATGGCCGACACCAAGGTCCCCAGGATTTTGGATAATAACGCCAGGGAGACTCTCCTGTCGTGTCGGATGCTGGAGATTAGTTGTCGTATTGTGCGTTGTCTCTCTGGAGAGAGAGATACCGTGTTCGATATGGTATCTATGACTGCTCCCAGATGGAGTAATCTGGTGGAGGGAGACAGGTGGCTTTTTTCCATATTGATTGTGAAACCGTGAGATACCAGTGATTGCACTGTCCTGTCTAAGTCCCTCCTGGCTCCCGATGGGGACCTGGACAAAACGATTATGTCGTCCAGGTAAGCCATCAGTCGAACAGATTTCTGGCGCAGGTCTGCCGTCAAAATGTCCAACAGTTTTGTGAAGGTTCGGGGGGCC
This sequence comes from Erythrolamprus reginae, assembly GCF_031021105.1. Classification (NCBI taxonomy): domain Eukaryota; kingdom Metazoa; phylum Chordata; class Lepidosauria; order Squamata; family Dipsadidae; genus Erythrolamprus; species Erythrolamprus reginae. The sequence continues at coordinate 89,455,521 of NC_091955.1, read as the reverse complement.
GAGGAGAGGCCGAATGGCATGGCCCTGTACTGAAAATGTTCCCCCTCGGCGCAGAAGCGGAGGAACCGTCGATGACCTGGATGTATGGGCACATGGAGGTACGCTTCCTTGAGATCTATTGATGTTAACAGATCGTGGGAGCGTATAGATGCTATAATTGTCTGTAAGGAGTGCATTCGAAACCTCCTGTACTTTATGAAAACGTTCAGCTGCTTCAAGTTTAGTATGAGCCGGCAGCCTCCTGAGGCCTTGGGTACTATAAAGATCACTGAATAGAACCCCTTGCCCTCTTCCTGTCGGGGCACCGGCTCTATAGCATGAATGTCCAATAAATGCTTTATCTCCTCTCGGAGTTGTAGTCTCTTTTGTGAGTCCCGTATTACGGGGCAATGAAGGAATCGTGATGGTGGAGACTGGACAAATTCCAGTCGGAGTCCCTGAGAAACAGTGGCTAAGGCCCATTTGTCGGATGATGTGTGATGCCAGGAGAGACTGTAATGCTGAAGTTTCCCTCCTATTGGCATCCCGGCCGAGTCACTTGGAGCGACGAAAGCCTCTCTGGTTACCTCCTCGAAATGGCCGTCTCGATTGTTGGTAACCTCGGGTTCTGTCCTGAAAAGATCCTCGATCGGACCGAAAGGATTGTTGATTGTATTGGCTGTATTGACCCTGACCAAAGGATCTTTGGGTCTGTCCCGCACCTGTATTGGGTTCCCAGCGAGGGTTCTGGCGCCTCGCGTATGGTGTGAACCTGCGGTCTTGTCTCCTATTAGCCCTGGGGAGCACTTTCTTTTTGTCCCTGTCCTCAATGAGGACCTTCTCCAGACTCTCCCCAAAGAGCATGGAACCCTGAAAAGGGCTTGAGGCTAGCCTCCACTTCGATTTTAAGTCTGCTGGCCAATTCCTCAGCCAGAGAAGCCGTCGTGACGACATGGTGGTTGCCATGCTTCGAGCCGAGAACTTTGCCGCATGGAGGGTGGCGTCTGCTGAGAACTCCGCTGCCGCTCGCAACTTGCTCAGGTCCTGCCGGAGTCGTCCGTCCTCAGGCCCGAGTCTGGCTTGCATTTCCTGCAGCCACATGATGGACGCTCTATTGATGAATGATGCTGCGGCCGCCGCTCTGAATCCCCAGCCAGACACCTGATGCGCCTTCCTCAGCAATACCTCAGCCTTCCTATCTTCGGGTTTCAGGCTGTCGCCGGTTTCGGAAGGCACCAGCGCGCTGGACACCAGAGTCACCACTGGCTGGTCAATCGGCGGGAACTCCAGGAGCTTTTCGACCTCCTCATCGAAGGTGTAAAACTTCCGTTCGATGTTTGAAGGCCCCTGTGCAGCCGCAGGGTGCTGCCAAGGCCGCTTAACTCCCTCTACAAATATGTGAGAGGCCGGGAAGTGCTCAGTCTCAGGCTGAGCTTCCTTGAGGAGTGCCTCTGAAGTCTTTGTTGTGTCAGTAGGATCCATCGCCTTAGGCGCTGCTGCGAGGTTCATCACCTGCTTGGCCTTACAGAGCAAGGTCCTGAATAGCGCGGGCTTAAACAGTCCCACCGATGGTGGCGGTTCTGGCATTGTCTCGTCCTCTGACCAATCATATTCTCTGTCACTCTCCTCAAACTGTGGTTCCTCCATCAGCGACCCCACGCCAGAAGGGGGCGGTACTGTCCATGTATTTCTTTCTGGAGCCTGTTGTGGGGGCTTTGTACTTTGTTGTGCCCCTGTAGCAATGCCCTGTGAGTATACGTTGGCAATGAGCTCCTGAAGGTCAGGTGTCATCTGTTGCCAAGGGCCAGAGGGACCCCTTAAGCCTGCTGCTGTAGGGGTAAAAGTAGCTGAAGGCCCCTGTAGGCTTCTGACCGAGTGCCCTGCAGACCCTGGTCTATTCCAAGAGGTGCCAGGTGATGGCATGGCCTGAGGTATAGGTACAAATTGTCTGTCAGGCGACCAATCCCCTGTTAGCATGGCCCCAGTGGTCCCCAGGGGAGATTGGGAGGTCAGTTGTTCAGGGGTCATTTGCTGCCGCTGTGTAAGGGGCAGTCCCGAAGGAGATGGCTGCAGGGCCGCTTCCAGTTTCTGTTCAAGGGCTTTAATACGTTTTTCAGCTTCCTTCAATGAGGAGCTGGAAGATTGGGAGGCTTTTGTCTTGTCTTTTGCCTTCCCTTTGCCCTTATCTTTAGTGGCTGGGGAACTGCTTTTGTCGGTTCCTGCCTTCTCTTCCATTTTACTCACAGTTAATATTGCAGATCAGTAACTTTTTGGCTCCACGCCCCTGCAAGTCACAGTAAAAATGGCGCCTCGGCACTTTGGCCTCTTGCGCAGGCGCACTGGGGCTCAAAACCCACTCTCGCGCCTTTTGCTGCCCGAATTTCCGGTTTTCGCGCCGAAATGGCCAAGATGGCGGCGCCCCTGCGCTACGCGCTCTTTCTGGGCTCGCCGCTCCGCGCCCGCCATTAATGGCGATCCCCGCCAGGCTGGTCGCCCTGGCTCTCGCCTCCGCCGTTCAGAAAAACGCCTGGTGGCCTCAGCGGTCGCGCTGCTGTCTCGGCAGCGTCTGCGGCGTTATCGGCGGCTTTTTTGCTCCTCCGGCGGCGGCGGCTTCGGCGGCGGCTCCCTTCCAGCCGCCGAACAGCTGATCGCTCTTTCGGCTCGCCGCGCCGATCTCGGAGAGCGATCCCAAGCCTCCCAGTGGGGGGGGCGGACCCCCCCACCTTCGGCCGGCAGCCCTAGTGTGGCCTCGGGGGCCAGGGACTCCCAGGCTGGGTGCTCCTCTACGGGGTGTTCCCTCGGGGGGAATACAAGACCCCTGAGGAGATTCGTTGGGGGTGCTGCCCACGGAGGGCAGGTACCCCTTGTTGACTGTTCCACTGCTGCGTCTGAAAAACAAAGCAGAACATTAAACAGGTTCATAACATTTTAAAATATTTTTTTACTATTTTTACGAATTTTTTTAAACAATTTTTCAGCTTTAATTAGCTTAAGCTCAAACTCAGTAAGTCTCTACTCTTAGACTGAGTTTTTAAAACTGAGCTCATGGGGGATACAAGGGGGCGGTACCTAATTAATATGTGAATAATTAACTCAGTCTCTACCAATAAGATTGGTTAACTACCATGTTGGACTCTCCTTCCAGCTGCAGTGGAGAATGTCTCAGCTTTGGCCACTTGAAGATGCGTGGACTTCAGTTCCCAGAATCCCTCAGTCAGGCATGCCAGTACACAGATCTTCGATTGGCTATGGTTGCGAAACACTGATCTAATATCTTATTTGATGATGTTTAATCAGGTTATTAAGTGGTATCTTTTTTTGGCAGATTTTTAATGTTTACTCAAGGAATGATTGTCACTCTTCCTTCATTCTCCCTCTTCCTCCCACGAGCGGTTATGGGCCTTCCAAGGCATACCCATATTTCACCATCACTCCGCAGATGGCATTGGTTGCCGATTAGTTTCCGGATACAATTCAAAGTGTTGGTGATGACCTACAAAGTCCTACATGGCATCGGGCCAGATTACCTCCGAGACCGCCTTCTGCCTCATGAATCCCAGTGACCAGTCAGGTCCCACAGTCGTCCTTCTCAGGGTCCCGTCAACCAGACAATGTTGCTTGGCGGGACCTAGGGAAAAAGCCTTCTCTGTGGGGGCCCCGGGAATCAGCTCCCCCCCGGAGATTCACACTGCCCCCACCCTCCTTGCCTTCTGTAAAAGTTTAAAGACCCACTTATGCCTCCAGGCTTGGGGCCATTAGGTGTTAGCCCCCTGATCAACAAATGTTTATTATTATTATTATTATTATTATTATTATTATTATTATTATTATTATTTATTTGATTTGTATGCCGCCCCTCTCCGCAGACTTGGGGCAGCTAACAACAGTAATAAAACAGTATAATCCAATACTAAAAAACAGTTAAAACCCAATATATAAAAACCAATCATACATACAGACATACCATGCATAAAATTTTAAAGGCCTAGGGGGAGAGTGTATCTCAATTCCCCCATGCCTGGTGGCAGAGGTGGGTTTTAAGCAGCTTACGAAAGGCAAGGAGGGTGGGGGCAATTCTAATCTCTGGGGGGAGTTGGTTCCAGAGGGCTGGGGCCGCCACAGAGAAGGCTCTTCCCCTGGGTCTCGCCAAACGACATTGGTTGACAGGACCCGGAGAAGACCCACTCTGTGGGACCTAACTGGTCGCTGGGATTCGTGCAGCAGAAGGCGGTCCCTGAGATAATCTGGCCTGGTGCCATGAAGGGCTTTATAGGTCATAACCAACACTTTGAATTGTGACTGGAAACTGATCGGCAACCAATGCAGACTGCGGAGTGTTGGTGTGACATGGGCATTTTTGGGAAAGCCTGTGATTGCTCTCGCAGCTGCATTCTGCACGATCTGAAGTTTCCGAACACTTTAGTATGTTTGGTTTAGTGAATGGCGATGAATGCTTTTTAAAATTACATTAGAGTTTTTAAAGCCTTTTTTAGCCATATTAATTGGATTTTTAAATGTATTGTTATGTTGTTTGATATGTTGTGAGCTGCCCCGAGTCCTTGGAGAGGGGCGGCATACAAATCCAATCAATAAATGAATAAATATAATTTATCACGCTAAACCACGGGGATGCCTCTTTTTTTATAGCTAAAAATCAGTACAAATGTTTTATGAATAAATAAATACCTTTACATCCGCTGGTGTGCAGTCATGCCTTTTGCTGCTCAATCTTTTCCCTTTCTGCTTTTATTAACTTTTATTTCTTTGAATAATGCATTTCAGAGGAGCTTGGAACGGCATGTTTATTTTTGATAGCTATTTGTGCTTAAGAAAATAATGCATAGAACTATCTCTCTCTTTTTTTGTACTATGGTATCTTGAGAGAGCTAGGCTGTTTCTTTCATAAAGTATTTTGTGAAAAAGTATCTTTTTTGGGGGGGGGGGAAATCTGGGTTTTGCTAGTTTGGGGATTTCCAGTTCGTGGATTAATCAATTTCTGGTTGCAATGTCACAGCATTACACTGTTATTTTAGGTGGTATTCAAGGATACAGAAAATCATTAGCATATAGTGCAATTTCAATGCATACATATACAAAGGTTCAGTGGAGCTTGCTTACAAGTAATGCAGTAAGCTTTAAAGAAAAGAATTGTGCATGTGTGTGAAAAATTGAGGGGGGGGGAAATTGACAGGGGGAAAAAAACATTTATATTCCTTTGGAAAATAATTCTTATTCTTGTTAGACTATCAGAAAATTTCCGGTAGGTATATAGTTTTCTATGTATGTGTATGGATATATGTCTACACCCACATATGCATATACTGTATATATATATACAGTATAACAACATGACCCGATAAGGCTTCTCACATTAAATCAGGTCTCGATAAAATAATCAACGTGAATTACTGATTCAGATTGTCAAATCAAAATTGAACTGAAATGAGGTCAGATTTCCAAATGAATTTAGGAAATTATTTTAATTTTCAATTTCTGCTTTCCTGCATATATGAAAAGGGCACTTTGTCATGATAGAAATTCAAGTATCTTCCTCTCTCTCCCCCCCTCTCTCTCCCCTCCCTGTATCCCTCTCTCCATCTCTCTCTCATTCCCTCTCCCCCCTCTCCCTCTCTCCCCCATCTCTCTCTACCCCTCTCCTTCCCTTCCTCTCCTTCTCTCTTCTCTCTCTCTCTCTCTCTTTCCTTCTCCCCACTTCCCCTTCCCACTCTCCATCCCTCTCTCTCTCCTTATTTGTATTATTATTATTGTTGTTGTTGTTGTTTTGTTGTTATTATTGTTGTTGTTATTATTATTACTATTATTATTATTATTATTATTATTTATTGGATTTGTATGCTGCCCCTCTCCGGAGACTCGGGGCGGCTAACGGCAATAATAAGACAGTATACAATAATAATCCAATACTAAAAACGATTAAAAAAACCCATTAATATAAAAACCAAATACACATACAGACTTACCATGCATACAATTGTAAAGGCCTAGGGGGAAAGAGTATCTCAATTCCCCCATGCCTGACGGCAGAGGTGGGTTTTAAGTAGCTTACGAAAGGCAAGGAGGGTGGGAGCAATTCTAATCTCTGGGGGGAGTTGGTTCCAGAGGGCCGGGGCCGCCACAGAGAAGGCTCTTCCCCTGGGTCCCGCCAAGCGGCATTGTTTAGTTGTTATATTATATTATTATTATTATTATTATTATTATTATTATTATTATTATTACTATTATTACTCTGATGCTTTGCAAGTACATTGAGAGCTTCTGCACTGTAGACAAACTTCTTGTGTTTCTAATCACGCTTAGCCAAATAAAGCTATGCTATGCCATGCTATGCTATTCCTTCCATCTCAACTGAGTGGTGCAGCATAACTAATATTGCAGCCATGTTGCTGGTGACACACCCAAGCAGAACCTTTAAAAAAAATAAAAATAAAGAATACTCAACTGCTGGATGCAAAAAGGCTGCTGTAGCAAACACCTTCAAATGGCAAGCACTGTTTCCTCGCAGGAGTGGGGTCCTCTCTATTTCTACCACATTAGGCTCATTTCATGAACTGATGTGACACTCTCGAAGTGTCGCAGGCGGAAAAAATAGCAACGTGAAAGGATGTGTTTGGAAGTCTTTTTATGCCTGCGCCTCTGAATGTTGCTGGGTCAGAAAGGAAGTATTCAGAGGCGACCCCCCCCCCCTTTAGATAGTTCAAGCAGATATCAGTTAATCTCTCCAATTTCCTAAATACAGAGCATCACAATCACGGATTAGCTAACAGCATAAATATCACAGGCTTGGTTGAGGGTTAATTGCCTTATTGCAAACAAAAGACATAAAGCAAGTAGGGGATGTCACCCCATTCAGAATGTGGTGAACCCCAGCACTGGAATGACCGAGCACCAAAAACCCAGCCCTAGGTTTGAGCCTTTCGTAGCTGGCAGGCAGCAAAATTAGGGTGCAATGCTGCTTTCTAACCACTGCGCCACTACGGCAGATAGATAGATAGATAGATAGATAGATAGATAGATAGATAGATAGATAGATAGATAGATAGATAGACAGACAGACAGACAGACAGACAGACAGACAGACAGACAGACAGACAGACAGACAGACAGACAGACAGACAGACAGACCCATACATACATAGATACATAGATACATACATAGATACATAGATACATACATAGATACATAGATACATACATAGATAGATACATACATAGATACATACAGAGAGAGAGAGAGACAGACAGACAGACAGATATGGATGGACAGACAGAGAAAGAGATAGATGGAAGGACAGAGATAGACAGATGATAGATAGGTAGGTAGGTAGGTAGGTAGGTAGGTAGGTAGGTAGACAGACAGACAGACAGACAGACAGACATGTATGGACAAACAGAGAAAGAGATGGATGGAGAGAGACAGACAGACAGACGGATAGATAGATATGAATGGATGGATACAGAGAGAGAGAGAAGGAGAGATGGATGGACGGACAGAGAAAGAGATGGATGGACGGAGATAGACTGACAGACAGACAAAGACAGATAGAAAGACAGGATAAATAAGATAGATAGAAGATAGAGATCTAGCACTTAGCAATAGCACTTAGACTTATATATACCTTTTCACAGAGTTTTACAGCCCTCCCTAAACAGTTTACCGAGTCAGCATCTTGCCCCCAACAATCTGGGTCCTTATTTTACTGACCTCGGAGAAACCGAAGGCTGAGTCAACTTGGAGACTCAAACTGTCCAACTGCCAGCAGCCAGCAGAAGTAGTTTAGACCATGGCTGGGGAATTTTGGGAGTTGAAGTCCAAATGTCTTCCACTTGCCAAGGTTGGGAAACACTGGCTTAGACTACTGTATTCTAGCCACTGCTGATCGACAGAGTCCATGATTGATGGTAGCTTCGCACCTATTTTGTTTCTCAAACTTTTTCCATTCCAGCTCTTATTCCAGTCCCCAAAGCTCAAGGATTCAAGAGCTTCTCCTTGCCTCTGTTTCCTCTCCTCTACCCTCCCCTTGAAATCCCTTCTCTTCCATGTCTTCTTTAAGCCATCAGAGCAATAACTTTCTGCCTGTCCAGGGGAAAAAATATATATTCTTTTTCCTAAGGCGAAACTCTCGTCTAGCCAAAGTGTCAATGTTTCATTTCTCACCAAAGCGGAATGGTAGACATCCTAATAGCTCTACATCCTTGTGGAAAGCAAAGAAATAAATAAAAATAGCTCTCAGGCACAAGGGCTTGTTCCCAGTGTATTTCTGCTCTTGGCAGTTTGAGTTGAAACACAAATAAACACCCAAGAGACAGACTTTGGGGTGGGAAAGGTCCCCCGCCCCACTGCAATCGGCAGCAAAATAAAATATTCCAAGGAAAATGACTCTTCCAGTTGGGAGCTTTCAAAAAATCCCTTTCCCCCTCTAATGACTTGACCTTACAAGTTGCTACGTTAACATAACATTATGACCTGCCCTGTTTTCAGAGTGATAAATCAACCCAGGGCATTGTTTTTGATACAGCGGTGGGAAGCGGCTGGGTGGGCTGTTCTTGGGAAAAAACCTTCATTCATTCACCTGTTATGGTAAAACAGCAGAAAACGAGCTCAGCGAAACACCAAGATGAATACAAAGACATATTTCTAACCAGGAAAGGGCTGCAAAAAATGTTTTAATACCATGCTGTGGGCGTGGCTTACTTTGTGGGTGTGGCTTTGCCGGCCATGTGACCAGGTTGGAGTGGCTTGATGACCATGTGACCAGGGTGGCTTAAAGGTCGTGTGATTGGCTTAAAGATGCCCAACTGCATTTTCTTTCAACATCTTTCTGTGCAAACTGAGTGCTCTGGGGTGGAGCTTCTATCTATCTGTCTGTCTGTCTGTCTATCATCTATCTATCTATCTATCTATCTATCTATCTACCTATCATCTATCTATCTATCTATCTATCTATCTATCTATCTATCCAAGCAGGAAGAGGGAGATTATGATCCCGCTATATAGAGTGCTGGTGAGACCACATTTGGAATACTGTGTTCAGTTCTGGAGACCTCACCTACAAAAAGATATTGACAAAATTGAACAGGTCCAAAGACGGGCTACAAGAATGGTGGAAGGTCTTAAACATAAAACGTATCAGGAAAGACTTAATGAACTCAATCTGTATAGTCTGGAGGACAGAAGGAAAAGGGGGACATGATCGAAATATTTAAATATGTTAAAGGGTTAAATAAGGTCCAGGAGGGAAGTGTTTTTAATAGGAAAGTGAACACAAGAACAAGGGGACACAATCTGAAGTTAGTTGGGGGAAAGATCAAAAGCAACGTGAGAAAATATTATTTCACTGAAAGAGTAGTAGATCCTTGGAACAAACTTCCAGCAGACGTGGTAGATAAATCCACAGTAACTGAATTTAAACATGCCTGGGATAAACATATATCCATTGTAAGATAAAATACAGAAAATAGTATAAGGGCAGACTAGATGGACCATGAGGTCTTTTTCTGCCGTCAGTCTTCTATGTTTCTATGTTTCTATGTTTCTATGTTTCTATCTATCTATCTATCTATCTATCTATCTATCTATCTATCTATCTATCTATCTATCTATCTATTTGGACTTATGTGCTACCCCTCTCTGTGGACTCGGGGCAGCTCACAAAATTCTGATAAAAAGATACAATCTAAAACATTCCTAAGCCAATTAATAGAATAATTACTTTTAAAAGTATGTCTTAAAAACTAGACATTTAAAAACAAACAATCACATCCATACTGTCACATTCAATACATTTACTGGGCAGAGGCTGGAGCACAGTAACCCCAGGCCTGCCGACATAGGTGCATTTTCAAGTTCTTACAGAAGGCGAGGAGGGTGGGGGGGTGCAAATCTCTGGGGGGAGTTGATTCCAGAGGGCCGGGGCCGCCACAGAGAAGTCTCTTCCTCTAGGACCTGCCAAACAACATTGTTTAGTTGACGGGACCTGGAGAAGGCCAACTCTGTGGGACCTGACCAGATGCTGGGATTCATGCGGCAGAAGGCGGTCCTGCAGGTAATCTGGTCCTATGCCATGTAGGGCTTTATAGGTCATAACCAACACTTTGAATTGGGTCCGGAAACCAATTGGCAGCCAATGCAGTTTTCGCTACTCCACTGCATTCCACCACCACTCATCCGAGCAGTCTCCCACTCCTGATCTCTTCATAAGGCTTAATGCTCTTCTAGATGAGAGACTGCTGTCATAACTACCAGCCTGCTTCAGTTCTGTGATTAACATAAAAGAAAGGAGAACGTCCAAATTGGACGGTGGTGATGATTAGTTTGGCTCTCAAGATAGATGGCGAGGATGATTATTTTTGCTCTTTAGGACTAAAGAGTGTGAATTCCAGCAATTCAACTCCAGCTACTTAAGAGATCTGGAGAACAGCTAGTCCCCAGGGTTTTTTCCCCCCAAAAGATAAAATAAAAGAATGGAATACAGTGATACCTCGTCTTACAAACTTAATTGGTTCCAGGATGAGGTTTGTAAGGTGTAACTGTACAGTGGTACCTCGTCTTACGAACTTAATTCGTAAGGTGAAAAGTTCGTAAGGTGAAACAATGTTTCCCATAGGAATCAATGGAAAAGCGATTAATGCGTGCAAGCCCAAAACTCACCCCTTTTGCTAGCCAAAACGCCTGTTTTTGCACTGCTGGGATTCCCCTGACGCTCCCCTCCATGAGAAACCACCTCCGGACTTCCGTTGCCAGCGAAGCGCCCGTTTTTGCACTGCTGGAATTCCCCTGCAGCATCGCAAAAACACGGAAGTCCGGAGGTGGAGTTTCCCATGGAGGGGAGCCTCAGGGGAATCCCAGCAGCGCAAAAACAGGCGCTTCACTGGCCACAGAAGTCCAGAGGCGGGGCATCCCAGTGGCGGCGGCTTGGGTTTGTAAGCTGAAAATAGTTTGGAAGAAGAGGCAAAAAAATCTTAAACCCCGGGTTTGTATCTCGAAAAGTTTGTATGATGAGGGGTTTGTAAGACGAGGTATCACTGTAATGGGGTTGGAACAGGGATGGGCTGCTAGGGGTTCGCAGGGATTTGAGAGACCGTCTGATTAAGATTCTTTGCAGTTTGATATTTCAGACAAATGTCTGTCCAATCCCCTCTTGAAAGTCTCAAGTGTTGGAGCTCTTACAGCCTCCGCAAGCAGGCTGTTCCACTGGCTGATCATTCTCGATGTCAGAAAATTCCTCCTTATTTCCAGCTTGAAGTTCTCTTTGGTCAGGCAACATGAGAAAATATTATTTTACTGAAAGAGTAGTAGATCCTTGGAACAAACTTCCAGCAGACGTGGTTGGTAAATCCACAGTAACCGAATTTAAACATGCCTGGGATAAACATATATCCATTGTAAGATAAAATACAGGAAATAGTAAAAGGGCAGACTAGATGGACCATGGGGTCTTTTTCTGCCGTCAGTCTTCTATGTTTCTATGTTTCTATTTGTTATTCCTTGTCTGACCTTCTGGTGCCTTGGAAAACAGTCTGCCCCCCTCCTCTGTGTGGCAGCCCCCCAAATATTGGGACACTGCTATCATGTCTCCCCTGGTCCTTTTCTTCGCTACCAGCTAAATGAACTGTTGAGGACTAGCCCTATGCTGGCTGTGATTCCAGAGATAGCAACCAGATAAAAAAGCTACTAGCTATTGATAAGAGTGATCTTCATGGCTTCAGGCCCCTTTAAAAGTCATTTAAATCAATAACTGTCTCAAAGGATGTCAGCATCTTCAGTAGCTTAATTGCCCTTCATGTAGTGAAATAGTTCTTTAATCAGCCTTGAATGTACCATATTTTCCAGACTATAAGACACACCTATTTCCTCTCTAAAAGAGGCTGAAAATGCATCTCATACTCTGCTTTTTTGAACCTTTTCTTTTCAACCCTAATGTAGTGCTAACAATCTTCCCAGATCTTCCCAGCTTGCAGGCTTTTTCATTGTTACTCACTCCAAATAAGGTATTTTTTAAGCCCTAATTCTTTGCAGGCCTTTTTTCATTGCTACTTGCTCTGGATACATTTTTTTTCCAGCCCTAACAAGGTGCTAACAATTTTCCCAGCTCTTACCGGCTTGCAGGCTTTTTTAATTCTTACTCGCTCCAAATACGGTTTTTTAAACCCTAACCAGGAGATAAAATAATGTGCTGAAGCTGACCAGACTAAGGATGCTAGCCGGATCAATATCTGGTAGGCAGATTTCCCACCCTATTTCTTCCCGCAAAACATAGCTGCATGTTTGTTTGTTTGTTTGTTTGTTTGTTTGTTTGTTTGTTTGTTTGCTTGTTTATTTGTTTACTATGCCACCCAATCCCGAAGGACTCAGGGCAGCTTATAATATAAAAATACAAATACAATAAAAATAAGTCAAATAAGGAAAACCTAAAACTGTAAACCCCAATTTAAAAACCCTATAACTCAATCAATCCAGGCAATACACATACACACCATTCAATGTAATGTGGCCATGACATATGTGAGTTTCATGGCTCTCAGGCCATGAATCATATAAATCAAGGAGGAATGGCAGGAAACTGGCCAGGGCTTCGTGCCGCTCTCAAACGCACGAATCCCAGCGACCAATTAGGTCCCACAGAGTTGGCCTTCTCCGGGTCCCGTCGACTAAACAATGTCGCTTGGTGGGTGCCAGGGGAAGAGCCTTCTCTGTGGCAGCCCCGACCCTCTGGAACGAGCTCCCCCCTGAGATTAGAACTGTCCCCACTCTCCTTGTCTTTCGCAAATTACTTAAGACCCACCTATATCGCCAGGCATGGGGGAACTGAAATATCTTCCCCAGGCCTATACTGTTTATGTATGGTATGTTGTGTGCATGTTTTTTAAAACTATGGGTTTTTAGCTTTCTAATTATTGAATTTGTATTATATATTGTTTTCTGTTACTGTTATGGGCCACCCCGAGTCTGTGGAGAGGGGCGGCATACAAATTTTATTAATTAATAAATAAAATTAAAATAAAATAAAATAAAATAATAAAATAAAATAAAATAAAATAAAATAAAATAAAATAAAATAAAATAAAATAAATATAAAATAAAATAAAATAAAATAAATTTCCTGGGAATTTTTTCCAGGCTCGGGTTCTTATCTAGAAAAGTTCTTAAGTAGAGGTGCCACTGTACGAAAGGCCGTGCTTTTTTCTGTCTCTTTCCTCTGCGCTCTACTGAAGGAAAAGAAAATGAGTTTGGCACACTCGAGTGATCCGAGGGAGGACAGACCTAATCTTAGAACAGTTGGCAGGCCAAGCTTGAATTCAAAATTAATGCAAAATCTATTTAAGGTTTCCTTTTGGCTTGAGTGGGAACTTGTCCTTCAGGTTTCAGGATACGGCCAGAGTCCAGGGCCGCCACTCAGTCAGGCGGGGACTGCAGAAGTGGAACACATAAAATTATTTGGCATTATTTGCACATTTATCTTGGATAAATCCCCCTGAATCCAGAGCACTTGTTCCCAAAGAAATAGTGGCCTCCTTCATGCAAATTTTATTGCTAGAGGATCAGACAGCTCTTTTAGGATCCATTAATTAACATTCATAATTCATTGCTCCATGATATTTAAGCAGGCGAACGTTCGCTGATTGTATTTGCACAGCCTCGACCACCACAGCAAACAAATAAGTCCTTGCATAAGAGAACATTAGGGGCGTCTGTTCAATTGTGGGATGAATTTTTTTTATTAGATATACACAAAACAAACATAAAACACATACAAGGGCTTTTATCCGCCTGGCTCTTTTTAGAAGTTGTTTAGAGTAAAATTTTATCATACATAAAATGTCTAGAAACAATAGTATACTCTTATTTACCTACTACTCCTTTTACAAATGTGTAATTTATTTGAATATTCCCTGTAATTATCTATTGATTAACCATTATTTATTTTTCCCTTAATCTTTTGTTCGAACCAATTGTAAACCTTGTACCAGACTTTATAATATTCAGTTTTCTCTTGATCTTTTAACCTTCTCGTCATCATGTCCGTTTCGGCGCATTCTACAATTTTCTTAATTAATTCTCCTTCTTGTGGGATTTCTTCCCCTTTCCATTTTTGTGCAAAAATTATTCTAGCCGCCGTTAGGATATGTATTATCAAATATCGAATTTCTTTTGTATAGTTTTTGGGAAATATACCTAAAAAGAAAAATTCTGGGGCCTTTTTTATTTCACATTTTGTAATTTCTTTTAATAATTTCTCAATCATATTACAGTATATTTTGGCTTTAGGACATGTCCATCACTGATGATAATATGAATAGTTGGGTACATTTTTGCTAATCTGTTAGGCGGTAGAATTGTGGGATAAATTTCTAAATGAGGTGATAAGATCTAATGCACTGGAGGTGTTTTCAAGGAAAGCAGTGTTTTTCAGTAATAACAAGTTTAAGTTATATCAGTCCTTCTCAAATAGTGGGGTGCACTTTTTGGGGGGGCAAGGAACGATGCCAGAGAACATTTGTGGTTTGTGTGGCTAGTGGCTTGATGCAACTAGGAAATAATAATAATAATAATAATAATTATTATTATTATTATTATTATTAATAATAATAATAATAATAACAAGAACAAGGGGACACAATCTGAAGTTAGTTGGGGGAAAGATCAAAAGCAACATGAGAAAATATTATTTTACTGAAAGAGTAGTAGATCCATGGAACAAACTTCCAGCAGACGTGGTAGATAAATCCACAGTAACTGAATTTAAACATGCCTGGGATAAACATATATCCATCCTAAGATAAAATACAGAAAATAGTATAAGGGCAGACTAGATGGACCATGGGGTCTTTTTCTGCCGTCAGACTTCTATGTTTCTATGTTTCTATGTTTCTATGTTTCTATTATTATTATTATTATTATTATTATTATTATTATTATTATTATTATTAAATTTGTATGCCGCCCCTCTCCAAAAACTCACAACAAATTCTTGGAGTATATTCTCCTCTGTCAAAACAGCGATGAACATGTAATCTAAGAAAAAATTACAGGCTTGTAAGGATCAGGAACTATTCAACAAAGCTTTGTCTTTATTTTCAGACCTGCTTTTCTCAGAAGTCATTAAACAGCTAGGCAACAGATGCAAAGCAATCCTACAACGGTTCCCGGCAGAAAACTTCCTTGAATATTTGAAATCAAAGGAAAACCGACAGCAGCTTTCAAAGCCCAGCTGAGAGAGTCAAGGGGGACAATCTTAATTCTGAAAGAAATGTAATCCGTAGCTAGGGTGTAACCCGACCCCAAATGGAAAGACCTTTGCAATAACAAAACTCATAGAGCCAGAAAAACAGTTATGCTTCAAGTCATAAGTTTCCTCCACCCCTTTATTTTTCACAGCCCTGGAAGCTGTTATCGGCACGCAATTTCTTGCCTCTTCCAGGTGAGAAATGAACACGTCCCAAAATTGGTTTCATATAATTCAGGGGGGAGGAGGGAACAGAGACTTGCAGATTGGATTGGAGGTTTTCATTAACGTGAAGAGTTTCATTAGGCACCAAGAATTGTTAATCTAATCTTACTCAGAGATTTACTCCGGAACCGCCTGCTACCGCATGAATCCCAGCGACCGATAAGGTCCCACAGAGTTGGCCTTCTCCGGGTCCCATCGACTAAACAATGTCGGTTGGCGGGCCCCAGGGGAAGAGCCTTCTCTGTGGTGGCCCCGGCCCTCTGGAACCAACTCCCCCCGGAGATTAGAATTGCCCCCACCCTCCCTGTCTTTCATAAACTACTCAAGACTCATTTATACCACCAGGCATGGGGGAGTTGAGATATTCCTTCTCCCTAGGCCATTACAAGTTATGCATGGTATGTTTGTGTGTGTGTTTGGTTTTATAAATAAGGGTTTTTAGTTGTTTTATTATTGGATCGTCACATGTTGTTTTTATCATTGTTGTTAGCCGCCCCGAGTCTACGGAGAGGGGCGGCATACAAATCCAATAAATTATTATTAATTATTATTATTATTCTCTGGCAATATGACACTGCCAACCAGAGCTTGCAAAACATTTGTTAGACCAATTCTGGAATACAGCTCACCTGTCTGGAACCCGCATTGCATATTGGACATTAATACAATCGAGAGAGCCCACAAATATTTCACATGAAGAGTCTTCCACTCTTGTGCTTGCAATAAAATACCTTATTCCACCAGACTGGGATTAGACAATTTTTAAACTGTGTTGCCTTCAATCTGGTCTAAATATAATTCATAAAATCATATACCAAAATGTCCTTCCTGTTAATGACTACTTCACCGTCAACCGCAGCAATACACGAGCACGTAATAGATTCAAACTAAATGTAAACCGCTCCAAACTCGACTGCAGAAAATGTGATGTCAGCAACAGAGTGATCAATGCCTGGAATGCACCACCTGACTCTGTGGTTTCTTCCCCAAACCCCAAAAACTTTAACCTTAGACTGTCTACAGTCGACCTCTCCCTGTTTCTAAGAGGTCTGTCCCTGTTCTTTTTCATCTTCCTCCTCCTTTTCTTTTTCCAAACACAATATCTTCTTTTCTCTCTTCCCTACCTGTTTCCCCCAAATCCACAGAAATAGCTTCTGTTTCTCCTTCCCTTCTTCTTCTTTTCTTCTTCTTCTTCTTCCTTTCTTCTCCTCCTTCTCCTTCCTTCCTTCCTTTCTTCTTCTTCTTCTTCCTTTCTTCTTCTTCCTTTCTTCTGCTCCTTCCTTTCTTCTTCTTCTTCTCCTTCCTTCCTTCCCTTCTTCTTCTTCTTCCTTTCTTCTTCATTTCTTCTGCTCTTTCTTTCTTCTTCTTCTTCTCCTTCCTTCCTTTCTTCTTCTTCCTTTCTTCTTCTTCCTTTCTTCTCCTCCTTCCTTTCTTCTTCTCCTCCTTCCTTTCTTCTTCTCCTCCTTCCTTCCTTCCTTCCCTTCTTCTTCTTTTCCTCCTCCTCCTCCTTCTTCTTTCTTCCTCCTCCTCCTCCTCCTTCTTCTTTCTTCCTCCTCCTCCTCCTCCTCCTCCTCTTCCTTCCTCTACTCTTCCCTCCCCCCAACACACACCTACCCTGAATCATTTCATCCAAGTTGAACCAGGCAGCTTAGAGACCCCCACCAGCTATTTACAAGGAAAGGATCTGTCTGGGATTCTGCAAGGTGTAAATTTCTAAAGATTTAATGAACGTGAGTCATCTGCCTTCTCCACCGGCGCTCTCGTTCTTCCACCATATGCTTTTCCTTTTACACCTGTACATTTTTTTCCCCAGCTGGTTCTCTCTTTAAACTGTTTTACCTTTCTAAAGTGGCACAAGTATTAATATTTGGAAAACAAGATTGCTGCAGTCTAAGCGGTAATTCTCCACAGTTTATTTACTGTAGCAATTCCCCAAGCTCTGTGAACAAGTGTGAATGAATTCAGTGGAATTACATTGAAATCCTATACAAGTAGACATTTCGGGTAAATACGGAATAACTTTAAAACATATAAAGGGTATGTTCCAAAGGTACGATGAATGAATCTCCCTCCTAAGAGAATGAGAATACCAGTATTACATCTTAATCAGAGTGATTGGTTAAACATGGCTATTACATCCCTTAGGGCAATATTTACACTTTCTTTTCCCGTCCAGGAGTTACTATACTCCAAGAAGCAGAAAAAGAAATGAGAGGCGCATGACTAAACCATTTTCTTTCTTTCTTTCTTTCTTTCTTTCTTTCTTTCTTTCTTTCCTGAGCCGCTCCGAATCTTCGAAGAGGGGTGGCATGCAAGTCTAATAAATTATTATTAATTATTCTTTCTTTCTTTCTTTCTTTCCTGAGCCGCTCCGAGTCTTCGAAGAGGGGTGGCATACAAGTCTAATAAATTATTATTAATTATTTTTATTTTTTTTCTTTCTTTCTTTCTTTCTTTCTTTCTTTCTTTCTTTCTTTCTTTCTTTTCTGAGCCGCTCTGAGTCTTCGAAGAGGGGTGGCATACAAGTCTAATAAATTATTATTCATTATTCTTCTTTCTTTCTTTCTTTCTTTCTTTTCTGAGCCGCTCTGAGCCTTCGAAGAGGGGTGGCATACAAGTCTAATAAATTATTATTCATTATTCTTCTTTCTTTCTTTCTTTCTTTCTTTCTTTCTTTCTTTCTTTCTTTCTTACTTACTTACTTACTTACTTACTTACTTACCTACTTCTTCCTTACTTCCTTTCTTTTCTGAGCTGCTCCGAGTCTTCGGAGAGGGGCAGCATACAAATCTAATAAATTATTATTAATTATTATTCTTTCTTTCTTACTTACTTACTACCTTACTTACTTACTTCCTCTTTCCTTCTTTCCTTCCTTCTTTCCTTCCTTCCTTCCTTCCTTCCCTTCTTTCAAGATGGTTAACATAGCTAATATTTCTTCTTCCTCCTATTTTCCCCACAATAACATCCCTGTAAGGAGGATTGGGCTGAAAGAGAATGGTCGGCTTTCATTCTTAAGCCAGGACTGGAACTCCTGGGGATTGCCTCAAAGTCACCCAGATGGTTATTCCTAAAGCGGGACTACAACACACCATCTCCTAGTGATTCATCTAAAGTCACCTGACAGCCTTTCATGCCCAAAGCAGGATTAGAACTCAGAGTTTCTAAGTGACTGGCTAAAGTCACCCAGCTGACTTTTATCCCTAAGGCAAGACTAGAATTCATGATCTCCTAGTGATTGGCCCAAAGTCACTCAGCCGGCTTTCATGCCTAAAATGGGG
Organism: Erythrolamprus reginae; assembly: GCF_031021105.1. Classification (NCBI taxonomy): domain Eukaryota; kingdom Metazoa; phylum Chordata; class Lepidosauria; order Squamata; family Dipsadidae; genus Erythrolamprus; species Erythrolamprus reginae. The sequence continues at coordinate 89,436,791 of NC_091955.1, read as the reverse complement.
CTAGAACTCATGTACCGTAATTTTTGGAGCATAAGAACGCACCTTAATTTGGGGGGAGGAAAATAGGGGAAAGAATCTGCTAACCAGGTATCCATCTGGCTAGCGTCCTTAGTCTGGTCAGCTTCAGCACATTATTTTATCCCCTGGTTAGGGCTTTAAAAAAACCTTGTTCAGAGAGAGTAACAATGAAAGAGCTTGCAAACCAGCAAGAGCTGGAAACATCATTAGCACCTGGATAGGGCTGGAAAGAAACATTTGGAGCAAGTTAGAGCAATGAAAAAAAACCTGCAAAGACTTAGGGCTTGGAAAACATTCTTCGCAAAGAGTAACAATGAAAGAACCTGCAAGGTAAGAGCTGGAAAGATTGTTAACACACAGTTAGGGCTGGGGGGAAAAAGCTTCGGGGGGAAAAGCTACATTCAGAGTATAAGATGCACCTGAATTTTCAGCTTCTTTTAGGGAGGAAAAAGGTGCATCTTATACTCTGAAAAATACAGCAATTGAAATTAGATAAACCAGAGTTAATATGATTATCCACATCTGTTGTGGTTAGCTCTGGCCCAGCTCCTGCCCCAAGGAATGTGCAGGTGGATGTAGGGGAAACATCCACATGCCGCAGGCCTGTTTTGCTCCCAATGGAATCTGCCGCCGAAGCTTCCTCTGACCAAGGAAGTGTGAGTGACAGGGAAGAGGGGAGTTTGGCAGACAGCTCAGGAGGAGTTCAATCATCTGTATCATCCCTGGATTCTCAACAAGAATTAATGACACATCCACGCATGCATAGAGTGATGCATAGGAGACAACAACTGAAGGATTATTACAAGAGAAAATGAGGCCACCTGTGGTTGGGTGGGGCTGCTGTAATTAGTGCTACAGATAAAAGTGCAGCCTGGTGTTTTAGCCTCATGGCAGTTTATCTGATTCATTGTTTCATCAAGATCGTGGTTTTTGTGCTATTCGAGATTGTGTGTGGACTCACTGGACTTTAGAATTGGACTCAATTTCCCAGTTATTGGGTGAGCAATTGGATTGCATTTAACCTGTGCCTGTGTACCAGAAAATCCCTTTGAGGTTTAAAAAGGGAGCTGTTTCTGTTTTTCTGTTTATAAAAACTTTTGGGTTTTCCTTTTATCATGTGGTGTGTGTCTTCCTGGACTAATTACCCTGTAATTACAGGTGGTTGAAACAAGCCGGCAGAACACACATCAATCTGTTCTTTATTGTAATCAGCTGTGGAATCACACAGTGGCTAAGTTCAAATATTTCACATCATAGGATGTCTTTAGGTTTGGTTTAGGGAGGTGGGAAGATGCAGTCATCATAATTTAGAAATCAAAGTATCTGTAAGATGTCTAGATGTGGCAACTTGTATCTCTTTGTGGCCCTTCCTAGCATTGCATAGGGGACCCAAGACCACGTTTTAAAAGAGGGTGGGGCCATATTTTGGTGGGAATCAGGGACTTAGTGGAAATAAAGGTGTCTTAAACTCCGCAATCACTAGTCAGTTACACAATAAAGCTGATTAAATAACATCAAGGATAACCACCCTCTGTAACCTTCGTTAGTCACACAGAAGCAACCCAGCCGTGAAACTGACATTTGCGCAGACAGCCACTCTGGGTTGGTTGTGAGCATTTTTAAAGACCACAATAATGTGGATTGCCAAAACAGCCATGAAATGAACAAATATCCCTTCCCCGGCTTGAAAACCAAGAGAGGACTCTCAAATGACCCTGTAAACCAAAGGTGTCCAAGCTTGGCAACTTGTGGACTTGGGGAATTCCCAGAATTCCCCAGCCAGCCAGCCAAGCTGGATTGAAAAGCCATAAGTCTTAAAAGTTGTCAAGGTTGGATATCCCTGCTGTAAATTCTATTGCAACACGGAACCAGGAACAACGATTTACAGCCATATGAATAAATATCAGAAAACAGAGTAACACTCTACAACATTACAACTACGATTACATCTCACTCTCTCTCTCTCATACTTTCTTTTCTCTCTCTTCTTTCTTTCTCACTCTCTCTCTCCTCTCTCATTCTCCCTTTCTCTCTCTCTTCTCTCTCTTCTCTCTTCTCTCTGTGTTCTCTCTGTCCATTTCTCTCATTCTCCCTTTTCTCTCTCTCTCCTCTTTCTTGTCTCTCTCTTCTCTCTTTCCCTCTCTCTCCTCTCCTCTCTCCTTCTCCCTTTTCTCTCTCTCCTCTCTCTCTCCTCTCTTCTCTCATTCTACCTTTTCTCTCTCTCTCTCTCTCTCCTCTCATTCTCCCTTTTCTTTCTCCTCTCTCCCTCGTCTCTTCTCTCTTATTCTCTTTTCTCTCTTCTCTCTCTTTCTTCTCTCTCTCTCCTCTCTCGTTCTCCTTTTTTCTCCTCTCTTTCTTCTCTCTCTCACTCTCCTCTCTCTTCTCTCATTCTCTTTTCTCTCTCTTCTTTCTCTTCTCTCTCTCCTCTCTCTCATTCTCCCCTTTCTCTCTTTCCTCTCTCTTCTCTGTCTCATTCTCCTTTCTCTCTCTCTCTTCTTTCTCTTCTCTCTCTCTCTCTCTCTCCCCCTCTCTCTCTCAACTTTCTACCTGCACAATTACTGGCAGATCTCTGTAATTTACAATGTTTATTTTCCGAGTCTTTACTTCTGTTGAAACAGCTGTTCCTCGACTTAAAAACATTAAGAATGGGGGAGACCCCGCAGCTGCTATTGTGAATGTTAAATAAAAGTGCTGTGGGTTTCCTAGGAATTGTGGCAAGCAGTGGGAAATGAATTATTTTCCTTTTTCCTTTTCGGTGAGCACTTTCAGGCAAATGGCACACGCAAAACACAAAAGAGACGCACAAACAAACGTAGGGTTGCGCATCTAAACGATCACCATTTATATTTCTGGAGGGATACATAGGAGGCAACTCCGAAGACCAGCAGAGATCCCAAAACTTGGCAAAGCCAAACAAAAGAATAACTCATGCCTTTAGGGATATTAACGGCTCGTGAAATATCCAGCAGATTGCCAAAAACCGTGTATCGGTAATGAACAGTCTTAATAAAAAGAACAGTACAATGCAGGGAAAACTCACAAAATTGAGGAAAACCTGTGTGCGGGGCTTTCCCAGCATGCTTCCAGATACTGAACAGTTGGAGAATTGCCGTTCTCTCGGTGTAGTGGTTTTCCAATAACGTTTTTGAGAGTTTGGAATTCTTCTGTAACTACTTTGGGTGGCTTCAAGAGGAACCAGTTAGGTCCCACAGAGTGGGTCTTCTCCGGGTCCCGTCAACTAAGCAATGTCGCCTGGCGGGACCCAGGGGAAGAGCCTTCTCTGTGGCGGCCCCAGCCCTCTGGAACCAACTCCCCCCAGAGATTAGAACTGCCCCCACCCTCCTTGCCTTTCGTAAACAACTTAAAACCCACCTCTGCCGCCAGGCATGGGGGAATTGAGATCCTCTTTGCCCCTAGGCCTTTACAATTCTATGCATGGTATGTATGTATGTATGTTTGGTTTTTATATTAATTGATTTTTAATCATCAATACCAAATTACTATTCTACACTGTTTTATTGTCGCTGTTAGCCGCCCCGAGTCTCTGGAGAGGGGCGGCATACAAATCCAATAATTAAATAAATAAATAAATAATAAATAAGAATGGGTTGCAGTGAAAATTTTACTACCGCATTGTGGGTGTGGCTTACTTTGGGGTGTGGCTTGCCGGCCATGTGACCAGGTGGGAGTGGCTTGGTGATCATGTGATTAGGGGAGGTGGCTTGAAGGTCATGTGACTGGCTTAAAGGTGGCCGACTTGACATCACTGACATCAAGGGTTAGGGTTTTCTAAGCATGGCTATTGACTGAGCCTAAGATGTATGCGGAGAGGGGCGGCATACAAATCCAATAGACAGATAGATAGATAGATAGATAGATAGATAGATAGATGGATGGATGGATGGATGGATGGATGGATGGATGGATGGATGGATGGATGGATGGATGGATGGATGGATGGATGGATAGGTAGATAGGTAGATAGATAGATAGATAGATAGATAGATAGATAGATAGATAGATAGATAGATAGATAGATAGATAAGTGTTGCTGCTAAGTGAAACATTTGCTAAGTGAGTTTGCCCCATTTTACGACTTTTCTTGCCACTGTCATTAGGTGAATCATTTGCATTGGTTAAGTTAGTGACATGATGTTAAGCTTAATCTGGCTCCTGCATTGACCATGTTTGTCAGAAACATAGAAACATAGAAGACTGAGGGCAGAAAAAGACCTCGTGATCCATCTAGTCTGCCCTTATACTATTTCCTGTATTTTATCTTAGGATGGATATATGTTTATCCCAGGCATGTTTAAATTCAGTTACTGTGGATTTATCAACCACGTCTGCTGGAAGTTTGTTCCAACCATTTACTACTCTTTCAGTAAAATAATATTTTCTCATGTTGCTTTTGATCTTTCCCTCAATTAACCTCAGATTGTGCCCCCTTGTTCTTGTGTTCACTTTCCTATTAAAAACACTTCCCTCCTGAACCTTATTTAACCCTTTAACATATTTAAATGTTTCGATCATGTCCCCCCTTTCCTTTCTGTCCTCCAGATTATACCTTCCACCATTTTTGTAGCCCGTCTTTGGACCCATTCAATGTGATCAATATCTTCAAAGAGGTTCTTCAAACTTGGAACTGGAAAAAGACAAAGAAATGGGACAAGCAAAAACATAGAAACATAGAAGACTGACAGCAGAAAAAGACCTCATGGTCTATCTAGTCTGCCCTTATACTATGCCCTTATACATACAAAGTATTGTAAATAGATATGTAAACAACAATGTATGTCACTGAAATGTCATGCGCGTGCGCATCCTCTCACAAGATTTGGCTTGATGTGCATGCGCAGAAGCCAAATCTCACTCCGACGCATGAGCGCATCTACCAGCCACCCGGAGTTGCAAGCACAGCTCCATTTTGCCTACCGGTGTGGCGTCCCTCTTTCCCGTTCCAGTAGGAACCCAACAGTGTTGGGCGCCTGTTTTCACTGGCAAAGCACTCGGGCCACCACAGGAACTCCCAATAGAAGTGATGTTGAGCTGGCCACGCCCACCCTGGCCACACCCACTCTGGGCATACCCACCCTGGCCACACCCACCCTGGCCGCCCGAGGTCAACCACAACCCTGATGCAGCCCTCAATGAAATCAAGTTTGACACCCCTGTCCTACGACACCAGAGTTACCAATTTAGATAAAAATAATAATTTTGCATTTATCCAAAATCGTTTCACTTCTGCTTCCCCAGAACTGACTAATAGCCCAGAGTCCCTCGGGAGTTGGGTGGCACACAAATTCAAATACACAAATTAATAAAATAAAATTGATTACCATCTCTTTTCTAACCCTTCCCCTATTTCGAATGCTTTTTCTTCTTTCCCAGCCAAGAATGATCAATCCAGACTTTAATTTTACCCAGAGAACGATGGCATAAATGAAACGAAATTGGTAGGACCTATATAAACAATATAAGGGTCTTTTATTATTATTATTCGAGAGACAAACAGAATGAAGTCAGTCGTATTTGACAAAAGAAAGAGGGGCTGAGATTTCTGTCCTGTACATTTTCACGCATATTTTTTTCACGCATATTTCCAACAGAGATGGGGGGGAGGTTTTCTTCGCTGACGTTTTGCTAATGAATTCACACCTAACGCTGGCAATCAGCTCAGAGGTGCTAATTGAGCAAGCAAAATGTGTGGGGAATGGGTGAAAAATCGTCACCAAATTTTTTTTTAAACCTGAGATTTCAAAAATTTCTAAGAAATCACAGGCAGGAACGGGACAGGGCAGAAGTTCTACTTTCGTTCCTATTCTTTCTTTGCAGTGTTGAAAGTTAGCACCTATCCCTCCTGGAAGAATGATATACAATGATACCTTGTCTTACAAACTTAATTGGTTCCGTGACGATGTTCTTAAGGTGAAAAGTTGGTAAGACGAAACAATGTTTCCCATAGGAATAAATGGAAATGCGATTAATGCGTGCAAGCCCAAAATTCACCCTTTTTGCCAGCCGAAGTGCCCATTTTTGCGCTGCTGGGATGCCCCTGAGGCTCCCCTCCATGGAAAACCCCACCTCTGGCTTCTATGTTTTTGTGATGCTGCAAGGGAATCCCAGCATCACAAAAATGAGCGCTTCGCTGGGAACAGAAGTCCGGAGGTGGGGTTTCCCAGCGAAGGGAGTATCAGTGAAATCGCAGCATCGTAAAAACACCAAAGTCCTCGAAACCCCACCTCCCGACCTCTGTGTTTTTGTGATGCTGCGATTTCACTGAGGCTCCCCTCGCTGGGAAACCCCACCTCCGGACTTCCATTGCCAGTGAAGCGCCCATTTTTGTGCTGCTGGGGTTCTCCTGCAGCATCACAAAAACACAGAAGTCCGGAGGTGGGGTTTCCCATGGAGGGGAGCCTCAGGGGAATTCCAGCAGTGCAAAAATGGGCGCTTTGTTGGCGACGGAAGTCCAGAGGCGGGGCATCCCAGTGGCGTTGGTGAGTTTGTAAGGTGAAAATAGTTTGTAAGACGAGGCAAAAAAATCTTAAACCCTGGGTTTGTATCTCGCAAAGTTTGTATGACGAGGCGTTTGTAAGACAAGGTATCACTGTATTTTGAGAAATATTAAAAGGGCAGAATGTTGTATTTCCCTAAAGGAGAAACATGTTCTTGGAAAGCAGCCTATCTACCTTCAACTCTATTGAATTAGAGCAGTGTTTCCCAACCTTGGCAACTTGAAGATATCTGGACTTCAACTCCCAGAATTCCCCAGCCAGCGAATGCTGGCTGGGGAATTCTGGGAGTTGAAGTCCAAAAATCTTCGAGTTGCCAAGGTTGTGAAACACTGAATTAGACCTTCAACTCTATTGTGATGCAATTAAGACATGGTCCTCCAGGACATTATGGGGTTAGCTGGAAGCAGGGCTCCTTGCATTGCAAAATCACCTGGAGACATTAAATCAGCTCAAGATTCAACCAAACATGATTCAGACAAATGTAATTCCAAAACCAAAGAGTATCCAGTCCAGTTCAGAGAGCAGGGGAGCCCATTGGAGTAACAAGGGCCTACCTATGACTCCCTCTGCTAACACATTCTGGACCAGAGGAGCATAGATTAACTCCAAGATTAATAACAGACCAAGAAGAATAATCAAGAAGAAAGCAATACCCAATCAAGGAATTGACAAACAAGCTCACAGAAAACAGCCCGACCAAAGAGCCTCTAAGGCCACCCCTACCTGCACTGATAGGGCAAGCCAATAAAATAGAACAGAACAGAATAGAAATAGAAAGAGTAGAGTAGCATAGAATAGAGCAGAGTAGAACAGAACAAGGAATAGGAATAGATCAGTAATAGAAAGGATAGAGTAGAGTACAGTAGAGTTGAATACAGCAGAGTACAGTACAGTACAGTAGAATATAACAGAACAAAGAAATAGATAGGTATAGGTATACTAGAAATAGAGATAGATAGATAGATATAGATATAAATAATAATAATAATAATTTGTATGCCACCCCTGCAAAGATATAGATATATAGATAGATATAGATGTAGATACAGAAGAGAAAAGAGAGAAGTAGCAGTAGAAGTAGACATAGAAGTAGCAGTAGAAGTAGAACTAAGAATAGAATAGAATAGAAAGAGTAGAGTAGAGTAGAATATAACAGAACAAAGAAATAAATTAGGTATAGGTATAAATATATAGATATAGAAAAGAAAAGAGAGAAGTAGCAGTAGAAGTAGAAAAAGAATAGAATAGAATAGAATAGAACAGAATAGAAAACTTTATTTGGCCTCGTACGGTTAGACACACAAGGAATTTGTCTCTAGTACAGAAGTTCTCGGTGTACATGTAAATTAGAATATGTAATATAGGAAAGTGAATCTCAGAAAATAAAGCACAAAGCAGGAAGAAGAAAGAGAAGAAGAAAAAAGCAGTAATTTGTACCGGGCAGCCTTCCTTAAACAAAACTTCCATTCTTCCCTCTGCACCCCTCCCGCTTGGAAAGTTTTTTATTCTTTGTGTGCATTTTTATAGTTTTCCGAAACTCTGGTCCACAATTGCACATTACTGTTTTAAAAGCAGTTTCCATCTGCCCAGGATTGTGGCAGGCTGAAAATACATGGTAAGCAGATAAATGCACAAAATGTACCCAAATGCATTGAGTTTTATAGATCCATAATAGAGCATGTAAATGATTCCGGCTAAGCTTTCGCAGGAGACAAGGTGCATGCTGTGAGTGCTCGCGATGAATAATGCAGAACCCTGGACTAAATCTTAACGATTCCATTGATATTCCAGCAGATCCAGTTGTGTCTGGAACATATAGTTCCCTCTAAGCTGAGCAGTGAGCAATCGCTCACTTAAAAATCATCATCAACTCAGAGTTTTCCAAACCTGCCCAGAAGCCGAGAGGGAAAGAGTGAGAGGGAAGGAGAGAGAGAGGAAGAGAGGAAGAGAGAGGAACAGATAGAAAAAAGAGAGGAAAGAAAAAGAATGGCAGTAAGGAAGAGAGAAAGAAAGTCACTCATGCCCTCATCACCTCGAGGTTCGACTACTGTAATGCTCTCTACATGGGGCTACCTTTGAAAAGTGTTCGGAAACTTCAGATCGTGCAGAATGCAGCTGCGAGAGCAGTCATGGGCTTACCTAGGTATGCCCATGTTTCACCATCACTCCGCAGTCTGCATTGGTTGCCGATTAGTTTCCGGTCACAATTCAAAGTGTTGGTTATGACCTTTAAAGCCCTTCATGGCATTGGACCAGAATATCTCCGAGACCGCCTCCTGCCGCACGAATCCCAGCGACCAGTTAGATCCCACAGAGTGGGTCTTCTCCGGGTCCCGTCAACTAAACAATGTCGGTTGGCGGGCCCCAGGGGAAGAGCCTTCTCTGTGGCGGCACCGGCCCTCTGGAACCAACTCCCCCCGGAGATTAGAACTGCCCCTACTCTTCCTGCCTTCCGTAAACTCCTTAAAACCCACCTTTGCCGTCAGGCATGGGGGAACTGAAACATCTTCCCCTGGGCATGTTTAATTTATATATGGTATGCTTGTGTGTATGTCTGTTAGTATATGGGGTCTTTTAAATCTTTTAATTTTAAATTTGTTAGATTATTTATGATTTGTTTCCACGTGTTGTGAGCCGCCCCGAGTCTTCGGAGAGGGGCGGCATACAAATCTAAGTAATAAATAAATAAATAAATAAATAAAATCAAAATCTAGTTTGAAACTAGCTCAACTATTTAAATGGCATTTTGATATTGATAGAATTGCCCTATTATGAGCTCACTGTTATAGACACACAGTATTTATTAATTAATTAATGAATTAATGAATTATTTCTGTGCCGCCCAGTCCCGAAGGGACTGCCGCTCAGACACTATACTTTTCCGCCCACCCCCCCAAAAAATTAGAGGGAACACTGGTCTGGAACCCACAACGACTTGGTGGAGCTCCCACAAGTCACCCTTCCTGCATCAGGAGCATACATTTTTCTTAAAAGCAAAAAAAAAAGCAAAAAAAAAAGTGGATACAAAACAATAAAAAAAAATTAAATTTAAAATCTAAAAAACTATAAAACCCTAATTAACCCCCCCCCCCATAAACTAAGCGATCCTAATATATTGAAGATGTATACTTCAATAGAGAGGTCTACTTCCTGACTGTGTTTAACGGTATTCGTCATGCACCTTGGCAGTTCTGTGTTAGCAAAAACGTCAGAAGAGAAGGATTTAGGGGTAGTGATTTCTGACAGTCTCAAAATGGGTGAGCAGTGTGGTCGGGCGGTAGGAAAAGCAAGTAGGATGCTTGGCTGCATAGCTAGAGGTATAACAAGCAGGAAGAGGGAGATTGTGATCCCCTTATGTAGAGCGCTGGTGAGACCACGTTTGGAATACTGTGTTCAGTTCTGGAGACCTCACCTACAAAAAGATATTGACAAAATTGAACGGGTCCAAAGACGGGCTACAAGAATGGTGGAAGGTCTTAAGCATAAAACGTATCAGGAAAGTTAGTTGGGGGAAAGATCAAAAGCAACGTGAGAAAATACTATTTCACTGAAAGAGTAATAGATCCTTGGAACAAACTTCCAGCAGACGTGGTTGGTAAATCCACAGTAACTGAATTTAAACATGCCTGGGATAAACATACAGTATATCCATTGTAAGATAAAATACAGGAAATAGTATAAGGGCAGACTAGATGGACCATGAGGTCTTTTTCTGCCGTCAGTCTTCTATGTTTCTATGTTTCTAACACCCTCCACCCCAGAGAGAGAAGATTAAAACCGAAAATAGGAATGATACAAACAGAAATCACAACCGCAACTCGACGACGTCTTCAGTTAGCCATCCATTACTATCGAAGCACGAATTGATGTTAAACTCAGGTTAATTCTTTCCCAGAACTAAGCAATCTCAAGGTTGCACAAATCTTTGAGAGGTTTCACTTGACCCTTTTAGAATTTAGAAATTTAGAAATTTCCAAGGGGAAATTCTTCGACACACCTTGGCCAGGTGGGTCATAAAAACTGAAGGGATGCCAGTCCCTTCAGTTAAAAAGCAGAAGAGCTACACCCCAGGGAAAAAATCCTTCAACGACCTCTCCACGGATAATGTAGTGTAGTCAGCCATCTTCCCCAGAAGTCTTAAACTTGGGTTAATTCTTCCCCAGAACTAAGCTGGTATGTTTGTGTGTATGCTTGGTATGTTTGTGTGTATGCTTGGCTTTTAATAATGGGTTTTTTTAGTGTTTTTTAAATTATTAGATTTGTTCTTACATTGTCTTTGTTATTGTTGTGAGCCGCCCCGAGTCTACAGAGAGGGGCGGCATACAAATCTAATAAATAACAATAAATAATAATAATAATAAGCCCTCTCAAGGTTGCACAAATCTTTGAGTGGTTTCCATTTGACCCTTTTAGGATTTACAAAAGTCGGGAAGCTACAAAAATCTGGACAAAAGATTCATTCATTTCCACACCACTTTCCATTGAAAAGCATCACAATAGTGACAAAAAAATCAACAGAGCCTTGAAATTATAGAAGTTCCTTCAGGTTAAGGCAGAATTTTATCTTAATCTGCTTGATTATTTCACTTTGGCTGAATTTCCCAGATTCATGCCAATCCATCAAAACAAAAACTATGGCGCCTAAAACACGATTTGAGTATTGCCCACAAGATCATGTGCTGCAACGTCCTACCAGTCAATGACTACTTCAGCTTCAACCGCAACAACACAAGAGCACGCAACAGATTCAAACTTAATAAGAACCGCTCCAAACTTGACTGTAAAAAATATGACTTTAACAATTGAGTTGTCGAAGCGTAGAACTCATTACCGGACTCAGTAGTGTCAACCCCTAACCCCCAACATTTCTCCCTTAGACTCTCCACGATTCACCTCTCCAGGTTCCTAAGAGGCCAGTAAGGGGCGTGCATAAGTGCACTCGTGTGCCTTTCGTCCCCTGTCCAATTGCCTTTCCTTTATCTCATATATCATATATATCTTCCCTTCTATTTTCACGTTTATCCTTATATATATTACTTCATGTTTATTTTCTTCCTATGTATTTGTGTATTGGACAAATGAATGAATGAATGAATGAATGAATGAATGAATGAATGAATGAGTAGATAGATAGATAGATAGATAGATAGATAGATAGATAGATAGATAGATAGATAGATAGATAGATAGGCAAATTAGAAATACAGTAATCCCTCGCTACTTCACGGTTCATCTATCACGGATTCGCTACTTCATGGGTTTTGAAAGGGGGCTTAAATCCATTAAAAAATTTTAAATCCATTAAAAATTCATAAAATTCTTCTACAGTAACTACTGTACTCTAAGAAACTGGTAGGATATCCCATTAAGTTCCAGCTGAGAAACATTATAGAATGACTGTTTAATGCAAAGGATGGGTTTTAAAAGTCCAAATACTCATTAAATATATATAAAAAAAAATCTTTCCTCTACTTCACGGAAATTCATTTATCATGGGTGGCCTTGGAACGCATCCCCAGCGAAAAGCGAGTGATCATTGTATATATATAGCCCTTAAACCCAAAACAGCACTGAAAATGGTAAGATTTAATGCAAAATGTTAGATTGAGTAAATTTTGAGAAGAACAGACTGGGATATAAGAAGTAAAGAATATCTGATTGTTAACAAAAGAATCTTGAGGTGTTACCCCCTCCCAAACTGAAAGTAGGCACATAAACTAACAACGTTTTGGATTTCATTAACACAAATTCAGCCTCCAAGACATAGTATCATGGATGGAACTTCACATTGATTCATACTTTAGCTAAGCAGGCTTATTTTCAAGGAACCGAGTTTGGACATAGTGCAAAATTGCAGGAAGGTGAGAGAGGGGGAAAGAAGTAGGAAAAAGAGAGAAAGGGAGGAAGAAGGGAAAGGGGAGAGAGGGAGATAGAAAGAGAGGAGTAGTATGAAATATAGCAAGAAAATAGATGGGAAATAAAAGTACAAAAAGTGCAAACTTAGAATATCAGTTTAGGGCATTTTGGACAGAAATGTATAATTAAGTATGTTTTGATATTATGGTATATGTATGAATGTTTATATAAAGTTGGAGAAATTTTTTTTTAAATAATTTAAATTAAACAAATCCCATTATAGCCTAGAATCAGCCAGATAGTCAAAACAGCAGTAGTTGGGCTAGTTTTTAGGGGGAAAGGAAAAATGTGGATTCAGAGAGAAACATGCATGTTAAATAAATTAAATTAAGCAAATTAATTCAATTTAACATGCATGATAAATACATTAAATTAAGCAAATTAATTTAATTTGAGTGCGGGGGCTGAGAAGGAGTACAGAGGACAAGGGTAGTGTGAACCTGTCTCCATTGCATTTTAACTTCCCAGAGGCTGAACTACAAACCAAAAATAGCAATAATACATTCAGAGTTAGTGCGCTTGAAAATGTGATTTTATTTTATTTCAAAATGACCGGCTAAGTTCATTGTAATACCTGTGTTTCCCTGAAAATAAGAACCTGTCTTTTAATAGGAAAGTGAACACAAGAACAAGGGGACACTATCTGAAGTTAGTTGGGGGAAATATCAAAAGCAACATGAGAAAATACTATTTTACTTAAAGAGTAGTAGATCCTTGGAACAAACTTCCAGCAGACGTAGTTGGTAAATCCACAGTAAGTGAATTTAAACATGCCTGGGATAAACATATATCCATCCTAGGATAAAATACAGGAAATAGTATAAGGGCAGACTAGATGGATCATGAGGTCTTTTTCTGCAGTCAGTCTTCTATGTTTCTATGTATATTTTTTTGAATTGGCATTAAATTCACAGATTTTTCTGGATAAACATTTAAGCTGAACAGTGGGAACAGAATTAATTGATACAGAACATTGTTGTCCCCAGCAAACTAAAATTAATAGGGTTATCAGTGCCTTTAACATAGATGTTTGTGCAGATAAAGTTATCAACCTTGTTATGAAACAAAACCAAGCATTTAATATGAGTGCCATACCATGTGCACTAACCAAAGACGTAGCAAGGAAGTACGTGCAGGTTATGTAGACAGTAAACACAAAGTCAAATACATCAATGCACAGAGTATGAGGAATAAACAAGGTGAATTAAAAATTCAAGTAAATGATGGCAGATATGATATTGTTGCCATTGCAGAAACTTGGTGGGATGAAACTCATAAATGGATTTAAATTATTTAAAAGAGAGAAGAGGTAGAGTTGCACTATATATAAGAAATAACTACATCTCTACAGAAATAGAGCACAACAGTGATGAAAATTACCTTGAATGCATTTGGGTCAATATGAAAGGGGGGAAATGATATTGTTACAGGTCTATAGACCACCCAACCAAACAGAGGAAATAGACAAACATTTTGCTAGTGAGCTAATTAAGGTAGGTAGGAAGCACATCACAATAATAATGAGGGATTTTAACTACATCATCGGGAGACAAACTGCACCAAGTGATCCGATAGGTTGCTGACAAACCTAACAGACAACTTTGGTTCCCAAAACATAGAGAAGGGAACAAGAGGATCAGCCATATTGGACTTAATTCTCAGTAACAGAGGTGAGAAGGTGTTGAAGCTACAGGAACCTTGGGGGAAAGTGATCATGCAATATTGGAATTCAACATTATACATGCACAAGTAGTAGAAAAAAAGTCAAACTAGAACCTTGGACTTTAAGAGAGCTAATTTCAATAAACCTAGAGAGAGCTTGGGAAGGATTCCATGGATAAGAATATTCAAAGGGAAAACAACTCAAGAAGCTTGGGAAATTTTGAAAAGTGAGATTATAAAAGCCCAGTCTAGCACAATACCAATGAAGAAGAAAAATAACACTTTTCAAAAGAAACCAGCATGGCTGCATAAAGAACTCTCTTGACAGTTAGAACAATTAATCAGTGGAACAACTTGCCTCCAGAAGTTGTGAATGCTCCATCCGTGGACCTTTTTAAGATGATGTTGGATAACCATTTGTCTGAAGTGGTCTAGGGTTTCCTGCCTAAGCAGGGGGTTGGACTAGAAGACCTCCAAGGTCCCTTCCAGCTCTGCTATTCTATTCTATTCTTTGCTTTTCTATGCTATTCTATTCTATGCTATGCTAATTAAGTAAGCTTGGTATAACAGCTAAGGCATCAGGCTAGAAATCAGGAGACTGTGAGTTATAGTCTTACCTTAGACTGGGTGACCTTGGGCTGTCTCACAGTCTCAGCCTTAGGAAGACATAGAAGGCAAACCACTTCCACAAAACCTTGCAGGAACTAACTCAAGCAATTGGCAAGAGTCAAAAACTGACTCAGAGGCACATTGTGTAGGGTGTTAGAGATGATGTATCTGTACTAGATAATTTACACAAATTATAGCATCATTTGCAGACTTGCCAACTGGACCTTATCGGCATGGGTGGTGCCCGGAAGATCTGCTAAGAAGCAAAAGCAAGGAAACAGATTTTTCCTCTGTGATTCATTGTCATATCATCATTACCATTGTCAATCTTAAAATAAATCAACCCTGACTGTTCTTTGGAGGGACAGATTCTAAAGCTGAACCTCAAAAACGTTGGTCAACAAATGGAGAGAGAGAACTCCTTGGAAAGGGCCATGATATTAGGAAAGATGAAAGGCAAAAGAAGAAGGATGAGCAGAGAAAGAGAGGGTTAGACAGTGGCATCCACACAACAAATATGAATTCGGACGAAACAGAATAGAATACTTTATTGGCCAAGTGTGATGAGACACACAAGGAGTTTGTCTCCAGTGCAAAAGCTCTCTGTACATGCAAAACAACAGGATAATAGTAATTATAAGGTAATAAGAATACCAATAAGTGGTACTTAGTGGAGGACACAGGGGCCTGGCATGCTGTGGTCCATGGGGTTGCCAAGAGATGGACGCAACCTAGCAACTGAACAACAACATTGCCATTATTAGGAGTAATTTTCCCGAGTATAAGACGCACCAGAATATAGGACGCACCTTAGTTTTTGGGGGAGGAAAATAGGGAAAATAAACTGCTTACCAGGTATTCAGCTAGCTAGAGGGGCGGCATACAAATCTAATAAATAATAAAAATAGTAGTAGTAATAATAATAATAATAATAATAATAATAATAATAATAATAATAATAATAGCATCCGTAATCTGTTAGCTTCAGCGCATTATTTTATCCCCTGGCTAAGGACTTTAAAAAAATTATTCTGAGAGAATAAGAATGAAAGCTTGCAAGCCAGTAAGAGCTGGGAACGTCATTAGCACCTGGAAATAAACAGTCTGAGCAAGTAGAGCAATGGAAAAAACCCTGCAAAGAATTAGGGCTTGGAAAACATTCTTCTTTGCAGAGAGTAACAATGAAAGGGCTTGCAAGCAGGTAAGAGCTGGGAACATTGTTAGCCCCTGGTTAGGGCTGGAAAGAAGCATTTGAAGCAAATAAAAATACCCTACAACGGTTTGGAATACATTCTTGGCAGAGAGTAACAATGAAAGAGCTTGCAAACTGGTAAAATCTGGGAACATTGTTAACACCTGGCTAGGGCTGGAAAGAAACATTTGGAGCAAATAGAGAATGAAAAAAAAAATCAGACAGGGTTTGGAATACATTCTTGGCATAGAGTAACAGTGAAAGAGCTTGCAGGCCGGTAAGAGCTGGTAACATCTTTAGCACCTAGCTAGGGCTGGAAAGAAACTTACTCAGAGCAAGTTAGCCCTGCAAAGACATAGGGCTTGGAAAACATTCTTTGCAGAGAGAAACGATGAAAGAGCCTGCAAGGTAAGAGCTGGGAACATCATTAGCACCTGGAAAGAAACTGTCTGAGCAAGTAGAGCAATGGGGAAAACCCTGCAAAGATTTAGGGCTTGGAAATAGGCGTTGATTGCTTACCTGAACGCCTCTTCTCGTACGGTGAGCGGGTACAGCAGTCACATGGGGTTGCTCATGTCCAATCCGGTGGAACTGAGCCTAGTGTTAAAAAAGCTTGCCGGATCCGCCCCTTCCCCAGAATTCGCGAATCCATAGACTAGGCTCAGCTGTGAAGCTCTGTAGTGTTCAACTCTCATTGTTAGAGAAAGAAAGATATAGAAAGGTAAAGAAGACACATACAAGGGCGGGAAGTGACTGCTGTACCCGCTCACCGTACGAGAAGAGGCGTTCAGGTAAGCAATCAACGCCTATTCTCCGTACTGAAGGAGCGGGTCCAGCAGTCACATGGGACATACCCAATAGATGGTCCCTAGGGTGGGATTAGATTGCTATCGTGAGAGATAACGGATTGGAGTACCCTTCTGCCGAAGGCAGCGTCCGCTGAAGCGTATGAATCAATCTTGTAGTGCCTGATGAAGGAATTTGGCGAGGCCCAAGTGGCTGCTTTGCAGACCTCCTCCAACGGGGCTTGAGTTGCCCAAGCGGCCGAAGTGGCTGCGCTCCTGGTGGAATGCGCTGTGATGTTCCTTGGAACTGAGAGGGAGGCCGACTCATAGGCCTTAGATATAGTCCCTCTGATCCAACGGCCTATCACTGTTGAAGACACTTTGGCACCCATGACTCTGGGGTGATAGGCTATAAAAAGTGCTTCTGACCTCCGAAAGGGTCCTGTGCGTTGGATATAGATTCTCAGCGCTCTAATGAGATCCAGGGTGTGCCATCTAATTGCCAAGGGATGGTCTCGTTGGAGGCAGAAGGAAGGTAGGACAATATCCTGAGTTCTGTGGAACATGGAACTGACCTTGGGTAAGAAGGTGGGGTCCAGTCGCAAGACTACCTTGTCCTGATGGAATTGACAAAGGTCCTGTCTGATTGAGAGGGCAGCCAGCTCCGAAATGCGTCGGGCAGAGGTAATAGCCACCAGAAATGCTACTTTAAAGGATAGGTATCTGAGGGATGCCGATTTTAGGGGTTCGTATGGTGCCTGCGTGAGGGAGTGGAGAACCCGTGGCAAATCCCAGGATGGATACCTGTGGACCTTGGAAGGTCTAAGGTTGGCTATGCCCTTGAGGAATTCCTGAACCTCTGGGAAGGATCGGAGAGGCTGTCTGCGGGGGCCCCCTAGGACAGAGGAAATTGCCGCCAGATGACGCCGGAGGGTGCTGGTGGAAAGTCCTTTATGGAAACCTTGCATAAGGAAGGAAATGATTCTGTGTATGGGAATGCACAGGGGAGAAAGGCCTTCCTGTAGACACCACTGGTGAAACTTGGACCACGTGTGGTCGTAGATTCGATTGGTCGAACCCCTTCTGGCTTTTAAAATGACCTCCACTGTATCGGGGTCGTGACCACGCAGTTCTAAGTCTCTCCTGATAACAGCCAGGCGGTGAGGTGGAACCACTCCGGGTCTGGATGGAATGAGGCCCCCTGCCGCAGCATATCCCCCGAAACGGGGAGTCGCCAAGGGTCCTGGACGGACAACTGTTGGAGATCCGCGAACCAGGGCCGGCGGGGCCAATGAGGGGCGATTAAGATTACTCGGGCCCTCTCGGTGAGGACCTTGTGAATCACATCTGGGAGAATTGGAATTGGAGGGAATGCGTAGAGTAGGCCTGGAGGCCATGGACTCCGGAGGGCATTGACTGCTTCCGCTCCCGGGGATGGAAATCTGGAAAAGAAGCGAGGGAGTTGGGCGTTCGCATTGGTCGCGAAGAGATCCAGGACTGGTAGGCCGAATCTGAGGCTGATTTGATGGAACAGGTCCTGATGGAGGTTCCACTCTCCTGGGTCTATCGTTGCTCGAGATAGCCAATCCGCCTGGACGTTGAGGCTCCCCGAGATGTGGTCGGCTAGGAGCGACCGAAGATGTTTTTCCGCCCAAAGGCCTAACTTGAGGGCCTCCCTCATGAGGGCTTTGGATCTCGTGCCCCCCTGTCTGCAGATATGGCTTTTTGTGGCAATGTTGTCGGTGAGAATGAGAACGTGCCGGTTGGGAATGCGAGGAGAGAAATGCTTCAGAGCCAGGGAAACGGCTCTTAACTCTAGCCAATTGATTGGCTTGGAAGCTTCCTCCGGGGACCACGTGCCCTGGGCTATCATCCCCTGGGTGTGGGCGCCCCATCCCGATAGACTGGCATCTGTGGTGATGACAAATTGATCCGGGCACCTGAACGGGGATCCTTTGTCCATGGCCGGAGACTTCCACCACTTGAAGGATCTGCGAACCATTGGAGGGATGACAATGCGACGATTTGAGTTGCTGTGCCCCGATCTCTGAAAGGGTAATAGGAGCCACTGTAGTTCCCTAGCATGAAGGCGAGCCCAGGGAATGATGCCTATGCATGACACCATCTTCCCCAAAAGGGAAGACAGGGATACTATGGATACTGAAGGTTTAGATAGAATGCAAGAAATTAACTCCCCTATACTGACTTTTCTCTCGGGAGAGAGAAAGACCTGGGAGGATTCTGAATTAATAATGGATCCCAGGTGTAAAATGGATGTGGAAGGTTGGAGATGACTTTTATCAAAGTTGATGGAAAATCCATGGTCCTGAAGGACTGACATGGTGACAGAAAGGTCTGTTTTCACTTTCTCTAGGGAGTTCCCATGAATCAAAATATCATCAAGATAACATAAAATGTGAATGGGAGACGCCCGGATATAGGCCGCCAGGGACCCCAAGAGCTTTGTAAAAACCCGAGGGGCCGAGGAAAGGCCAAATGGCATCGCCCTATACTGGAAATGCCTGCCTTGAAAGGAGAAACGCAAAAATTTTCTGTGGCATTTGGCTATAGGAATGTGGAGGTAAGCCTCAGTAAGGTCTAAAGAGACCATGAAATCTCCCGTGTGGATGGCGGCCAAAATAGATGATAAGGAGTGCATCTTAAACTTCCTATATTTGATGAATAGGTTCAGCTTCTTTAAATCCAAAATAGCTCTCCAACCTCCGGAGGATTTTGGAACCATAAATAGGATGGAGTAAAAACCTAGGCCCTTCTGACCGGGAGGAACCGGTTGGATGGCTCTGATGGACAATAAGTGGGAAATGGCCTCCTCCATACGGTTACAATCTGAGGAGGACCTGGGAGAAGGGCAGGAAATGAAACGTTTCGGGGGGGGAGAGATAAATTCTAAAAGAAGGCCTGTTTGAACAGTGTCAATGACCCAGGGGTCCTTGGAGGTGAGACGCCAATTAGAGGCGAAATGGGCCAGGCGACCACCTATGGGAATTGAGGAAAAATTACCATCTAGGTTTCTTTGAAGCCCTGTTAGAGGACGCTCCCCTTTGGAAGCGAAACCCTCTGCCCCTGGAGTTCCTACCTTGGGAACGAAAATGGGGGGAATACTGACCTGGAGATCTCTGATAGGAAGCCGCTTGGTCTTGCTGACGCCCTGGGCGACGAAAGGACTGCGTTTTGGTAGCCTTTTTGGTGGTTGGACCCAAAACTTTCTTCTTGTCCGTGGTTTCCGTGAGGAGTGGATCCAGAAGATCACCGAAAAGAAGGTCGCGCTTTAAGGGTCCCAGGGATAACTGCCACTTCTGGCGTACTCCCGCTTGCCAAGGGCGAATCCATAGGAGTCTTCTTGCCGTTGTAGAAGCTGCAATAGACTTAGCAGAAAATCTAGTAGATTGTAAAGTGGCATCAGCCACGTACTGAGCAGCTGCAAAGACCTTGTTGAAGTCTTGTTGACCTCTCAAGTCATCGGGAGGAATATGCTGTTGAAGTTGGCGAAGCCAGAGAAGCATGGCTCTGGAGAAAAAGGAAGCCGCTGCAGAACTTTTAATGGCCCAGGAATCTGCGGTGAATCCTCTTTTGAGCATTTGTTCAATCCGCTTGTCCTCTGGGCGGAGGACTTCCTCTGCTTCGCCTGGCACAGCAGCCGCCGAGTGAAGGATCTTGACCGGTTCATCCGGTTTTGGAAAAGATAGGAGCTCCTCATAGGAAGAAGAAAGTTTGTACAATTTTCTATCCTTGGTTGAGGGATTAAGCCCAGAGGCTGGGAAATCCCACTGCTTAAGTAAGGCATCTTTAAACAATTTAGGCATAGGAATTACCTCGTTATCCTCCTGTTCCTCTGTGAAGTAAGGTAAGTTCTCCTCCGGGGGGTCAGTGGATGTGGAGGCCTGTTTCTCCTGGGCCGCCAATCCCGTAGAAATTCTAGCTTTGAGGAGGAGAGATTTGAACAATTGAGAAGGAAAAATAGTAATTGGAGAAGGCACCTTTATTTGGGATTCCTCATCATCTGAGAGGCCTTGAAAGGGATCCTCATCCTCCTCCATATCCTCATATTCGTCCTGAGAGGAATCTGAATCATCCTGAATAGGAGCTCTAACCGCTGGGGAAGAACCCAAGGGGCGGGAGGGACGAGGAGGAGGAGGAGGTAAGGGAAGCTCATTGATGGTAGAGAGTTTAGCATCAATGGCCTTGGACAACACAGAAAAAATAGATTGGAATTCAGGAGGTAAACTAGAAATATCAGCAGGAATGGCAGAAGAATCCCTGAAGGCCTGGGAGGATCCTGGCTGGGGGGAATCTTCAATAATATCTGGTTCCTCTGGACCTATTCCCCATAGGTTAGGTTGGGGTCTGTCTAGGTTTGGCTCATCCAGAGATAACACAGGGACCCCAGAAGGAGGCAGACTAGAAGCCTCTGGGGGGTCTTGACTACTGAGTACTTGGGCCTGTACTTTCAAACGCTTTGCTGATTTATCATGGATTCTTTGTAGGGCTAGGTCCCTTCTCTTCTCAGCCCTGGTGACCTTGGTCGAGGGGCGGGCCCCTGAAGAAGAGGAGGTCGAGGCCTGGGGGATACTGGTAATCTCATCGCCTGTAGGCCTGGCCTCTCTGGGACCTTTAGTTGTGCCTCTCTTGGGAAAGGTAGCCATAGTCTGACAATTAGCAGAAGACCAGGCTGAGCCAAATAACTGAATAATTAGGGAGAAGAATTTCAAAGGCTTCCCAAGAGGAATGGATCCTGCTCCGAGGCCTCGGAGCTGCTGAGACTTGAGGACAATCTGGGCAAACCCAGAGTTCGTGCCCCCAAATACAGCGTGGCCAGCCTCCCTAAACTTTAATTAAAGTAACCAAGGCACTCTGGTTGGAGGCTTAGCCGGTGGAGAATTAAGCCTGAGCGTCCCAAAGCCCACTCCGGGATCCACGCGGTGGACTGAGGCCTACGCGGCTGGCAGGAGGCCAACACGAGAGACCTAATTTTAAAAAGGGCGCGAAGGCCTTCGCGCCGAAAAATCGCTCCGTAATGGAATTACTTAAAGGGGAAGCGATCGACTAAGTCCAGGAGACTAGAACAAGCGTCTCACTCCGCAGGAGGTATTTCTTAAGCCCTTTATCAATAATACAATAATTTAGCAATGAATCAATACTTGCACCAAGACCTCCAGGCCAAAGGATTAAAAGAATCCACAAGCGGCAGCGGGGATCGTACACGGCAAGACAGCCGGGGGGAAACGAAACCGCAACTTCTCCCAAGAAAAAAAGCCGAGCCACAAACGGCTGGCGCTATTAGTGCAAGTAAATAGATAAGAACAAATAAATCTTACTACTTTTGAAGGGAAAGATCGAAGGGAAGGTGTTAGAATGTTGAACGAGCTATCACAATACAACCGCAGGATATGCGAACTGAGCGAATTCTGGGGAAGGGGCGGATCCGGCAAGCTTTTTTAACACTAGGCTCAGTTCCACCGGATTGGACATGAGCAACCCATGTGACTGCTGGACCCGCTCCTTCAGTACGGAGAAACATTCTTCTTTGCAGAGAGTAACAATGAAAGAGCTTGCAAACTGGTAAAAGCTGGGAACATTGTTAACACCTGGTTAGGGCAGGAAAGAAACATTTGGAGCAAATAGAAAATGAAAAAAAATCAGACAAGGTTTGGGATACATTCTTGGCAGAGAGTAACAGTGAAAGAGCTTGCAAGCCGGTAAGAGCTGGTAACATCTTTAGCACCTGGCAAGTTAGCCCTGCAAAGACATAGAGCTTGGAAAACATTCTTGGCAGAGAGAAACAATGAAAGAGCCTGCAAGTTAAGAGCTGGGAAGATCATTAGCAGCTAGTTAGGGCTGGGGGAAAAAAGCTACATTCAGAGTATAAGACACACCCAAATTATCAGCCTCTTTTAGGGAGGAAAAGGGTGCGTCTTATACACCGAAAAAATACAGTAATTGTGGTTTTATATTGACCCAAAGCAACAGAGCCACACAAGGCATCATAGGGCCTCCCAAAGACCAAAGGCTAATCCAAAATCTTTGCAGTCTGCAGCCAGCTCAAAAGCCAGAAATTCATCCTGCACGAAGTTCAAAAACCAAACTGGTGTCTGCAAGCCATAATCAAAGAAAGCAACATGGCAGCCATAGGGTGTCATCAAAAACTCTTCCGTGTTTTGGTGCACCTTTTAAAAATGAGCATTTTGATCACTCAGTCACAACTGTTAAGAGTTTTTTCCGAAAAAGCTATGAGACTTTTTCAAACATTCGTTGTGGACACTCCTGCCTGTATTCCTCTAAGCCTGGGCTTTGATTCCTTTATGAAGGTATATATTTCTAACTTTGTTTTTTCTTGGTATTGTGTATCATAAGGAACAAATGACACTTCAGTAGTTTTCACCGTTTTCATTGTGAATTGCCTCTGGCAACATTTCCTACCACGGTAACACAAGGTGCCACCTGAGACATTCACAGCAGCAAAGAGAATGCATTAATTTAAATATCTGCATTTTCCCTTAAAGCTAAAACTTTTTGGAGTCAACCACAAGACAACTTTTGTGTCCAGCTCCTCCTTTCCTGCCCCACTGTCTGATTTTTATATCATCTAACACCAGTGTTTTTCAACCTTGGCCATTTAAAGAGGCGGTGGACTTCAATTCCCAGAATTCTACGCTGGCGGGGGAATTCTGGGAGTTGAAGTAGATGCCTCTTAAAATGGCTGAGGTTGATAAAGAAATCTAGGTGTTTCTATCTATCATATTTTGTATTATAAGACGCACCAGACTATAAGATGCACCTAGATTTTAGAGGTGGAAAACAAGGAAAAAAGTATTCTGAACCAAATGGTGTAGTAATACAGTGATCCCTCGATTTTCGCGATCTCGATCTTCGCGAAATGCTACATCGCGATTTTTCAAAAAATAATAAATTAAAAATACCAAGAGTCACTTCTCTGTCTCTTTCTCTTTCTTTCCTGTCATTCTCTGCTTCAATCATTTCCTCGTTTCTCTTTTTTTCTCCCCTTTTTTCTATCCGGGTGAACGGACAAGCGACGAACGAGCGGCGGGCGGGCGAAAGGACGAGCGGTGAACGGACGAACAAGCGGTGGGCGAGTGAAAGGACGAGCTATCTAATACTGTATTAGTCGCTCCCCGGCTTATTCCAGCACCATTGAAAAAAAGGGCGCGCATGCGCAGATGGTGTTTTTACTTCCGCACCACTATATCGCGAAAAATTGAGTATCGCGAGGGGTCTTGGAACGTAACCCTCGCGATACTCGATGGATCACTGTATATTATTTAATAAGACACCAGTGTAGCAGAATACTTTTTACAACCATGTAGACTTTTTACAAATGTGTACACTTTTTAAACACTTCAAATTTGACAGCTTTAAGACTAGTGGACTTCAGTTCCCAGAATTCCTCTTACAATCATAATAGATGGTGAAATTAGAAGACAAAAACATCTCAATTTTTTCAACAAAAAAAACCCAGGCTGTTTTTCGTCCGTTTCCCCCCGCAAAAATGGATGTGTGAAGGGCCTGGGAAGTCTGCAGGAAAATCCTGGGTATTTGGAGATGGCAAAAATGCCCCCATTTTTGTGAAAAACAGGCCAATTTTTGCCCATTTTCTTTCCACAAGAAGGGGGGGGGCAATTTTTGCCTTCCCACAGTCACCAGGAGCTTCCTAAATTATTATTTTTATTTCAATGTATACCGATAAAATTAGAGAAAGGTTTCTTTCAAAATTTGAACAAAATTATATTAAAATTCATTTGGCAAAAGAAAAAAAGCAAGAATGAAAATGAAACTATTATAGGATTCAAAGAAGAGGAGTGGATTTGACCTTCCCGACTGTGAAAAATGGTCACAAGTCACATTTTTCAGTGCTGTTGCAACTTCGAATGGTCACTAAATGAACTGTTGTATTTATTGCTGATTGGTAAAACGTAGAAATGTTCAGTTAAGGCCTTTCCCTTTGGCATTTCATCCCAGGGACAAAAATTCCCTAAAAGGGGATAATATATTCAGCCACCAATAGTTGCACTGGTATTCGAGTACATTTTTTCTTCTTCTGTTCTTTCTGTTCCAACTCAGGAAGCTCAAACTGCCCAAGGAGCTGCTGATCTAGTTCTACAGAGGAATCATCGAGTCTGTTATCTGCACCTCTATTACTGTCTGGTTCAGTTCTGCAACTCAACAAGACCGACACAGACTTCAGAGGAGAATCAGAACTGCAGAAAAAACAATTGCTGCCAACCTGCCTTCCATTGAGAACCTGTATACTGCACGAGTCAAAAAGAGGGCGGGGAAAATATTTGCTGACCTCTGCTCCTGGACATAAACTCTTTCAACTCCTACCTTCAAAACGTTGCTACAGAGCACTGCACACCAAGACAACGAGACACAAGAACATTTTTCCTGAACGCCATCACTCTGTTAAACAAATAATTCCCTCAACACTGTCAAACTATTTACTAAGTCTGCACTATTACTACTAGTTTTTCCCCATCATTCCTATCACCCATTTCCTCCCACTTAGGACTGTCTGACTGTAACTTGTTGCTTGTATCCTTAAGATTTTTATTAATATTGATTGTTTCCTCATTGCTTATTTGACCCCTATGACAATCATTGTTTGTATAAATGTATTCTTGACAAATGTATCTTTTTCTTTTATGTACACTGAGAGCATATGCACCAAAGACAAATTCCTTGTGTGTGCAATCACACTTGGCCAATAAAGAATTCTATCTTCTATCTTATTCCAGCACCATCCAATGTGAAATCTCCAGACAAAGTTATTTAGACTTTGTTACCCATTACATTGCCCAGAAGTGGGGGAATTGCAAGAAACAGAGACAAAAGAAGTAAGAGAGACAATAAATCTATTGCCAATATTCTTTTCCAAAAATTCAAAGATGTCTGGATGGTTTTATTATTTAGGAACTAGAAAAACTAAGATAAGCCAGCCAACCAAAGATATACACTATCAAAACAACAAACAAACAAACAAACAAACAAAGAACCCAGCTTCCCGGTGTTTAGCTACACAAACCCTTTACAACACCACAAATTCAACCGAGCGGATAAAAATCAAAGTCTTCCTCCCTTTCCGCAGTTCCTTAAACATGACAAACCTGTTCGGAGCTATAAATAAACTAGTAATTTGCAAGTTATGAATCACTTCTCTTGAAGAGGTCTCTGGTGATATCGCAACTTTCATGCCTCGGCATCGCAGACTTCAAGCAATCTTGGTTTCCAAAGCTGTCATTCCAGAAGTTGTGAGTTTTAAGTATAAATATACATCTAT